>NW_027468774.1:41878733-42126233 GCF_046254945.1 Alosa pseudoharengus
CACTCTCCCCCCTGACCCTGCATTAGGTTACACGCACACACCGAGTCCAACCAACCCCACCCCCTCAAAACACCCCCCCCCCCCCCACACACACACACACACACACACACACACACACGTATACCTCCAAGATATGTCTTACAGATTCATATTCTTGGCACAATTTGTGAAAAATAAAAAAAAATGGTATCATCTCGAGGTGCTTAAATTGAGATGGAGCAGCTCTGACTTGACTTTGGCGGAGACCCCTTGAGAGACAATAGTGAGTTTTGGAGCAATCCATCAGATTCTGGGTGAGGTTTAGTGTTGCGTGTGACTCACTCTCTGCAACAGCAGTTTATTTGGTCACTCCTAACTGATGAGAAAAGGGGGACTTACACAAATATTGTGACAAACTTGTGACCGCAGGCCAGGCATAATGTCCTATCAGTTGACGCTGATGTGCTTTTGCCTTTTCAGCTGAATATGTGATAATGTTTTAATATTCAAAAAGAAAACACTTTTTATGAAAGCATTCAAAAGCTGTATTGTTTGAGGGTGATGCATGTGCAATGTGAATTCCTGAGCATGTCATATGGAAAAATCTGCTTTTTGTTACTGTGATCAGAGACCAGCATACGAGCCAGGCTTATGTGAGCTGTTAACTCAGGCCAGCTTGAGTGCTATGCAGTCATGATTTCCCTCATTTTTATGGAGCATTCTTCAAGAGCGCTGCAATGTGGCTGAACGGACTTTTAAGATAAACTCTGGAAGGGGGCCAGAATAACTATTTGGTCCGCAGTCACGAAACACTTTAGTCTCCCCCAGAAAATGTCACAAAACAATCACACAAACACAATTTAACACTAACAAATACATGCAAACATACAAATATGGACACAGACACACACACACAGGAGAGGGAGGGAGAGAGAGAGAGAGAGAGAGAGAGAGAGAGAGAGATGGATGCATAGGCAGTCTGTCTGAACACTCTGTCTGTACAGACACAGAGATACACTATGCACTAACAACAATACAAGACAGGTCAACACTAACACTAACACACACACACACACACATACAGAAATCAGAGGCAGTTCTCTGGAAACTCTATATGTGTGTGTGTGTGTGTGTGTGTGTGTTTGTATGTCATTGTTTAGCAGGGGGTTTCTCTCTCACACACACACACACATAGAGAGAAAGAGAGACAGAGAGAGAGAGAGAGAACCCTGCTAAACACTGACATACACACACACATATAAGGCATCTGACCAGTTGAGGCAGGAGATTTGAATCTCTTAAGTCTGTACAAGCTTAGGGATGACAGGACATAATTTTGAATCAGTCCCACTCCTTTCCCATCACCCACCCATGGGCCAGCCAAGTGGGGGAAATTCCCATGATTCCATGGGGGACTGACGCGGGGCACACCCCCCTTGTTTTTGACTCTGAACTTTGTTCCATGTGTCAACAGCACCCCTTGCCATCTGACTGGAGATTTTGTAATCTCCTGCTGTACTTTTGAGTCACTTCAGTGCTGGTTTTTCATAGAGCTGTCCACTCGTCTCTCTCTGTGTACAGCCATTCAAGCCGCCACTATCCCTTTTAGTGAGTGACTGCCTGTTCTCATTACCATGTGAAAACCTCCGGCTCGTGGACTCTTGTGTCCAGGGCAAACAGCTCTATTTAACATTGTGGCTCCACTCAAATTATTGAAAGGACGGGCCAAAGAGGGGCCACACTCCAGCTCAGTCATTCGTCATCATCTCCCTTTAACGACGTCTCTCTGGACGGAGCTCATAGAGATTCTTGCTGTTTTCCAAGCAGGGTTTTTTTTCTCTCTCACTCTTTTCTTAAGGGTTTTGTTTTTCTCGGCTGCGAGGGTGAGGTAGGTCTTGGAAGTGGAGCGTCCAGTCACAGCTTCCTTTTTGACACACAGCCCTCTTGTCTGCTCTGTCCCTTTAATCACGGCTGTTATTGCGTTTGATTGGACCTGGCTGGCCCTCGTTTCCATTTCGATTGGCTGAGTGGCGGGGGTGAGGTCATAATGAAGTTGCGGTGCAGCTGAATCAACATGGCCCAACTTGGCCGCGGCTCCCAGGCCCGATCTGCACAGCGCCGCCCTTGCGTCCACGGCAGCGTCCCTCAGGGAAGCCCCTGCCCCGCGGAGAAGGAACTCGAACAACACGCCGCAGAGCCTGCGCGAAAGCATTAGAAAGGCCACGGAGATCGGTTTAAGATGAAAACCCCCAAAAAACAACACAAATATCAGATGAGCTTGACAGACCCCGAGAAAAACTGTGGGGTCTCTCTGTGTGGAACGAAAGGTGGAAGTGACCTCCGAAAGAAACTACAAAGGATGTAAGCGAGGCACTCAGAAAGAGACTCGGGTGTCTCTTCAGAAAAATATCCCTCCCAGTTGGGTGCTCAGCATGGGGGCCTACAGAACAGATGCTATCTCAAGGTGAAAGAGGTTAAAAACAGCAATGTGCAGAAAATTGACATTCTCCACAAACACGCCCGTGTTTTGTTCTGGCCTTTTTTGTCGTTCTTCTGAACTAAAGAGGAAGCTGTGAGGAGTTTAGCTGCTCCAATCATCATCCCTGACAGCAGGATGCCCTGACTCATCGGTGCCACTCTGACATTTACACAGCATGACATACACAGGTCATTGTATATGCTGACAAGGTTGTTTGCCTTAGGAGAACCTATTCTTGCCAGACATTAGTCTACTAGAGTATCTCGTGTCTCATTAGTGTTGCTTGTCACAAGACTGATTGTGCATAAGTCTACCACTTTGGCCTGAAAATGTAAGGATTTGGTTAGAATTGGTTTTCTGCCTGCCATCTTGTGTAAAATGATGTGACTGTTGTATGATATATGCCTTTTTGTCAGTGCTACTAGCATTTCCACATAAAATACATTACTTTTCATGACATGTTTACATCTTCAGAACTTCAGCGCAAGAGATTTCAGGACACTGTACTCTCTCTGCTTAGTTTCTGGTTTCCAACAAGCACAGTTGTGTTGATAAAAATGCGTCATCACGTCATGTTAACCTTCCCAGGATGTTAAAAGGCATGTTTATGTAGAGGATGTTGGGAGGAGGGTGAGGGTTAGGATTTAGGATTTGGGGGCGAGCAGGCTTACCACGTCAGGATTAAAGTTCCTGACCTTTATCCTTCTTGTCAGATGACCCCTCAAACTCTGATGTCAACGTCAGCAGATTTTCCTACGGTGGTCACTGGCAATCAATTAGAGCAGAGAGAAAATGCCAGGATGTGACGCGCGTTTAAATCTGAAAAACAAACACTTGATGCTCTCACAGTGCCACACACCTTGCACAGAGAGACACACACACACACACAGCTCACTTGCCTAATGAGACACAGATCGCCTTCCCGCCTGAGCTGCTTGACTGGCAGCGTGTTGTTCCGTCTCTGCAGATTCCAGCGGGTCGCACGCTTGACCTAGTCCCGAAAAGCTTGTTTCACCCTCTGCTGACCAACTTCACTGCATTTCCCTTTGCCGCAAAAGCCTGCCGTCCAACCATCCATCTCCTTCCTCTCCCCCCCCCCCCCCTGATATCTCCACATCACCTAGGCGTCCTCCTTTTCC
The DNA here is from genome assembly GCF_046254945.1 of Alosa pseudoharengus. Lineage (NCBI taxonomy): Eukaryota > Metazoa > Chordata > Actinopteri > Clupeiformes > Clupeidae > Alosa > Alosa pseudoharengus. Next base: position 41,882,331 of record NW_027468774.1, read on the forward strand.
TTTCCTGCCAAAGGCTTTCCTTTGCTTCTCCATCAATGGCTTGGGCTCCTCTCTTCTCTCCCCATCTTAACACACTGGCTTGACTCTGCGTGACTACGCTCGGAGGACTTCTGCCTCTGAGCTTTCAGGCAAATGGCTGCACACACCGAGAGCAACATCTGTGCCGACATCCTACCTGAGAGGGCTCTGAGCGAGAAACTGGACCGACTGATGAAAGCTCAGCCGAGCATTTAGTGAAAAACAAGAACATCTGCATCCACGTGGCTGTCAAGGACGATGATTATCAGCTGTAGAGCTAAACGAAGCTGTTTAAAGCAAATAAAGTGATGGGAATTAATGAGCAATAAAAACTGCACTAAGTGGGTGTTTAAAGTGTGTACATGTGTAACTTTCAAGAATTTATGTGAAAACGTAAATATTTGTATAGCTCCTCAGTCTAAAAGTAAAAGTTAAATTGTTTTGGAATTTTTTTATCACAGCCAAATTTGTGCTGTCCCTCTACCTCTTATTCAGATTGGGGTGTGTGTATGTGTATGTGTGTGTGTGTGTGTGTGTGTGTGTGTGTGTGTGTGTGTGTGTTGGTGTGTATGAGTATGTGTGTGTGTGTGTATGTGTGTGTGTGTATGTGTGAGTGGGTGTCAGAGAGAAAGAGAGGGACAGCAAAAGACAGAGAGAGAGAAAGAAAAGAGAGAGAGAGAGAGAGAGAGAGAGAGAGAGAGAGAGAGAGAGACCTCAGCCTGTGCATCAGTGGTTGATCTTACCCAGGTCAGGTAATTAATGTCTGGAGATGTCAGGGTTGGGTTTCAGAATCACAGAAGAAGGGGCAAGGCTGATCACTGCCATATGGCTCAGGTCAAAACAACACATTTTACCCCTGACCTGCATGGTCCATCTGCAAATGAATAATCTTCCCTTTTTGATGTTCCTCAATCTGCTGTATTTGCATGCTGTATGCTGCTTTTTATCTGATGAACTTTGATTATTATCTATTTATGTTGTTCTAGTTATAGGGATAGTTATATCTGTCCATTGAGACATGAGACTTTACAAGAAATGGACTGTATTGAGCCTTTAGAAAAAATGGACGCCATTAAAAGGTTCCATCCAGTGTTCCATTCCATTTCTGCCAGTTTCCCCTTGTTGTACTAACAATAATATGGGTGAATGTAATAATGACTGCTGGGTTTGGACCATGTTTTGCTAAGAGTATTTGGGCTGGTCTTTGTAAACACTGGACTAAGCCTCAGGAAGCTGACGAACCCATGGTCCTCCTGTCCCTCTCCTCCTTCCCCGCGCTGAGGAGTGATGTAGGGGTGCCTTGCCTTCTCCGCCCGGCCCTCACTTCCTCACACAAAAGACTGCAGATGATGTACCCACGCTTGCACTGAGAATGAAAGGCGACACCCTAGAAATACATACACACGCTAATCAACACAAAAGCATGTGCATGCACATACACACACACACACACACACACACACACACACACACACACACTGGACCATGGGAACAAGCTTTTTGTTCCTACCTATAATAATAAGGTAACTTTATATCCCTGTGAGGAACTTCTAAACAGAGGAGAGGCGGGGATCTAATATTGTTTAAGTGCTTCACACCGTGCCATTGTCCCTTGGATACCATGCACACCCAACCCCATTTAAACTAACCAAAGTTCACTTTAAAACACATCCCACAGTACGCATTTTCTCACAAAAAAGACCAAAGACACAGACATATTTATATGTGTAAAATAGGAAATTCAGACTAAGAACAGAAATAAGCATTTCAGGGGAGAGGAGGATGCTGGGGGAGGTGTTAAAAACCTAGAGTTAGACTTAGAGGTGTTGGGTGACCAGCTTTTGCTCATCCACTGTGAATACCGCAGCCATGTGGCACGACCAACACTTAAGACACTAATGGATGAGCTGAGGAGAACAGAGCTTAGCCAGCCTGACTCCAGGCAACAATGTTTACACTGTCTGTAATGGGTTAAAGGGGGGCACAGGGGAGAGAAAGAGAGAGGGAGAGAGTGTTTGCCTGTGTGTGTGTGTGAAAGAGAGAGAGAGTGTGTGTGTGTGTGTGTGAGAGAGAGACAGAGATGGCAAAAGTACTCACTTCCCGTACTCAAGTAGAAGTACAAAGTATTGATTAACTTATTTACTCAAGTAAAAAGTCACAAAGTACAGGCTTGGAAATTTACTTAAAGTATAAAAGTAAAAGTAGTCCATAGTCCAACCATTTTTTATGCAACAGTACCTGGACCATACAAATGTTACTAGAGTGCAAGAGTGCCAGTCTCTCTTTTTAAATCTTCCCATAACCTGTTGGGCCATTTCTAGGCTCCCCCCCCCAACATTGCACTGCCTACTTCAGAGGGCAGTGTGTTCTTTTGGCCTACCATCAAATGCTGGACATCTTTAGAAGGCCAAGATCCTGTAGTTTCTTAGAAAGCAATGGCACAGAGTTACAGAGCCTAGAATATTGTTTTTTCTTTCTGCCGGATAACAAGCTTCTCTGAAATGACCACATTTCAGCCTTGTAGGTCACTTGATATGATTTTAGAAACACAACTGAGCCCTAGCACCAGGTCTTGCGAAGCTGTGTGCAAAAGTAGATCAATATAGAATGAAAAATTAGAACTTTAGACCATTATTTGCCAAGGTATGCTTATGCGTTTTGTAATGCCCTGGAAACTACCCCAAAATGCATACTGACAATAAAAGTATGCATTTCTGAGGTTTCTTGTAGACTATTTGGATTGTATGTCAGGTTCTGATATAGAATGACTAAACAAAATGGAATAATTACACAAAAGTCTCCATCTTTGCATTTTCTTTGTTGGCTTCATGGGTGTGTATAAGATGGACTATATATCTGCACAACTAATATTGGATAAAACAACACAAATATTTAATTCCTATGGATTCCTGTGAATATTTCAAGACCAGGAATGTAGTGGTAAAATAAGAGGTGGGTAAACTATGAATTCTGTGATCATGGTTCATGGCATGGCATCAAGGTGGACTGTGCCATGTGGTATCAGATTTTTAGAAAAGGCATTTAGAACATGTTTGATGATGGTGGAGGTTATTGTCCAATGTTTATAACAATACAAGTGGCAATAAATGGTTCATAGAGTGTTGATGAGTGTACATATTGTTATTGTGGATAATACAGTGTGATTTTTAAATGTTAACAGTTGTAATTGGTGAATAAACTCTTTTGAGAGGTGGGTAAACTCTAATAAGAGGTGGATAAACTGTGTTTACTTGCGTTTAGCCTCCACTACATCCCTGTTCAAGACCCAATGCTGCATACTTATTGCTAAGGATATAGGCTACACTGCAGCTAAAAGTTAGGGAAGCACCAAAGGCGAGGAGAGGATGAGGGCATTTTGGACTAAATTTAATTGAGACATACTACTACGTGCTAACGTTAACGTTACTGCCATCAAGCTGCAATGATTTGCCACGAATGAATGCCGCCCAAATCTGTCGAGTCATCTTGAAGTGGTACGTAAAGTGCAACATTAGTGCTATATTCCCATCTGCTATTGATGACGTGAAAAATAATAATGGTAACTCCACTGAAATTATTTAAAACTAAAGTAACGAGCCAGTTTTGTAAAATGTAAGGAGTAAAAAGTACTGATTTTCGTGTTAAAATGTAAGGAGTAAAAGTAAAAAGTCGCCTCAAAAATAAATAGTAAAGTAAAGTAAAAATATCTGACAAATCTACTTAAGTACAGTAACGAAGTATTTGTACTTCATTACTTCCCATCTCTGGAGAGAGAGTGTGTGTGAGAGAGAGAGAGAGAGAAAGAAATGACTGTGTGTGTGAGAGAGAGAAAGAAGCATGAGTGTATGTGTGAGAGAGAGAGATAGTGTGCGAGAGTGTCTGTGTTTGTGTGTGTGTGTGTGTGTGAGAGAGAGAGAGAGAAGCGTGAGTGTATGTGTGTGTGTGAGGGAGAAATCAGTCATTGACTCTGGCCCTGTCAGTGCCTCAGCAGGTTGCTATTGATTGAACACATTGCTCTAGTTTAGTATTGGTAAACAGGGCTGATGTGAGTGCATGTGGCATGGGTGTGCCGCATGGAATCTATTTCTGCAGAGTCCTGTCAACATCATAGGCCAATGTGAAGACAGCACAGGCATCACTGGTGATGTTGCTCAGGGCAGTGTTCTGTTGCCCATAATGCAGTCAGGACCATTTTTTTCAAAGTCTATGCTGACACCACTCTGCAAGATTGTTCATTCTTCCCCAGCTGTAACCTGCTGTATATTTCCTTTTTATGTCAGAGTAATTTTGTGGTTTTGTGATGTTATGTCTGGGTTTCCGTTAGGAGAAGAGAAATTCACTCTTTTTCCCCAATTCAGTAGCCAGTATCATTCAATAAAGTGATCATTTCTGTTTTTTGTTTTTTTTTGGCTGTGTAGGAAAAAACAAAAGTGTGACACACATCTGACAGTGTCACATTACACATCACATCACTCCAACAGCACCAAAAGTCTCGAGTGATAAATACACAAACAGGTTTTTTATTGCATGCCGCTTGCTGACAACGAAAGTGAACGTCTTTGCATCACAAGACTCCGTTTTGCCTTCGGCCCTGATTGGATCAGCAGGCTGAGGACCACATGACCGTGCAGAGGCTCCAAAAGATTCACTAGACATGCACTAAAAATACACCCTACACGCCCCACAGCCCCGAGACGGCTGAGAAGAGGAATAAAGTGTGGCCCGGGGCCAGTAACACTGCCGCTCCACACAACACAGGAAACAGCGCAGGGGTTCTTCCCCATCATCATCCCCCATATGAAATCGGTCCCACAATGGACAGGACCTATTGTCTTAGGGACGGGTTAAGCAAACAAGGCCTGCACTTGACCGTCTGAGGAGAGGGAGATGGGGGAAAAAACAAGAGAGCTTGTGCACATTCACAACGGAATAAACAAGGTACTTAAGTCTCTTGTCTTTCAGTGACTTTTGTTAGGTGAATTGTACATTTCTACCCGGCTTACATATCCAACTGAACAGGGGTAAAAATGCAAAAGCAGCAGACTGGAAAGTTTTTCTGCTACTCCATTGGTAAATGTATGTGTTGAGCGTATTAGGCGTATTGGCTCACTTTTGTGGGTATAGATGTTCCATATCCAAACCACATTCAGCACAGTATATGGTTTCAAATATCCATATTATTTACTTGGTTAATGTATTTGGCAAAATTATGTCTTTAATCACTAAGACAGCCAGTGAAAATAATACAACCAAGAGTGGAACTCTGGTTTGGCATATGCCTGGTAATTCATCATGAAATCGTTAAATCAGTAATGACCACTGGTTGAACCCCCTATATTTTAAAGTGCTGTTAGCACATACACACATAGCCAAGTTGTTTACAGAAGATGATGCGATCTTCCTCAACTGATGGAAAAAACTGTAATTGGAAATGATGACATACTAAGTTGGTGCAGTACTGGTTGAGTTAGTAAGATAATAATTCACACAGCTAAAACAGGAACTTGAGGTAAGTAGGGGGAAACCTGTCAGAGGAAACCAAGTAACGACTGTAACGGACAAGCTTTTCAGCGGCAATATTTTGAGAGCCACACACACAGAGACAGCATCATTGAGGTATGACCGCGTCAGGCATAAATACCCACCAGGGGTTCCTGCAGGGTGAACACTCAGTACAAACAGCAGCCTTCCTCTGGAGAAGAAAGGGAATTGGGGGTGTGGGGGGTGGCAGAGGTGGTCATAACAGCAGCCAGATGTGTGGGTGTCCCACAGGGTCTGTCACATTCTCACAGACAATGCAATGCCTGTGAGTGACTGCAAAAGGAAGTGAGGTCAAGGTTCCTGACCCTCCAACCCCCCATCCCCAGTCTCTACACCCCCCCCCCCCCCCAGGCTGAGTGAGGAGCAATGGGGGGTAAGATTCCTCTGGATAGCCTCACAAGTCAGCATCCTGTCGATGCTTATTATTAATGCACACACACTGATCCGCTCCCAAAGCCTCACAAGGTGTGTGTGCATTGAGCTGGTGTTTGTTTGTCCGACAGCAGGAGCGGACAGGCGCCAGATAATGCTGTTTATGACAGCCGTGAGAGAGACAGCCGTGAGAGAAACAAATGTTGGAAAGAGGGTGTGTGTGCAATGCAGTGGTTTCGTTACCTGAGTATATGGGTTCTACGCTGTACCTTAGTGGTAAGCTGTAGCTCAACCACCACACGATATGCTGTTCCTCAACCACCACACCTCCTGCAGTTGTTGCATCTTACTTGCCACAAGTTTATGAGAAAGAGAAAATAAAGAGCATGACCCCTGCTGTGTAAAAATGTGTCTTGTCTTGTATTAACAAGCCACTTCATTTTACAGCTGTGTGTGTATCAACATGCCTGGCATATTAACTTCATTAGCCTGGAAGAACATGATATGACAGAGTCCTGATATCCAACACGCCGTGGCTAATCTGAGTTGGTCTACACCTGGGGCCGAATGTGCAATGGTTAGACCCACAAATTCTCACCTAAAAGCTACTGCGTAGACACACAACTGAGTCAGCATTTCATCCAGACAACAAAGTTCAATGTGTGACTCACAAAAAGGTGGAACAATCCAGTCGAAGGCATATCCAAATTAGTAATAGGCCTACATTCAAAACAGAGCATGTAGCCACAGATTAAGGCTTGGGCATGATGTAACATGTTGACAGCCCATTAATCTAAGGCATTCTACTCAAATGTAGCCTATTGCAGGCTGGGCCATTTTGTAAATATAGGTTAAATGGTAGCTTAGGTATAGGGCTGTATTAACAATTTATGGATATCTGATAAATAGGCCATTTCTACCATTGCCTATAAGATAAAAAAAAAAAAAAAGAATTCATGAAGGCACCCATGTAGCCTATCTTAGAGATGCTCCAAGTGTGTCAATTCGTTAAACAGCTGTGCCCCTACGTTGAAGAAACCCCCAAAGGGACCAGTTCGCTGCTTAGTCGGACAGCCCTGGGGGAGCTGAGTTGAGAGGCATGAGAAGTACAAGCCTCTGCACAGAGTGAGGGAGGAAGTGAGGAGGTGGAACAAAAAAAAAAATGAAGAAAAACATCTGGAGTTCATTTGTACCCTGGAGGGAGAGAGATCCTAGCTACAATAAAAGAGTGATTTTAAACCCTATCGCTGACCTAAGTTTACAGAAAATATAGAATGAATTTCGCGAGGCGCTTTTGCCCCATCACATCCATTGTAAAAAAGTAACTTTCATGAGTCAATAGTGGTGTGTGCGAAGTGTGTGGGACTTGTGTAGTCCTGCAGTCGCCCCATACTGCTCGCACCGCCCTGACGTCTCAGATAGCATGTGGAGCTCTGTTGTGGAGGACAATCAGACGGCCAGAGTAGAATTATCTCAACAAAAGAGAAAGTGCTCTGTGCCGCACATTATCTTAATGCCGGTGGAGGAAGACGCGTTCAGCCTTTTCCTCTGAATTGTGCTTGGATTTACAATAGGAAACTTGGTCCAGCTATAGATTCAACAATGGACATATCCCTCGCAGCTCGGAAAAAGTTTTGATTAACGTTACCTTGTGCGGACTGTTCACAGAACTTTACATTTTGGGTAACGCAACGTTAGCTCGCCCTTTACCTGGAAATAGCCTAACGTTACTGAGCCTGATGTGAGGATTTCAGTCAAGTTTTACAAGGCTAGCACGTTTCGTTTGACTATCTTGTATCGCACATGGGGTAAGTAAGCATCTCATAAAATTCGACTTAACGTTTGTCATTCTAATGAACTTTGTAGCACACATTGGCCTAACATTATATTAAAGTAAGTCTCCTTCACAAAAGTAACAAACTAATTTGACAAAGCTCAACATTAACGTTTGTTTCTAATCAGTGCTCATTAACGTTACACGTTGAAAGGTCAATATTAGCGCGTCGACTTGACTATCGGTAGCTAACATTAAAGGAAACCTGTTTGTGAATCGAATGTCTTATCACATTTTATTGTTTGTAAGTTATTGTATAGACGTGTTAAAGGCAATTCATGACATTCCCCGTGTACGTTAACTCACTAACGTTATTTGCACGCCTTCAATGAACGTTGCCTCAGAACGAGCCACAGAAGTCAGTAACTTAGCCTAGATAACCTTATCTCTGATGTGTATCGGTCAGCAGTGAATGCTTATTCCAGTGCCCTTATCATGATTTAACTAACACAGTTAGTTTAACAGTTACAATTCCCGTCGGTAACATGGACGAATTATTAGAATAAAAGTAAAGCGACAGATGGTTCGTAATCTGTAGGTACCTTAATGTGAACCATGTTCTAATCATTAACCTCCAAGCAGTCATCGCTGCCGGGGCTGAAAACATAACGTAGCTAGGCTAGTCACTAGTTTGTCATTTACCAACCGCACTGTGCAGCTTTGGTTTGTGCTTCGCGGGGTGCTGCGCTATGGTTTTTTGACCGTTGCAAGACCCCCCCCCCCCCCCGGTGTTGTAGAGACTCGCTCATCCGTCTCTGTAAAGGTCGCATTGTTCTTTAAGGATGTATTAATCAGACAAAAGACTATTATACTATCAGTGCTGTTGCCAGTATCTGTTCAGTGGTCAGGAAAACTGGCAATTCCATTGCGCGTGGATAAACTCTATGCACTAAACAGCGGTTTCTTGTTTTAATATAGAACTACCTGTCCTAATATAGGCTACATTGTTAAATTAATCATTAAATTAATATAATATCTTAATCTCCCAGTGCGACCTAAATAAACTGTGGTGGATTTATGTTGCTTTATGGTTTTAACTGTGGCTTTGCATTTTATGTAGTTGTGGACAGACTGATTAATGCAAAATGCTGAAATTTAGGTCACTCCTTTATGTGCAGTTCTTTCACCTCTGCTGCTACTTTTAATCTTGCTTGGCAGCAACATGTGCTACATTGTAAAGAAACAGATTTTGGGTCACTATGGTCTCCGCTCTCTCTTGACATACTTATCATCCTTCGAAACAATGAAAAGGATATTTAAGTCTGGGGAGGACAGCAATGACACAGCGGGCAGAATTAGTATGTCTGTGAGTGTGGAGTGGAGGTGGGTATTTAGGGGGGAGGTAGAGAGGTGTGTCTAGCAAATTGCACATGTTGTGGTTACGGGACTCAGATGCCCTAGAACAAGCAATATAGTAATAAAAGCTGTGTGCCCCGATTCCATCTCACCCATATATGTAGAAAATCATGGAGCCACTCCCTTTAGCTTAAAATAGTTATCCCTGCAGAAAGCACCTCGATAAAGAAAAAGCCAAGCAGGCCCTTCAGACAAAACAAAGAAAGCGCACAGTGGGGGGATGGCCGATTGCCACATAAAGACTACAAATGATGCAGCATGATAACATCAGTTTTCATGGGCGTGGAGAAGAAGAGAGGGCAAACACAAGCAGGACAGCAGGAATATCAGGTGTTGAATGAGACTGTTGGCAGGTTCACTGATGGCTGTGATGATGGCGAGAGGAGGAGAGAGAGGTGTCGCCTAGGCTTATTTGTTGTGTGTGTGTGTGTGTGTGTGTGTGTGTGTGTGTGTGTGTGTGTGTGTGTGTGTGTGTGAGAGTGAGTTAGTGTTTGGGGTGGGGGTTAAACAATGAGGTAGTGCTGATCGGTGGGGTGGTGTTGTGTTCTCTGGTAAACACAGTACTTTCCCATTCCACTGGGGAGCTGGGCTCTGCAGATAGGAACCTGATACGGGCGGCCTACTGTCTGGGGTCATGTGACCCGACGCTTCATTTAACCAGAACAAAACTCGCCACACCGCCACTGCCCACCGCTGCCAACTCTCTTCATGATTTTACACACTTCAGTCCCCAACCAGCTAGCCCAAACCCCAGCTGTGCAGGCAGGCGGAGACTACACTACCCAGAATGCACCGCTGGCCAATTAACCTTGAATTACCCTGTATTGATCATGACCTCATTATGAGGTGAGAATGGTTGAGTGAGTTATCATAACATTTATTGAATTGGCCTCTGGAGACCTGGCTGATTTAGATGGCAAAGCCTTTGATATGCAGGCAGTCACAGAACACACTACCCATGATGTAGTGTTAGCCAATTAACCATGTTGACCATGACCTCAGTGACAGTGGCTTTCACACACAACACAGAATGCAAGCCACCACATTTACATGCAGCAGCCTATTCTGTTGGTGTGGTGAGAATTTGACTGATGAACACAGCTCAATAGCCATCCTTAAGGCCTCCGTAGCGACTAAACCTACTGAGAAGTTGCCTTCCTCCCCCCGTTTAAAACCGGATGATTCCTCGAGGGGTCACATATGTAACTGGACACGTTTGAGAGGTGAGCTGTGAAGGGTGCATGGGAAGCCTCCCTAAGTAAACAAGCGAATAAATAAACAGATGTATAAGTAACGGAAGGATAAATAAATGTGTGATGTAGCCAGCGGTGGGAACTGGAAGTGTGGGATTTTTGGGGGCTGGGTCACGTGATTGGTGTGTGTGTGTGTGTGTGTGTATGTGTGTAGGGGGACTCGGGGTGGGACCATGTCAAGCAAGCTGGGCGGGGCAGATGCTTCGCAGAGTTGATGTGTGTTGTGTGTATGCCGCTGGGTTTCGGCTGCAGAGGAAGGCCTCCTGAGGCCAGCTTGTGAAACAGAGCTGATCCTATGGGAAGGCCGGATCTGGAGTGTTTGTTGCGTCCACCCCCCCTCCATTTTAGGCCACATAAAAGATTCACATGGAACAAAGAGGCCTGAGCATGGGGACTAACTGACTGCGCCGAATCGGATGCTGATGGGATTTGCAGAGTTAACTGGATGTAATGGGAGGCTAGTGATTCCCCCCCACCCCACCCGACGCACCCCATGTTCCCCACTCTCTCTCCTGCTCCACAAATCAATATGTGCCATTTCTGAGAGCGTATGGGCACTGGTTAACCACCCCCCCCCCCTTTTTGGCCTTCACAGAGATATTAATGGTGCCATGTGGTACCAGAGGCAACAGGACTGCAGGCTGTGATCCCTCTCCCTCCCCCTTTCTCTCTTTTTCCTCTCTCTCTCTTCCCCCCCTCTCTCTTCCTCTCTGTCTCTTGGCCTTACCACCACCCACCTCTCCTCCATGCCTGAAAAACACTTTCTCAGGGTGTGGCAGCTGGAGCTAAATAAACGCCTTCTGTTTGAGGAGCTGCTTGGAGAGCAAGTTCCAACTCAGAGCCTCCGACTTGCAGCTTGGCTGTCTCCAAGCCAAGAACGGGGAGTGTTCCAAAGCTGAGGGGTACAGTGCCAGTGTGCCACAGTGACTCGATTACGCGGGCGCGCGTGCGTGCGTGCGTGCGTGCGTGCGTGCGTGCGTGCGTGCGTGCGTGCGTGCGTGTGTGTGTGTGTGAGAGAGAGAGAGAGGGAGAGAAAGAGAGGGAGGGAGGGAGTGTGTGTGCGGGTGTGTACAGTTTATGAGAGGTTTCTATGCTCAGTATGTGCACACAAACAAACCTTGTCTGTTGAACACATGTATGGGGCAAATGTGCATGCTTTGGTAACAGATGCTAACTTCCATATAGCCTCAATATGCAGTCAGCAGAATACAGTCACACACACACACACACACACAGAACACACTACTCTATCTCAGGACAATTTCTCTCTTTCTCTCTCTCTGTATCTCTCTCTCTCTCTCAGGCTCTCTCTCTTTTTTTCTCTCTTTCTCTCTCTGTATCTCTTTCTCTCTCTCTTAGGCCCCCTCTCTCTGTCTCTCTCCCTCGCTCTCTCTGTCTCTTTCTCTCTCTCGCTCTCTCTCTCTCGCTCTCTCTCTGTATCTCTCTCTGTCTCTCTCAGGCTCTTTCTCTCTATCTACTGTATCTCTCTCACACTCTCTGACACACTGCTGGTGCTCCCCAGGCAAACTTTATAAATATTTAGCGAACTGACAGTTAGTGGTGGGGGGGGGGGGGGGGGGAGGAATGAGAGGATTAAAGTTGGCCATTTTAGGACACATGATTTAAGGCCTCCGTAGCCAGGCCAACTCAGATTGCTTTAAAAGGTACTGTTCCTGTGGTCCCTCGTCTCATCTGCTCCTCTGCGCTGCTCCCAGGTACAAATTTGAGTCAGTCTAGTAAGTGAGTGACCGAGAGAAGAGCCCTCATTTCTGGTGGCAGGACCTCGGCTCAGGTTCTCTGCCCCTGGCCACATGTAAAGAGGCACGGCAGCTCGACAGCAGGGATGTGGTCAGATGTAATGTTTTATGGTGATGTTCAAGAAAGAGAGAAAAAAACATATCTGTGAGTCATGTGAACTTGAGGCTAAGCTTGATTTTTTTCTCTGTGTTTTGCTCTCTTTCTCTCTCTCTTTTTCTCAGTTTCTGTCTTGAGGAATTGAAAATTCTTTCACGTAGCCAGATAAGACGTGTGGGTGTTTGATGACAAGTTTTTGTTGTAAGCCCGCCACGGATGTTTGGCCAGCGGAAATCTCGTCTTTGCATCTGAAATGAAATAGGAGGGTTTGAGAGTATTTCTGGGGGATTTGCGGTGCGGTGTGGCGCAGCACTGTGCGGCGTAGGGTGGGTTGGGGATGAAGGGGGGCCTTGGGAGGACGCCTGATGGGATCGGGATGTGTGCCGTGCTGTGTGCTGCGCCGTTAATCAAAGCAGTCGTGTTGTGGTCGGACTCCCCTGCTGTCTGCTCCGGTCAGCAGCCCGGAGCTGCACTCTCCGTGTCCCAGAGCAGGTAGAGACCGACATGTGGACATGTCCACCACAGCCACATTCCAACACTGCCCTCCATCACCACCCCTTCTTCTTCTTCTTCTTCTTATTCCTCCTCTCCTCTTCAACTCTGGATTGATATCCTGCCCTGGCTTTGTTTGTGCAGCTGGATGGGCCTTCCAAGTCACTTTGGACCCCTCCACCCCGCAGCCCCCAGTCCAATTCAGCGAGAGCCAGAGAAGCAGTAGTGATACTTGGTGGGGTTCAGGGAGTTGTATGTGTGTTGGAGGGTGGGGGGGTCTTGCAGTCCTGAGGAAGTGGAAGCTCAAGAGGGCTCTCTGAGCTGTGTCAAGCCTGATTAGCCACCACGGGCTCTCTCCTCTGATAAGTCCAGGGCCCTCATCCTCATGCTAATGCACATTCATGAATGTCTAAAGAGCCCAGTGCTAAGATGGAGATCCTGCTCAGGCTACTGCCGCTTAGCATGAAAATAGCCAGATGTCTGGGTGCTCCACCATCTCGGAGAAACTCAGTAGGGGATCAGCAAAGAAAAAGACAAAAGCCTCTTGCTTTGCTGATTGGAAGTGAATGTGATGGAGGTGGTGGTGGTGGGGAGGAGGAGGAGGGGGGGGGGGGGTTGTCTGGACATGTAGACTACTCTCGCACTCATTCACTGGCCAGAGATGAGAGGACTTTACTGGAAAGAAAAAATGCTTTTTGTCCTCCATGAAGGCAGGTCAACTGATTTCACAACGAATGCAATTAAAATTACCCCTTTTTGAAGCAGTTTATTGAGCGGGCCAAACAAGAAGGTCTCTGGCCATGCTGGTGTTTTAAAGTTTTATTTCTTTATTGTCTATTTAAAAGACATTACTCAATGTATCACTTCTAGAATAGAATCTAGTTTGATGGATATTTTTAACCTTTTTAAAAAATCATTCATTCCACTAAATGTAGTTATGCAATGAATGAATATATCATGGCTGGGATGTGAGGGTTGTTTGTTTGTTGTTTATGGCAAGCCCTGTAAATTTTAATGAGTTTAATACTTGTGAGAGACTTGTGACTGCTCAGCTCTCTAATGTATTAGCACTTAAACAGTAAACAGACCACTGAGGTGTCCCATGACAACTGATAAGCTACATGGAATAGACCCACTCACTCACACAAGCATGTGGCTGACTGCATAAGACAGGACACGCAGCCCATCCAGTGCCGCAACATACACACGATACACACACACACACACACACACACACACACACACACACACACACACACAGGCCCAACACAAAAACCCAACTACTAGTGTAAACAGTTCGACTAGTAATGTGATTTTGGGTAAATGTGATTATCTCTTTGCTTCCTTCCATTTCGTGGCAGACTGACTGTAAGTGCATCCTGTCTCTCGCTGAATCAAATCTCCTCTTCTGTACATCAGCTTGCCCCAAACACGGAGCACTCTGCACCACCTCACCCGCCCAAATGAAAAGAACCTCCCCAATGGAGTATTGATATTCCACTGACTCCTGTGTCTGGATTTACACAGGAGCTATAGTGTACCAAAGCAGAACGCAATGGATCTGTTTGGGTTTCCATGAGTAAATTGACAGGTCTCTCCATTTAAGCTCCTATCTGGTGGAAGCTACTGGGAAAGTGACTCCTATAGATCGGACTCTCTCCCTCTGTGTCTGTGTCTGTGTGTGTGTGTGTGTGGTACAGAGTACGACCGTCCTCTGTCTCAGGAGGATTTGATGTTCTCATGTGTCCAGGGAGGTCTGGGGAGAACGTTGGGAAGAGCTCCGTCGTCCCCACGAGGGAATGGGGAGCTGGAATTTATATATTTACGTATAGGGATGATCCCTCATATACTGTTCCTTCTCACTCAGTGCTGCTTCGCCTCAATCGACCGGATCAGGGGTCGTTACGTGCTGAGGCAGACCCATTAAGCGGCCTTAAAACACCAGTTCAGACATTTTAATCTAATTTTGTATAGGGCCCCATATTTCTCTGTTGCGTTTGACCGGCTGCCAAGGGGAACTCAATGGAGGAGTGTAAATAGTGTGCATATCCTGCATTTTTATGTGAGGAGATGGAAAAAGCAGCGGCGGCGGCAGACTTAAGAAGCACAGAGGCTTTATTGTCTAGATGCCTCTTTGCCTCCATTCTCTTCACGACAGAGCTATATGAAATAACACCAATTTCAGAGAGAATAAAAGCACTTCACACTTTCAGCTGGACGTCTTTGGGTCCAGACGGGCTTGCATATGGGTGATTTTGTGTGTGTGTGTCTGATTCTCTGTGTGTGTGTGTGTGTGTGTGTGTGTTTGTGTGTGTGTGTCTCTCTGTGTGTGTGTGTGATTGATTCTGTGCATGTGTATGTGTAAATGAGTAAGTGTGTGTGTGTGCGTGTGCGAGAATGAGATGGGGCTGCATGAGATTAGGTGTCTCTCTTTAAGCCTCTGAGGGATGAACGTGGGGATGGAGGCCATTATCCGCCCATCTCCACGGCTCCCCACTGCCTCCATAGCTTATTTCCTATTTCTCTCCGTCTTTTCTTGGGTGTCTGTTGGAGACTGAGCCTGAGGAGATCTGCTTATCAGGGGCACCATGCAATCAGCATGGCTTTGTGTACCTATATGGGCACCCTTATAGATAGTATACTTCTCCCTTGTCTTCTACCATTTTATTGTTCTTCTTTCTTTTTCTCTTCACCTTTTTTCTTGTTTTCCTTGTCTTTTTGTTCTTTGAGTTTTATCTTCCATTCCCATCTCCTATGGCTGTCCCATGTGGTTCATGTACACTCTGCACGGACATCACTGGGGATTTATGATCTTGACTATATGCTACTTTTCATACAGCCTCTTTTACACACACACACACACACACTGAGTGCACTTACAGTACAGTCACACATTCTATCTCTTTCACGCACACAGAAGCTCGCACACGCACACACACACACCGACACACACACACACAATCAAAAACTGAGTGCACACACACATATTCTATCTCTCTTTCTCACACTCACACTCACACACACACAGAAGCTCACACACACACACACACACACACACACACAAACAAAAACTAAGTGCACACACAGTCACATATTCTATCTCTCTTTCACACACACATAAACACACACACACACACACGTGGACACATAACCCCAAAGCAGGGGATCCTGTGATAAAGCAGCAGAGAGCGGGCGAGGGCAGGGGTGGGGTGCAGCTCAACTTGGCTCAGCTCCTGGTGAAACGGCGTGTTATTGGAGCTCAGCAGTCGGACAAAAGGGGATCACAACGTGCATTCAGAGATGGCGCACAGAGGATATCCCCCTCCTGTGTCGACGAGAGGCCAGCCTGGCGAGAGAGAGAGAGAGGGAGGAACAGAAAGAGAGTAGGAGAGAGGGAGCGGCACAGTGAGGACAAGAGAGAGAAGGAGCTCAAGGACGGCTGAAATCTGAGGTGGCCTCTAAACTCCTTATCCAGATCTAGATCTCTGTTAGCCTGGTTTGGTAGACAAGAGAGGCCGGATCTCCCTCAGTTCCTCCCTCACGCCTGCCTGCGTGTCAACACTAGCATTAGGCAGGCCGGCAGGCAAATCAGAGCTCCCTCACAAGCTCCTGTGAATCCAATACGACCTGCCAGTGAGATTTTTTTTACATCCAATTTTTTTCTTCTTATCTGAAACACCTTTTTAATTAATCTTTCTGTCTGTCTGTGTGAAGTTGCCAGGTTTCTTAAAAATCCCCCTTTTCCTCCTTCAGACTTCTGCATATGTCTGTGGTAACTTGAGGCGATGGATTGCCCCCTGGATTGGGCCCTTTATTACTGATCTTAATGGGCACTGTAAACTAATAGAGCAGAGCCTGTCAGGGCCTAATAAGGAGTAAGTTTAACCCTTAAAGGACCAGTATGTAGAAAATAATGAAAAATATACTGTAACCATTCCAAAAATGATCACCATATGTTGTCAGAGAGTAAGGAAACACAATGAATTGAAGTAATGGCTTATTTGACAACATTACTCTAACCTGTAAAACCCCGTAAAACCCATGAAAAAAAAGAATCTCTTGGAATGTTTTGAACGATTAATTCTAGAATAGCGTATTAATAATGGGCTAGCGCGTCCTCCTATTTGGGTTGCCAAATTAGCAAAGGCCAACTGTCAACAGCTGTCAGTTGTAGTCATGAACGCCTACGAGAGGCAGGCAAATCTCCAAAATTAAAACAAGAAACAAATTAATTGGACATCGGAGGAGCTTCCTGAGATGGTGAAGTCTTCGTCAAACGAAGAATATCAAGTCCGACGCAGAGCTGGCCATATTTCTCCACAACAGGTAGCCTAGGCTAGACTTCATCTGCATCGCTAACTTCAGTTAAATATGTTATGTTGGTTAGAGAGGTATTTTTTGTTTTCACTGTTTCACTGTGTAGCTGGGTCATGGTCATGGTTGGAGAAACGTTAAAGCAGCTGCAGGTCAACTAACGTTAGCTAAGTCTTCATTAGCCTACATCTGGCAACCCAGAAGAGGCTCGCGTCTGGTAGTCTTGAGAACGTTCACCAGTGTTTTGATTTTGGCCTACAGAACGTTCGGTAACAATCCTACAAATCGCACCTTAAAAGGTGTAGGTTTTTGAACATTCTAACATAAGATTCCATTCCGCAACAATTGAAGGTTCTACAATTCTAGGTGTGACGGTACTCCTTTAAGGGTTTAGGGACGGGTCCGAGAGCCTAAGGATGAGTCCTCCTTGAGTCCCTCAGCAGGCAGCAGAGGAAAGAATGTGTCAGAAGAACTTACAGTAGTATAAAGAGCAGTGCAGAACGTGTCATCTCAGAGTGCTCCAAAATTAATCCTGCCCGATGAGTTTTTAATCACCTCTTTGTGGCGTTTTGGCTTTGATCTGTGCGGTGAGTTTTACATGTCTGTGGGGAGGGGGTTTGGGGTTCGGGGTGGGGACAGTGAGAGGGGGCGAGTAGAGAGGGGAGATGTGGTCGCGTAAATACAAACGCAGGATGAAAGAGAATGAGGAAGAGGCCACACAAAATTAGAGAGAGAGAAGAGAAGAGAGAGAGGAGAGAGAGAAGAGAGAGAGAATAGAGAGAGAGAGAGAGAAAGAGAAAGAATAGAGAGAGAAGAGAGAGAGAATAGTTCAGGCTAATTAGAAACTGCATGCCTGGGGGTGGGGGCTGACAGGAACGCCGGGAGGGTGAATGTATTACAGTAGCTGCCAGAAACCAGACCCAGGAGCCCCCACCCACCTACCTGTCACCTTTCCGTTAGCTTTTGCCCCCACCCCCCATGGGGCAGATTGGGTGAGCCGTCGATCACTGGGGTAGGTGCTCCTCGAGGCTCTGCGTTGCCCCTGTTTTCATCATTATTAGCATTTTCTGGGACCTCTTTCTGTGAGAGCCCATCCCCCAGCCCCTCCCTCCCCCTCTCCTCCTCCCCCTCTCCTCCTCCTCCTCCACGTCCCCAGCTCTCCGAGCCACACCAGCTAACAAGCACAGCCGTGAAAAAGCCACGGAGGCGGCTGCTACCGAGACAGCCAGACGGTCACGCGGAGGGGACAGACGGCGTAGAGCACCACCGCTGAGACGGTCGGTCGGCCGGTTGGTCAACTTCACCACGGCGCACCGTGCAGCCACCACCACCACCACTGCCACCACACAACCAGCCTGCTCCTCACCAGTCTCCCCACTGCAACACCATCAGGGACTGGTTTGGGAAGTCAGGAGTGGAGCGGCTTACATTCTCTTAATTACAAGGAAGCAGAAATAAACACAAGCCCCCTCTGCCTTCTCTCCTCCCTCAAATGGGCCCGTGCCGAAATTATAATGAATTTCCAAATACCGTAAATTAGCGTAACGGAGGGCTGTACTTGGCTCCCTCCTCCAGTCCTGCAGAGCAGTGATTAAAGTCCCCGCTGAAATAACATTTCAGACGCTCAACGCCCCGCATATCACAGTCATGTTTCCATGTTTTTGTAAGATACAAATCTCATTTTTAAGTCTAAAATGCAGAATTTTTTTTTTTTTTTTGAAAGACGGAATTTCTAAAGTGCCTCATGACTGAGCTTTAGTCATAGCTCTTGCAGTTACAATTTCATCATCGCTTTTCTATGTACAAACATTTGGTATGAATTGGTGGAGTTTTTGTCATTTGTTCTGAAGGTGGTTGCGGCTTTTAATCACTTTACATCTTGTCCCTCTAATCGCTGCCACCTTACTCGTGGTGGTAAGGTTACTGCTGCGTTGGTGATGATGGAGGCACATTTACGCCACCTTTGAAGTTGACACCAGCAGCACGACTAAAGACAGAAGCACTCACCACAAAAACCATGCAACCAAGTTACTTTCAATTCACTATCGTCTGAACCTTTCAGCTTGACATAGGCACAAATTTCCACTTTTGTGAGCAGAATTTTCCCCATTTCTGCTTTCTCTCCCACTCTTGTGATTTTGCTTTAGTGTGATAGCCTATGCCAAATCTCTTTCTTAAATGGTGCAATATGCCGTTTACTTTGAGACAAAACAAAAATGATGTCATTCGGAAGGCATGATAAAAAAAACACAATGTTGCATAATTTTAAGTCTCCTGTTTCTCTTGCACTGGCATTTTAGATGGAAGTTTATACACTGGTAAAAATGACCTTTTCATTCTTCCCTTTGAGTAGGAAGATCAGACAAGAGAAGCTCAAGCTACAGTGTTTTTTTTGCTCAGAAGATGTTTCATTGGATGTCCCCAGTTCTGTTTCCATTCAGTCAGACAATAGAGAAATAGTGTGTGTGTGTGTGTGTGTGTAGGCAGGCAGTGCGAGGCAAAGATGGGCTTAATGTTTTACCCAATACACAGATGCTCAGCCACCAGCCACAGCAAAGATTGAGCTGTCAGATAAAACTGATAATGCATAAGCCAAGCCTGCGAGTCTTGCATGCATGCAGAAGGAGATGGTGTTACAGCTGTGTGTGTCAGCTGTGTGTGTGTTTGTGTGTGTGTGTGTGTGTGTTTGTATTTGTATTTGTATGTGTTTGTGCGTGGGGTTTGTGCATGTGTATGTTTTAATTGTGTGGTATGTGTGTTTCTGACTTTGCAGGTGGCTCCATGTGTACTTGTATGTGGGAGGTGGGGGTTTGTTGGAAGGTTGTCAGTAAGTGTGTTTTTGTACCATCTCGAACATCACTATCAGCTGTCCCCTGTCAGACCTGAGATAACCCCAGCGAGGGGGCAGGAGAGGGAGGGAGGGAGGGAGGGGGCCATCTGGTCGTCATGACACCCCTCATGGAGACAGTCTCCAGCAGACAGCCAGGACACCAGCATGATCTGTTGCAGGCCTAACCTCTGCATTTATTACCAGCAAGGCTCAGTGCTGCCACTCCTCAGCATTATAGCAGAAGGTGTATTTTAAAAAAAGAAAAAGAAGTAGGTTGTAGGAGTAGAAGTAGGTTGTTTCCAGAGCTGCATATAGCCATCACCATCAACAGCAACCCCCCTTGACTGTGAACCCAGGCACTACCAAACTAACCTTTGTTACCATGGCCACGTAAACATGAGCAGCATCACTTTAACACCTCTAACCACAAGTCAAACCATGGAAACCTATATCTCACGGCAAGCACGAGCAGCAGCCGGGGTAGCAGCAGGCCTCTCTCCAGCCTTCTGCTTCTCTGTGTGGCTGCTGGTGAGGCGACGCCTGGCACAGCGCTGCTGCCACACTCCCTCCAGTCGCCTCACTCAGGCCCTCTGGGATCCTGGCTGGGAGTGCCGCCGTCCCTCCACACTGAAGGTCGGAAACTAAGCTGGAAAAGCCAGCCGCCATCAGCTCTGAGAACGTCAATGATCCAGCGAGGGAGTTTCCTAGAATGGTTACGTAGTGTGCTGGCGCCGATCGAACACGCCGTGCATGTGTATGTGTGTGGGGAGCGGGTTGACCTGAGGGCGCTTCAGGGGCAAAGATGTGCGTGTGTGTGTTGTGTGTGTGTGTGTGTGTGCGTGTGCATGTGTGTGGGGAGCGGGTTGGCCTGAGGGCGCGCGCGCGCGTGTGTGCGTGTGTGTGTGTGTGTGTGTGTGTGTGTGTGTGTGTGTGTGAAAGAGGTGATTGACAAAAGTGACAGAAAAAAAGTGTTAAAGAGTCATGTGAGAAAGAGAATGCAGACAGGAGTGAAAGGCAAGGAGGAGGGACGGAGGGAGGGACCACGAAAGTGTGGTAGGAGGAAGAGTGACAGAGAGACAGGGCTGTGAACAGAGTGGAGTAATCGGTCATGCCCCATGTGATTAAGAGTGACGAGAGTGAGTGGGAGAGACACTTTGAGTCAGTGGGAGTGAGTGAAAACGAGAAATTGAAAGAGAACAAGAGATTGACTCAGTCTGATAGACTAAAAAGTAGAGTGGTAGAGACCGACTGAAGGAGAGAGTGATAGAGAGGGGGGGGGGTGAAGAGAGGAGAGCAGTTGGGAGGTGTTGTCCCCCTGAGCCCCAGTGGCAGGTCCAGCATTAGCAGCTCAGTGTGAAGCAGCTGGGGCAAACAGGACGAGCTGCAACCTGCCCGCTCTCCCCCTCCCTCCCTCCCTCCCTCTTTCTCTCTACCTCCTTCTGTTTCTCTCGCTCTCCCTCACCCTTCTATTCTTTCTTTCCCTACCTCCCTCTTTCTTTCGATCTCCCTCTCCCTTTTGTTTCCTTTCCCTTCTGCTCTATCTCCTTTTCTTCCCCTCCTCTCTTCTTCGTTCTCTCTCTCTTTCTCTCTCGGCCTCACCTTCCTTGTCCCCCTCCTTATCACTCTCCTGCCTAATGACTTGTCAGATTGAGGGTGAGTCGGTGTGAACATCTGCTGCTGACGATGCTGCTCCCGGCGTCGGGCCTAATGTTACACACACACACACACACACACACACACACACACACACACACGTTGCATACATATGCACACACACACACACACGCAGACATACATGTGCACACACACGCAGACAAGGACGCTACATGTTCCCATGAGACTCACAGCCACAGGAGCCTGGCGGTCTAGACTCTAGACAGTCATCTAGTGAGTGGATGTGCGAAACAGAGGATGTGAAAGCAAACTGTTGTTTGTGTGATCTGTGGCTTTCTCTCCTCTGCAAAACGAGTGTTAGAAGATCGTTCAGAGTAGAAAGAGATAGAGTTCACGATTGCCTTGTAGAGAAACCTTTATGGGTGAATGCCGCAAACAGAGAGGGTTGAAGCAGAGCTTCAAGGATCTTTCCTGTTAGGCCACAGCCCCACTCGAGTCAGGCCTGGCAGCCTGGTCGAATCCTTCTCGACTCCAGCTCCAACTTTAACTTCTTCCACAGCCCCAGACTCACTTCCTCTAAATGCTGTGAATTATAAATAATAAAGACTGAATTATGAAGACTAGACCTATACCAGGGCTGTACAGTGCTACATGTAACAAAAAAATCAGTTTGTGCTATGAATTTACCAGCGGTGACACTTTATTTACGCCTGGTGACGCCTTATTTACCAGCGGTGACGCCTTATTTACCAGCGGTGACCCCTTGTTTTCCAGAGTGTAGCCTAAAGATGAGGTGTTTGTAACAACATGCCAATGCTATACTAGATAAATAGATAGGTAGATACTTCATTCATCATTCATCCAGAGGGACATTTAACAGACATAACAGACGGAGATGCTGAAAAGCACATCGGCACCTGCACAATATTACGTGAAGAGGAGCACCAGAGCAGTCCACTAAGAAGTGGTGCTGTTGACGAATAAATGTTACAGCGCTGTCGTATTCTCACGTCTGGTCTCGAAAGTGAGAGAAGTCGAAGCTGCTCTCTGAGACACGGTTTCTGTGGCGCCCACGCAGAAGTATGCTTCTCCTTCCTATTTGGTGCCTTTCTTACAGTCGCTTTTCTAATCTCTGCTGTGGTTGAGGTTTTAGCTAACCTCCTGCAGAGAGCGAGATGGACAGAGAGAAAGAGAGAGAGAGAAAGAGACTAGTAAGAGGGGCACATTCCCACTATGGAGAGGGGTGTTTGGGGGGTTGCTGGGGCTTAGGGGCATGAGAGGGAGCACTTACTGGCCCGTGCTAACACCCATTAAGCCAGAAATGGCTCAGAGGGCACCCAATCAGAGATAAAAGCAGCCGCAGAGGGCATCTCCTAGTACCCCACACCCCCTCTCACGCCCATCACACAGATCTAAAAGCCGGAAAGTGGAAGGGTATCCATCCATGGGAGTGGGGGGAGGAAGGTCACATTGGAAGGAGCGCTGGAGTGTGTGTGTGTGTGTGTGTGTGTGTGTGTGTGTGTGTGTGTGTGTGTGTGTGTGTGTGTGGAGTGGTTATCACGTCAATACTGCAGATGGAGTTAATGTAAATGTAGACAGCCTGAAAATAGATGGCCTGTAGAACATTACATGACGCATGTGTGGATCATGACAGAAACAGACAGGCAAAAGAGACCATTGAGAGAGAGAGAAAAGCAGTTCTCTCACCAACACTAGGCTAATAACTGGTGGTTAAACAAGATTGTAATTCGTAATTGAAGTGTCACAAATTAACATTTTATATAGCAAGACAGGATGTACATTTTGTTTTGTGTGTGGATGTGTTTATGGTTTGTTATGTGTGTTTTAAGAGTTTTTTTTTTTTTTTTGTGTGGATGTGTGTGTGTTGTGTATCGTGTGTGGGCATGTGGGTTTCAGTGTGAGGGTTTTGTGTGTACTGTTGGTGTGTGTTGTGGTTGAGTGGGTGTTGAGGAAATGCAAATAGCTTGTATGTTAGGAGTTGAAAGTGTAGGTTTGTGTGTGTGTGTGAGAAATCTGTTTGTGTGTATGAAATCTGTAGGTGTATGTGTGTGTGTGACATGTAGGTGTGTGTGAAATCTGTAGGTGTGTGTGGAACCCAGAGGATGTGGAACCCAGGGGAAAGTAGATATGGCCTGCAGACTTGTGTCCTGCGCCAGGTAACAGGTGTTGAGTGGAGCCCTGGTTGTCAGGCTGGCCCTGAGGAGCGCTAATTGGGGCTTATCAGGTGTTGTCGGGAAATACAAACAACACCTGGGGTCTTTGTGCTGCTGTCAGTCACGGAAAAGGTGGAAATGGACGGTGTCTGATGTAGGGGAGTGGGGGTTACAGTGTAGGGGAGTGGGGGTTACAGTGTCACTTGTTTAACCCGGGCCCAGATGAAGATATGTTTTAAAAATTAAATAAAATTTTTTTTAAGAATTATTAAGGCTTAATTTTTTTATCTGAAGATCCAGTACCATCCACAGTAACACCACCTCATACACACCAACACCAGCCAGGCCACCTTCTTCACATTACCACCATCAACGATTTCATCTCCTCCACACTACAAGACCAATACTTCATCCATAACAACGTTCTTTCCTCCTACACATCCAAAACGCCCTCCTACACATCCATACTGCACCACCTCATACACAACCACAGCAACAGCATACACACAATTTTTGGAAAGAGTGAAAAGGACGAAACTCAGAGCAGAGAAGAAAAAACAAGAACTGAGTGTTTCAGCACCCAAACTGAATGCATTGCATCATATAGAGTGGCACCAATAATAGCAGTTGACTGATACAAAACAACATGTGCATCTCAGGCGACTTCCTTCCAGTTGCACAAATAACAAGCCGTTCAGACCAGATCCCTAGATTTACTTTGTCATCAGGAATAATCATCTTATCTGCAAGATAAGATGCAGAGCATCAAGATGTAAAGCAAGTCATATATCTATCTCAAGCAGCTTGGCTTTGTGAAATGTGCTTGCATGAGCAAAAAAAAAAAAAAAAAAGCATTGCACAGAGTTGTTGTAGTTCTATATTGCAAAACACCCGAGCTTGTCTGATGTGATTTCCTGCTGTAGCAATGACACCTGTTGAATCCCCTTGCTGTGCTGTCTTTAGTTTTTATTCACCACTTCAGTCTGCTTGCTCTACCTCTCTTTCTTGTTTCATGCTTCCTCCCCATCTGTCTAGCTTCCTCTCGTCTCTCTCTCTCTCTCTCTCTCTCTCTCTCTCTCTCTCTCTCTCAATCTGATCTTGTCTCACTCTCTCTCTGATCTCGTCTCTCTTTCTCTCTCTCTCTCTCTCTCACCTCTCTTTAGCTCTTTGGTCTCTTTGGTGGGCTTTGAGGTCTGAACAGGATGTTGGTTCTGTCAGCACGGTCACTTCCTTTGGCCTTAAAATAGGCTGGCAGCACGCTCTGCATGTGGAACAATACAGCCCGACGTGTTTTCCCTTCCCGGCCGACCCGCAACCACCAGCTCCTCGTTCACACTTCTTAATCTCACTCTGTTATCTCAACACACATCCAGTGCTGCGGCGTGTGAGTGTGTGTGTACGTTTGTGAGCGTGTGTGTGAATGTGAGTGTGAGTGTGTGTGTATGTGTATTGAGTCTACAAGCAGACAAAAGCAGTTCCTTAACCACAGATACAAGCTATAGCAACTGCAAGGATGATAAGACAGGAAGCTTTTCTTTCTTTAGCGTTTTCTTGCTTTTTGCTTTCTCATGTTAGACACGTCAGAACTCATCCGGGCAATTGGCTACATGGTTGATGTTAGCTTGGGGGGGAAAAAAACTGTCTCCTGAACAGAAGTACACATTCAACGTCACTGTCTAGCTATGCTCGTGTTTGGATGCTGTGTGTGTGTGTGTGTGTGTGTGTGTGTGTGTGTCCAGAGGAGCAGGAATGCGTCGAGATGGCTTTCCATGCAAAACCAGCCCGTCAAGTTTCACGCGCTGTCAAATCCCCCGATGAAAGACGGCGAGGTCTCCGTGGTGACGGCGGGCCTCCGAGTGGCCTTACACAAACAAATTAGGAGCGCCTGACTCTAATGAATGTGGTGCGAAGTGGAACTGTGAGAACCTGAAAGAATGAGTTAGCGCACACGCATGCGGATCTGAAACAGGAGTCACATCACCATGGGAATGGTCGCTCTCGACTTAATCCTGGAGCCTCCGCAACCACAACAACGTGACAGACGTGTGCATAGCATCGACCATGCCACTCGATAAGAATACCTTATCGCAGTGTTTCTCAAGCTTTTTCAGACAATAAAAAAGAAACGCACGGACCACCTAGCTAAAAAAAAAAAAAGACTTACTTCAATAGTATATTAGCCTACACTATAGGCCTACTCACTGAACCACCTTGCTTATTGTCTTTGCACTTTGCTTATTGTGTCAGAGAATTCATATGATTTAAACTGGCATATCTTATAGTATTGTAGAACTGTTTGGATTTACATACAAGTTGGTTTAATATTGCAAACAACTCATCTATATTATATTTTACCACGTCTGTTCCCGGATCACTTGGAATAGCTTGCGGACCACACTTTGAGAAACACTTCCTTATCGTAATGACGGATTGTATCCAAACTCTACACATACTCATAACCTCTGCCGTCCATACTGACTCATTTCAGTCACACTGACTCTTCTTGATTCAGTCGCTAGACGTGTCACCTTGCTCTTTGGCGCCTTGGTCGTTTCTTATGTTTCCCTTCAAAGGCCTACACATCAGACAGGGAAAAAAACCGTGAGGTTTCTTTAGCAATTTCCTGCATCTGTTGAAATCTATACTCTTTCTGTCTTTGTCAATCACAAATTGGCAGAAGTTGGTTTCTCTGTACAAACAAAGCCAAAATCTGTGATTGTTTGTGCATTGCCTGCAGCAGAAGCCGTGTATAAAGCTCTCTGTGTGGTTCTCTTTTGCATCAGCTTTGCAAGGCAATGAACGCCTGTTGCACCCTACTCTACCTGCATACAATATGGCACGGGTAGTCTTACAGTGGTGGTTAAACGCTGCCTTTGTCTCAGTTAATGATGCGGTTTCGACAGATTAACGTGTGATCAGGTAGCCCCTCACACTCTCTCTATCTATCTATCTCTCTCTCTCTCTATCTATCTATCTATCTCTCTCTCTCTTTTTCTCACTGTACTGTGTGTGACAGGACTGAGGTTGATGCAGGTTGAAGGGCAGCGCTTGGTTGTGAAGAGGCCATTGTTCTTTGTCCCCATGTGAGGAAACAGTCTGCAGCTTGTTATTGGCACAAGAGAAGCAGCTGTGTCTAGGACCTGTCAGTGTGTGCAACTGCATGTCTTTGTAAAGTGTGTGTGTGTGTGTGTGTTTGTGTGAGTGTGTGTGGTACAGGGTGTTTGAAGAGGTGTATTTTTAGTGATTTGTTGATTTGTGTGTAGTTTGTGAAGAGGTGTGTGTGTGTGTGTGTGTGTGTGTGTATGCGACAGAGAGAGAGAGAGAGACAGAGAGTGTGTGTGTGTGCGTCATGCAGATGTCTGAGATTCCTGCCTTTGTCTCCAGATGCCATTCCACATGGGTGCGCTCTCTCGGCTGTCTCTCGGACGGCGCGGGATTTGTCCAATGTTGTCAGGAGCTTTTCACAGCTTTGCGGGCCGAGACCTGGCGTGTTTGGATGACAGAGCAGAACGGGCAGGGGGTGATGAATAGGCGAGTGGGAGGAGAGGAGAGAGTGGAGATGGATGGGCGTGATCAGTGAAGCTCAGCTACCCTTGAGTTTCACTACCATAGACATTTAGGCCAACGGCTATGTGCTATCCAATTCTGCCAGTGCATGAGGACCTTTGTGAATAGTGGGAGTCCTATGTGCTGAAATACTGTCGTGTCTTAAAACTCGCCACTGCGGAGTCTGGTCTGAAAAGTGGACATGATTGACAACATTGTTTTAGGCCACAGGTTCTCAAACTTTTTTATGTTCTTTTATACTTTTTTAAATCCGAAATAATAAGGAATGTGAGGAGGTTGCTATTAACTTTAAAGACTACATCTACAATTAAAACTATTTACAGCCTATGACGCAAATTGAATAGCCATGTCCGGTATATGGATGTCTGCTTTAGTAACTAGATTTTAATCGCAATTGCAAAAAAGCTGATTCATGCCCCTTGCATTTTGCAACTGTGAGGTCCATGGCAGGCGCCCCACAGAAATGTTTCATGATGTCCACGCTGTCCACTCTGCGAGGTGTTCGCCTCCCAGTTTCAGAGCTATTCTAAATGCAAAATTGTACAGAGGGCCGTGACTGTGGTAGTTAACAAACTAAATCCTAATAGAAAACTGTTAACTTTACTGGCTAAATGGTATAAGTTAGGCCTATTACACAACATAAATTGTGCTGGCGACCCAAATAAAATCTCCTCTGCGTCGTGACCCAGTCTTTGGGAACCAATCTGGCCTAGCCTATGCACTGGATTCTGTCAGATTTGAACAAACTTAAACAGCTACTGAACTTTGAACAAACTTGGCTTATTATGGGACTTCCTACTGAATCTATGACTGATTTCAGTGCTGAATTCACTTGGCATATGGAGTGTGTTTACTTGGCAAGTGTATCTGCAAAATGACCATTAGTGCGCTAAGTCTGGCCACAGTATCAGTGTCTTTCTCAGCAGAAATTTTCTCAGTTCATATAGTCTGATGAGACAACAGCAGCTTTTGATTTCCTGTGTTTCTTTTTTGTCTGGCTGTAATGAAGAGGTCAGGAAATGAGTAACCGGTTCATTATCGAGAGACCTTGAGTTAAGAGTGGGAGCTAAGAGTCCGGGAAAAAAAGACAATGCCTAACCCACCCCCACCACCACCACCACCACCACCGCGCACACACACACACACCAAAGTGGAGTTCCTTCAGCTGATGGAGAAAAGGGAAGATACCGGGAAACCTCAGAGAAACATGTTGACATACAGTTAAGGACTTAGTGTAACCACATGCAGAGAGAGTGGTTAGTGATTCCTTAAAGGTACAGTCCTCAAACCTGGAGAAAGATTGTTTATATTTGATGAAATGTACCCTTTTCTTTAGAGCTCTGGAAGCAACATGGTAGATGGACTAGAGTAGTAGTGGTGGTGGTGGTGGTGGTAGTAGTGGTGATGGTGGTAGTAATAGTAGTAGTAGTAGTGGTGGTAGTAGTGGTGGTGGTGGTAGTAATAGTAGTAGTGGTGGTAGTGGTAGTAGTGGTGATGGTGGTAGTAGTAGTAGTGGTAATAGTAGTGGTGGTAGTAATAGTAGTGGTGATGGTGGTGGTAGTAGAAGTAGTGTAGTAATTGAGGACCTATAATTTTGAAGGCCATTTTACTCGTGGTATTTAGTAGAATTTTTGTGTAATTCAGCATAGTTTGATAAGAACCGTTACGTTTGAAAGATCACTAGTCTTTATAGTTGTTTTTGTAGAAGAGGGTTTTGTTTGTCACTGTGTGAAAACTGGCACTGACAAGGCTTAACTTTACAACTAGGCCATGAAAAGCTAATTTTGGTTACATTCTAAAGATGATGATGATGGGACATGGCTGGAAATTGTCAGTGGGCTGGGGTCGTGTTCGTCGCATCCTAGAGTTTTGTATTTTCTATTGTTTTCAATTACAGTCTAGTTTTCTCATCTGCTGTCTCTAAAAAAGCCACTGAATGTGTGAGTGTGGGGATGTGAAATAGGAACCAGTCACACACTCACACTCACACACAATACTGGATGTCCAGCCTTGCACAAATCTCAATAGATTATCACGGACGTGTGTGAATAAAGTCTGGGATTGCTCGGTGAATTCCAGACAGCTCTCTGGTAAAACACTCTTACTCAACACTGGCCCTGACGAGGCCTATGAGAACAGAGCAGCCTCCTACTCCCCTGTCAGTCCAGCAGGGAGTTAAATGTGGCCTTGACTCATCAGAGACAAGAGTCTGCAGGGAGAAACATGCAAGTCCTCATGCTGAGTGAGTGGGAAATGATGCATTTCCTGCAAACGGATGTTTAAAGGTTATGTGTTAGGTGCTCTTGTCTTTTTTTGAACTGTGTCACTCCAGTTTCTCACCTGCACGTACACACTGCATGAACATTTGCGTTGAGCAGACATGCATTCTGTACAGTTCAAACAATGACAAACGTTTGTGGTGAACATGTTTTCTCTGAACAGTTGAGTTTAAACGATTTGGTGTTAAGATTCCATTGTAACGGTAATTGCATTGTTGCCTTTGCAAAGCTCACGTCCAGCTCCGCTGAATGTTCGCGGAGAACTACCTCCTCAGACTGTTTGCGAGTGTTTGCAAACGTTCGCCAAAAACTCAAGGCAAACAGTAACTTGTTTGTAAACGTTCGCCTATGTCTGCGAATTTGAATGCACATCAGATGTTTGCATTTATTGTGACTAACTACAGTGGAGCGCAGGGAATACGTTTTCATTGTAGTCCTCACCCGTGTCCTCTTTTGTCTTTTACCTACAGGTGACCCGCTAGAGCTTTCTGGGCCTTTGAAGACGTGCCGCTGGGAGAGACCTCCTCCCGTGTCCTTTCGTCCATTGTGCCCCCACCCCCACCAACACCACCCTCGCGCTTCACCCAAGCCGGGGTGAAAGCATGACCACTGGCTCCGAGGCGTCCTTCCAGAACCAGGCCGCGTGTAAATGACTAGTGCAGGACACGCCAACGTGGTCTGCCACGCCGTCGCCATGAGGGGCAAGTATTCGCAGTACTACAACAAGACCCTGATCCAGGTGCACTACCTGGTGGCCAAGCACATGAACCAGAGCGAGCTGGATGAGCGCATGCGGAAGAAGGACAGCCTCAACTCGCTCAGCATCTTCTTCGTGGTCATCTGCAGCATCATCATCCTGGAGAACCTGCTGGTGCTCGTGGCCGTCTTCCGCAACAAGAAGTTCCACTCAGCCATGTTCTTCTTCATCGGCAACCTGGCCTTCTCCGACCTGCTGGCCGGCTCGGCGTACATCGCCAACATCTGCCTGTCGGGCCCGCGGACATTCGAACTGGTGCCCGTGCAGTGGTTCATCCGCGAGGGCACGGCTTTCATCGCGCTGGCCGCCTCGGTCTTCAGCCTGTTGGCCATCGCCATCGAGCGATACATTGCCATCACCAAGGTCAAGGTGTACGGCTCCAACAAGACGTGCCGCATGTTCCTGCTCATCTCCGCCTGCTGGGTCACGTCCATCCTGCTGGGCGGCCTGCCCATCATCGGCTGGAACTGCATCAACGACCTGGAAGAGTGCTCGGCCGTGCTGCCGCTCAACTCCAAGCGTTACATCCTCTTTGTGGTGGCCATCTTCAGCATCATCCTGCTCTCCATCGTCATCCTCTACGTGCGCATCTACCTGATAGTGCGCCACAGCCACCAGGAGACGGCCGCCAACTCGCAGGCGTACTCGCTGCTCAAGACGGTCACCATCGTGCTGGGCGTCTTCATCGTCTGCTGGCTGCCTGCCTTCACCGTCCTCCTGCTGGACACGTCCTGCCCCATGAAATCGTGCCCCATCCTGCAGAAGGCCGACATCTTTTTCGGCTTCGCCACGCTCAACTCGGCGCTTAACCCAGTCATCTACACGCTGCGGAGCAAGGACATGCGTAAGGAGTTCCTGCGCGTGCTGTGCTGCTGGGGCCTGCTGCGGTCCACTGACCACTGTGTGCCGCTCAAGAGCTCCAGCTCGCTGGACCACTGCACCAACAAACATGAACACCAGAGCATGCCCATCATGCAGGAGTGCACCACCTGCGTCTGACTCTGCCCTTTCGTGCCCCCAATGAGGCCTGACTTGGGTGTGTGTGTGTTAGTATGTGTGTGTTAGAGTGTGTGCGTGTGTGAGTGAGTGAGAGTCATTTTGTGTGTGTGTGTGAATGTGTGTAAGCATGAGTCAGTATAAGAGTTCTGATCAAGACTGAGGGTTCATGGAGGAAGGGGAGGGGGGCTCAATGAGATGAGGGGACTCCAGGGATTGGGTGGGTAAGCGGGTGGTAGTGGGGGGGTGTGGGGGGGGGGGGGGGTTAATATGAAAGGCCGTCCAGAACCTGGACCATGATATAATGAGCCTCCCCACAAAGCTGGGCATGAAGACTTCGCCTTCACAACAGTTACACCTGTGGTGTGAGTTCACCACCAGTCTATGGGTTCGCTGTTTGTACATGATGTGTGGTAGGATCATAACATTAGTCATCCCTGGAGCAAAGTCCAAGTTCCATTATGGACTTGCTGAAGGCTATACCTGCTTGTGTTTTCTCACCCAACTTTACAGATCATTCATTGTCTCCTGAAGTGACATTCTTTGCCTGAGGAGTTGTGAACAAATGTAAGCCAACTCTTACATTAATGCTTTATTATTATTATTATTATTATTATTATTATTATTATTATTTGTTTTTCATAGCCAAAAAATTAAAAATGTGGTGAGACACCAAGCATCGCAAAGCCAAATGTCTCCACATTGCAAGGCAATGATAAACACAAAGCTTCAAAAGTATTGCACTTTGTAGACTTGCAAGTGTGGTAATTTTCCCCTGGTGACTGTCAACAAGTCATCCTCCTTAGAACTGTAGTTGCAGAAGTGTGTGTGTGTAAGCAGATGAGTGAAAGATTCTGAGAAAGCAGATGGGCTCAGCTCAACACATGTGAGACCAGACCTTCACGAATACCCTCAGACAACATGGCTATATATTCACTTATATACAAGTGCATAGTTCTAATTTACTACCCAATACAAAAGTACTCTGCTTCCATGTATTGCATGAATTTCTAACCTTTGTAATAAAAAAAAAACTAACTTGTATGACATTACAATTACAATTTCAGCCTTAACGCTTGTCTCTCTCCTCTGCCCTCTTGCGCTCTGTCCTTCTGTATGTCTCTCTCTCTCTCTCTCTCTCGCTCTCTTTTACTGTGTTCCTTCTCATCCAAACGTTTCCTGAGAGGAAGTAAGTACATTTCCTCGAGTGAGCTGGCACTGATAAATTTCACTTAATGACAGCTGTCCAGCTCTCCGACCACTGGACTGTTGCCTTGACAATGTTGTAGCGTCGCAGCGGCAGCGCGTGCCTCCTTTAGTTGTTGTTGTTGTTGTTGTTGTTGTTGTTGTTGTGCCATCTCGGTAAGCGGAGTTGAATGTAAGCATGAAGTGTTTAGAGCAGTTCTGCTCTACCCATTGACAGTATTACAGATCGCTGATCCTGTTAAATTGTGTAAGTCTGACATTGAAATCCATAGAATGGGTTTTAGCGCTCAAACACGCGCGCGCACACACACACACACACACACACACACACACACTGTGTCTTAAAAGTCATTATAGTATGCTACAATCAAACTAGTGTCCATTTCAAAATGATGAACTACACACACCGAGAGAACATAGGAGGAGCTGAAGATGAGGTTATAGACATCTTCCCTTGTGAAGGTTCCTACTCCCACCCCATCCTACCCCACTGCCTTAAATCCGGTGTCAAATCCAGCATGTCCTCTGAAAAGGCCCTCAACTTCCTGTAGACGCAGGAAGTCCTGTGCTTCCGAGGGCAGTTCCTGTTGTTCAGGATGACTGACCTCATCCCTCGCTCCCTTGAAACATACAATAGACAGTGTAAACACAAAACCACTGAACGTATGGTGTGAGGACTCACCATTTTATACAAACTTAAAGCAAAAAAAAATGTCAGTATGTCAGTCAGGACCAGAGAAAGCACTTTGGCAGCTCCCCTGAAAGCCTGTCTTCTGCGCTGTTCTATGTTTATTTTTATTTTTTAAAATGAAGACTTCTTTTAAGTCAACAAATTCACACCCATCTGTCTCAAACTTCATTCAATGAAAAACGTTGCCTAACCCTGTGGAACAATGTATTATTTCTTATTATAAATATATGAATATGTATGTTTGTATGTATGTATGTATCTATATGTACAGTATGTAAGTATGTATGAGTTGTGTATTCGTATGAAATGTCTTGTGCAATAGCCATGTGTGTCTAGTAGCACGCTGTGTTGACTTGGTACAATTTTAAACACTAATAGAGGTACATAAACATTTTTTGTCCTTTTTTATAAAATAAATGGAATTTAAAAACATGCATTGCCTTATTTGTTTTCTACTAGGTAATACATTCACATGTAATAGTGGGGATGAGGACAATATTTTATTCTATCACCAGTACTCATGTGACTTTTTTTTTTAGTATGATTTAAAGAATCATTCAATCAAGTAGAAACACAGCAAAGGACCCAACTCGCCTCAACATGAAAGCTATATGCAAAGCAGTCTTGGCCGGCTCCCTCTAGGCCTTGAATTCTGACAAACAGCCGTTCCTTTGCCAGACGCGGGGGAGCGTAGGAGTGCAGATGTGTAGGGGGCAAGTGTGTGGGTGGGGTAGGAGGAAAGGGTCTCTGACGGGGTGATGAATAGGAGTGGCAGTGTGGGAAAGGCGTGTTTTTTGGAGGCTGAGTGGAGCTGGATGACCACAGGTCTTGGCCTAAGGAGAGATTCGGGGCCAAGGAGAAAAGCGAGGAAGAGGGCCTTGGGAGTCTGGCCTGGTTGCTGTCAGATGTCCAGGATTCCTGGGTGGGAACGCTGACTGGAACGGCCCTGGGAGACAGTGCTCCTGGGAATCCTGCCAAAATTTTCTCGGCAGGAAGTGACATCAGCCCCACAGCAACCTGCCACAGACTAAAGCCACGCAAGAACAGCTGCGCTGTCTGTACAGCAGAGGCATGCGCTCACACACACACACACACACACACAAGGAACAAGAGGAAGAGAGGACTTAAACCAGTTAAAGTCCAGCATAGTTTGTTGTCTGGCTGACATTTGGAATGTAAGGAACTTTAATCAAAGACTGCCATCTTGTGGTCAAACTGAGTAACTAATCATTAGCCTACTGACAAGGTGTAGGCCTATCTGTATGGAAATACCATGCATTTGATGTTCAGCCACTTGAGAGATTTATACACTACTACTGTAATAATGTAGACTCCCTCTGAATTGTTTCCCACTTAATAAATACATATAACTGTTTCATACTGCTTTGAGTCAGTTATATAAATGTTAAGGAAATACTCCGAATGATGTTCTAGTAAGTGTATAGTAAGTGCTATCCGGGAAATTTGGTCTCTGCATTTATCCCAATCTGTGAAACACACTCAGCACACAGTGAACACACACTAATCCCGGCGCAGTGAGCTGCCTGCAACAACAGCGGCGCTTGGGGAGCAGTGAGGGGTTAGGTGCCTTCCTCAAGGGCACTTCAGCCATGCCTACTGGTCGGGGTTCAAACCGGCAACCCTCCGGTTACAAGTCTGAGGCGCTAACCAGTAGGCCATGGCTGTTCTCATAGCATAGTAGATAATTGGAACAGAACTGCAAGAACTGTATCATCCATATCTATATTTTGGGTTGCCATTTTGATTCTGTTGTTTATTTTGGTGTATCACTGAAAAGAGAAAGAGAAACATTTTGTACAAAAGTAAATTTGTCAGCCTAGCCTACACGTCAGATAGCAGTCTTTGGGGCAGCCGTGGCCTACTGGTTAGGGCTTCGGTCTTGTAACCGAAGGGTTGCCTGTTCGATCCCTGACCAGTAGAAAAAATGTGGGTGGGGAAAGTGGTTGAACACTGCTCTTCCACATCCACAACTAAAGTGGCCTTGAGCAAGACACCTCACTGCTCCCCGAGCACCGCTGTAGCAGTTCACTGCTCTGGGTTAGTGTGTTCTTCACCTCACTGTGTGTTCACTGTGAGTCTCACTAATTCACGGATGGGATAAATGCAGAGACCAAATTCCTTGACTTGGCCTAGAAACCTCATTTACATTTACATTTTGGTGTAGAACGTTGTTAAAACCTACTTTGCATAATCATCATCGTCCTACTCTACTCTTTCTGGCTATTCTTTGATATCCTACTAACAGGGGTGGACAGTAACTCAGTAAATTTACATGATTACCGTACTTAGGTATATTTTTGAGTACACTTTGAGTGCACTTTACTTGAGTATTGATATTTTTGGAAACTTTTAGTCCAATACATTTTTCAGACAGATATTGTACTTTTGACTCCGCATGAAATACTCATTATTAAAGCACATTAGAAGTGATTATTTAAATGCGATAATGTAATAGACCTTAAAAATACTTTTTGAAATAGTTAAATTTGAACTTGGCTGTAGTAATGATGGTGACAGCAGATTCCTGATCATATCATCCTCCATGATCATGGAGAAGTTGGAATGAAATTAAATCACCTGACCTGACATAGCTAGACCTTTACATCATTAGATGGTACATAAACTAGCCTACTCATAATTGAGTTGTCCTGGTTTGTATTTGGCAGAGAAAATGATTTGTGAACACAAAATAAATCATAATATAAAGTCTATTATATTGCATCCATTTCTTAACAGTTGCAAAGTTATGAAAATAGGAAAAATGTTGTTGTTGTATGTAAGGAACTAAAGGCCTGTTCAAGTCTTAGTGACCAAAGAATGTACACGCTATTATTGACAAAATAAAATACTTGGCCTATAAGTATTTTAAAAACAACTTCTGTAGTCTACTTTAGCTCAAGTAGCCTTAAACTTTGACTTGACTTGATTTGAGCAAATTTTAATAAAGTCATTTTTAACAAGGTGTGTCTATAGCCTACTTTGACTTAAGTAAAGGAATTGTGTATGTGTAGGCCTACTTTGTCCACCTCTGCCTACTAAACAAACACATTTACATGAAGCAACTTTTCATGATACCCTGCTATCTATTTATTCATTTATCTTCACTGACAGCGTTTGACGACACTTCAGTTCTCCACACGACGTAACTCCAAATGTAACTAAGTACCATCGTCTGACTAATTGCTGTAAAGATGTTGACAACAAAGATAATTTACTCCCTCGTAATTAGCATAATAGGTCAGAAAATACATAGGGGCAATCAAATCAAAAACAGTTGGTATGCAAGGCCTGCTCCAAAGTAATATGGTAGACCAATATATGTTTTCTTATTCTGCAGTGTTCTTGTTAGGTTTCTTCTCTGTCCTCAACTACAAAATGCTAATACAAATAATTTTGCTTTCTACAAAACCGTTGTTTCCCCCTCTGTGTCTGAGGTTTTGGTAAAATCCTTTGCATGTTTTCCTGGGTCTCAAAATCTTTAACAACCAAGGCAGTTGCTGATAAATAGTATGGGCTGTCTACCAAAAATTCCTTAAATATATCCTCACTGTCTTTTTAAAACACGATTTTATTTAAAGCTGTCGTTCGTGATTGGTCTTGGTATATTAAGATGAATTATTAAATGGAAATATAAACAGTGTTTGACATGTAGCACCCCTATGCGTCAAGTGAGTAGTACAGTCCATCGTACCTGGGTTTCCGCGCGAAAAAAGGGCCCGCGCGTTGCAGCTGCGAACCCATAAAAACCCTATCTTCCCCCCTCTGCAGTGATATTGCAGTTGGTGCCATCCTGGTTTTAACGGCGTCTTTTAATTTCTGATTTTAACCCGCTCTTATTTTTATTATCATAGTAGTTCTCCTTCGACTTGAAATGCCTACCAAGACCTCATTGCATCTACCAGAGGATGTCAGGGAACGGTATGTTTTGTGCTAGCCATAACGTTAGCTATATTTTTCCCCTTTGAAAAGGGATTGTCGACATTTAGGCTAGTTTTCTTGTTGGCAAGTTATTTTGCTGTGGATTGGTAAAATTGTCACTCCCTTACAACGATCCTGCAACTTAGTAGCCCTTGTGTCATTACGTCAATGTTTTTCGCTAATGCTACCTACATTATCAACTCATTTGGTCGTGATGCTACCTGTGTATTTGTCTGTCATGTAAAATGTGATTTCGTGTCATCTTCGTTCGTGACGTTAGTGTGATGTTGACCATCATTAGTCCCATTCCATGTTTGGGTTTCTGGTTAGGTCACACTGTCTGAATTTGGCGCCAAATATGTTCTAGCCAAACATGATTGATCCCCTAACGTTGGCTAACAAGATAGCTGGCTAGATGGCGTGCTGCGTCTCAACTGCAACAAAACTGTCTAACGTGCAAATCTAAACTAAGTTCATCGGTTCACTCTGCTATCTGACGTTTTGTTAACATTAGCTACAAAACGGGCAACCGGTGCACCTTAAAAGATGGCTGGGTTCCATGACTTGGAGCTTGGCTTGCTGCCGTTATACGTATCCTGCAGCATCCGCCTAGCAAAGCATGTAGGCTAACACGTTAACTGTTTGCTACTTCAAGAGAAGTGAACTCGCATCTTTAAGTTAGCCAGTATGCTAGCAAATGTTTATTCACGTTTAAACTCTCCCTAGTTTATTGGTCAGTCCCTTGAGTAGGACAGAACTCTAAAGAGCCACGCTTTTATTATCAGCTTTAGACACCTAAGCTCTAAGACTTTCTAAGTTAATGTTACATGGGAAGTGTAAATTAATCAGTTGAACATGTCCAAGTAATAATGATAGTGCATGTGTGTGTTGTCCTTATCACGTTACAGGCTACAGGTATTGGATAAAGATGGGGATAATTTGTCAGATGAGGTAAGTGAGACCCCCCCCCCCCCCCCTCCCTTTGTGTCCCTCATGTTATCAATATCTATAACCATGTAATTAATAAACTGACTTGACTATTTTGGACAAGTGTTAGCCTCTCTAACATCACATCACAGAATATGCACTCATCAAACTTGGATATTAATGTCAATCTTGTATATTCGTCATGATTAAGTCTGTGATTTTGGTGTTACCTGGTTCTTTGTTTTGAGTGAGTGTTTGTATTTTCCCCTTAGGAGTGTGTTAAAGAGAAGCTCAGGTTATTGCAGGAGTTTCTGCTCACTGACACTCAGGACCAACTGAAAACCCTTGAGTCTCAGCTGAAGAGCAAGGAGCTGTCTGTTGTGAGTCCTCACTTTCCATGGAGATGTGTCCATTTCATTATAGTGATGGAGATGCGCAATAAACTCCCTGTGCATATACTTACAAGGCCACACAAACTAGTTCTATACCTCAGCGGGTTAATTATATACTTGGGAAAGGGCTTCCCTCTTTAAACCCAGCACAAACTTTACTGTGGTATACCAGGGTGGGGGGAGAACATGGTACGACCTGTTTTTGTGAGCGAAATGGGCTCTTCGGCTGACTGAATTTTCCTCTACTCTCACCAGGAGGGCTACATTTCTGCTGTTAAAGCAGTGTTGAAGCAGGTGGAGTGTTTGGACAATGGAGGTCAGGGAGATGGTGTGGAGACGAATGGCCAGACCAATGGCTTCGCTGAGAATGGCAACGGCAACCACAAAGACAACGCGGAAGTAGAGGCTTCCATGGACACTCAGGAGGAGGGAGACTCCATGAAGTCTCCAAGTGCTCCCAAGGGCAGAGGCCGTCGGAGCAAGTCTGACTCTGAACCCAAGAGTGAGTCAAACCCCATGCATTGCATGAGTGTTGTTTCTGGGCTCTTGTCTGCTAGAGTACTCTAGAATAGGATTTGAGGCCTGTGCCAGTTGGAGTAGCACGCTGTGTGGTTCCATTTTCACTATCTGACGTTTTTCCTCTCTTTAGAATCTCCAGCTGGGTCAAGAGTCACCCGAAACTCTGGAAAGCAGCCAACCATCTTATCGATGTTCTCAAGAGTGTAAGTGCCTCATTTCTCAACTCTGCTTGCAAGATTTATATTGAGCAACTTCTCTTGAAGTTATGACTGGACTTGAAGGTATTTTTCCGTTCTCCTTCCTAGACCAAAGCGGAAATCTGATGAGATGGAGAATGGTGATTCTACAAATGACACTGCAGAGGAGAAGAGTCCGGAAGGTGATTCTGAAGAGGTAAGACACTTACCTTTTTCACCAATTCTGACTGCAGTATTAAAAAGGAAGCAACAGTGAGCGATATAATAATAAATGGAATGTTCTATTGCAGGTCCATGAAGAGAAGCGCCTTAAATTGGAAACTGATGAAAAGTAGGTTTAAGATGCATTATGTTTGCCTGCTACATGCCAGTCAACTGAAACGTTATGTGTGCTTTTTAACAACCCTGGCTTGACTGTCTTGGCTTCTGTCTCCACAGGCCAGTCACAAGGGAGTCCACCACTGAGAACAAACCTGTGGCTCCAGCCAAGGTAATATCAGCTGCGGCAGCCCCCTCCCTCCCGGAATTCCTCCTGTGGCTCTCAGCCTGTTAACCTGACTCTCGCCAGATGAATTTCGTTCCGCCTAGCTCCACTCATCCATCTGGGATCGATCCATTGGAGTGGTGCTTCAGAAGGCTGGGCCTTATTAAAAAATCCTTGCATAAGATTGGATAAGCCACTTGTCCGTCATCTATTGACGTGCTACTTCAACCACTCACTTCGAAGCCAACCCATGACGATGAGAACAGTCTCGCAGTCGCTTCTACGCTACGTCACATCTATGAAACTCCCGCCCTGCGTCCTGATTGGCTCTACCATACAATCTTGTGCTGAAATCACACTCAACGGAACTGATCCCAGATGGATGTGAGTGGAGCTAGGCGGAGCTAGGCGGAACGAAATTCATCTGGCGAGTGTCAGGTTATCAGCCTGTAGCATCTAGGCTAAAATCTTTTCGAAGACAAAATTTCCTAGCCACATTTCCTGTGTGCGTGGGGTTGCTGATAGTTCATACTTCCTTGTGTTCATGTGTGTAGACGCCACCACCTAAGTGTCCTGACTGCAGGCAGTACCTGGATGATGCCGACCTCAAGTTTTTCCAGGGAGACCCTGATGATGCTGTGAGTTTTGCTCCTCACACATGAAGCTGAACATGGCTGCATTCTGCAAATGCAATTGTTCTGTCAAGTCATTAGAATTAATCTGATGTTTGGGATGAGTACTCCTTGTATAATAAGTATTTCAGAAACTGTGAATAAGCAGTTGGCAGTGAGTCCATCTCAGTTGCATATCTCCTTGAAGACTGTTGTATTTAGTTTGCGGAATAAAACTGGGTGTCCACACCCATGTTTTGACAGCTGGATGAACCGGAGATGCTTACAGATGAGCGCCTCTCCCTCTTCGACTCAAATGAGGATGGATTTGAGAGCTATGAAGAACTGCCTCAACACAAAATCACCAACTTCAGGTGGATTTTTTTACTAAATACAACATGTAAACTTGTTCAATCAAAATCTGATTATTGTTATTCTGTTGTATTTAAATATATTTCTTTGTTTTATGTGTATTTATTATTTGTTTTGTATTTGCTGTTTTATTGAATTTGCTGCTCATTGAATTATCTAGCCATCCTAACTTTCCCCACATGTACACCAGAATGTATTTTTAGCCACCTCTATATTAACTTGATCTTTATATTTTCTGACTAGTGTCTATGACAAGCGTGGTCACCTGTGTCCTTTTGACGCCGGCCTCATTGAGAAGAATGTGGAGCTGTACTTTAGCTGTGGTGTCAAGCCCATTTATGATGACAACCCTTGCATGGATGGTACGGCATGTAGCTCAGCTTCCACGTGCGTGTGTGCATCTATAGGCCTTACTTTCAGCTTCAATGTCTAAGCATTTGCTTTTTCTTCTCTCAAAGGTGGTGTGCCTGCTAAGAAGCTGGGACCCATTAATGCTTGGTGGATCACTGGCTTTGATGGTGGAGAGAAGGCTCTTATTGGATTCACTACAGGTAATGTCATTCAGAAGTTATGAAGTTACATGATGTAAGTGGCTGACTGCCTACCTAGTATTGCGTGTGTAATGTGCAAAACCTGCTCCATAGCAGGGGTCCCCAACCCACAGGACCTGACCAGTCTGCCGGGAGGAAAAAAAAAAAAATGCTATAGGAAGCAACTGCATAGGCTTTGATCGGAGTTTCTCAAACTATGAGCCTCCTTGACAAATAGATTGCTGGTCCATGGAGCCATGAATTTAGGCTAGATTATGCCTGATGCTTCTCTTAATTTGCGGCACAATTGCATGATGTTATGGAACCGCAGACCGAAAGGAAAAGAAAAAAAAAGGTTCCCCGATCAAGAAATACTTCTTAATTTGGTGTCATCAAATATAGAGGCGTACAATTAGGGGTAGTGGTGCCCATTCAATGTGTATGTGTGTCTGCAAGTGAAACTGACAAACTAAACCAATGGTGGGCAGGCTAGTAGCAATGATATTTAAAACGGTGAATGAAGTGGATTACTGTAACTGTCCTTGAAAACAGGATGGCCTAATTCACTGCAGGAAAAAAAAAAAATCGCGACTTGTTGAGACATAACAGAGGTAAATATCGTAGCAAATGGCCTATGCGATGACTGCTTTAAACATGAAGGGAACGCATAATGTGGACTTGCGGACATCTCCATTAACCAAAAACTAGTTTTGCTAACATCTTAATTATTAACGTAAAATATCTCCATGCAGGGTAGTGTCAAGCAGTGAGGTGGTAATAACCTTATGCAGGCAGCCAATGGTCACGTCACTGAAGTTGGATAGAAAATGTGGCCCTGCTTGCTCTGTTATGGCGTATTTAAAATTCTCAGATAGAGACCCCCATTAATATGATCCGCACCACCTCTCAAAATACTACCATGTCCCTGCCACCGGTCTGTGTAATGAAAAAGGTTGTGAACCCCTGCACTATAGTACCCATTTCACAGTAGTTCTGAGTACTGTCTGACATGGTTGTGTGGTGTTTGTCTCCAGCCTTTGCTGACTACATCCTCATGGACCCCAGCGAGGAGTACTCTCCCATCTTTGCACTCATGCAGGAGAAGATCTACATGAGCAAGATTGTAGTGGAGTTCCTGCAGAAGAACCAAGATTGCACTTATGAAGACCTTCTCAACAGAATAGAGGTATGTGTTTATAAGTCATGGTTGTCATTGGTGTAGACCTCTGAAGGTGGCCTCCAAAAACGACCCAAAGCTGCCATCTTTGCGCACATATGGAGATCTGGACTTGTGCTTAATTGTTTGTCTCCCCAGACCACAGTGCCCCCTGCTGGCCTTAACTTCAACCGCTTCACGGAGGACACGCTCTTGCGCCATGCTCAGTTTGTGGTGGAACAGGTGGAGAGCTATGACGAGGCCGGCGACACTGATGAGCAGCCCATCATAGTCACGCCCTGCATGAGGGACCTCATCAAGCTGGCTGGTGTCACCCTCGGCAAGAGGTGGGTCTAGAGTGCCCCCCCCCCCCCCCCCCCCACAGCAACCACATGCACATGTTCCCCTCACACACTCCCCAACCCCTGAAACTGTCTGCTGATGCTGACCAAGGCATAGGTGCAGAGGATCTTGGTTGCTACATGCTGTAATCGGTTGTAGCAGTCAAGTTCAATGTTCAAAGACCTGAAATTCACTCATGTAATGGAAAATTCAAAGGTGTCACCCTGCCCCCACCCAACACCCCTTAATCACATACTTTACAGTCTTGAGGAATAGCTTATCCTTGCCCTAGTTTAGAAGTTGCAATATCAAACCTTTCCTCAGTTTGACTGCACATTTAAAAACCATCCCAAATTACACCACTTGAGATTCCCTCTGCCTTGCCCTATTGGTTCAGCAGAAGTTTAATGTCCCCACACAGTTTGATGTGGTTACTGCATCTGGGCTGTGTTAGCATTTCATTTATGTAACGAGCCGCCGGTTAGCCGGGGACATTTTGTTTTTCTCCTGCTGCTGCTTCTTTAGCTGTGCTTCCCCCCTCGTGTCTAACCACCCCTCTAATGTTCTTTAACGCAGCATGCTGTTGCACTGGTAGGTACCACTCTTGTTCTTGAAGTCCGTCCACCGAGCATTGTGGAGTGACTGGTCATGAGTGGGTGCATTGTTGTGGCCAGTTGTCCATGACTGTTGGTGATTGCATTAAGGCTTGTTGAACATTTAAAAGTTTGTTTTAAAATAGATACATTTTTATTCACCATGAGCAGTGTGACTGGCATCTTAAAGAGGTGCAACAAATTTGGCTCAATGTCTCGCCTACAGTGTTTCTGTGCTGTTTTCAGAGATCATATACAGGGGTCCAAGCACTGCAATTCCCTCTGCCCTTTTAATCCTATAGTCACTGAATGATTGGAGATGGTGTGCCAATTACACAGCCTTTAAAACTTCCACGTGTGTGTGGCCCATATTTTATTGACCAAACTGATAAAACTCAAAAGTAGGCTAATCGGTGTCTTGTATAGGTCAACAACTATGGAAACTTCTTTCCAGAGGGCGATTCTGTTTTCCAAAAGTGCTTGGACCCAGCTTGTTCTCTGTTGGGTACTTGTCTCCCATTACCGTAAGGGCTCCTGTGCTTCATTGTGGCCTGGTGATGTCATCTCTACCTGCATGGCTCCCTGTTCCTCTTCAACTAGACGTTTGTGTTTTCATTGGACGCTATGTGGTGCTGTGTGGGTACTGAATACTGATACCGAAGCCTTGCCCTTCCTCTTTCTAGGAGAGCTGCCAGAAGACAGGCCATCCGCCACCCCACCAAGATCGAAAAGGACCTCAAGGGCCCCACCAAAGCCACCACCACCAAGCTGGTCTACCAGATCTTCGACACCTTCTTCTCGGACCAGATCGACCAGAACGATAAAGAGGGCGGCGGGGTGAAGAGGCAGCGCTGTGGCGTGTGTGAGGTGTGTTGCTTTGCCTCAAATCCACCTGCATGTTCTTAAAGCCCCATCAGAGTGTTTTTAAAAAAAAAAAAAAAAAAAAAATTAACCAGTAACTCAGTAATTGCTGTGTTTGCAGGCTCTTATGAGCGAGAAGCTAACAAGGCCTACATTTAGCTTTTGGCTAGTATTATAAATGCTACAGAGCAAAGTATTTACATGAAGGCACACATTTTGGGTTATACAGCACTGGAAAAAAAATAAGTGATTTCCTTTAAACGTGTTCTTTGCATGCACCCATGCAGGTGTGCCAGTCCCCAGACTGTGGAAAGTGCTCTGCCTGTAAAGACATGCTCAAGTTTGGGGGCAGTGGCCGCAGCAAGCAGGCCTGTCAGAAGAGAAGGTGAGCATAGTCTTTCCTCTGCCTCTTCGTGTGTGTGTGTTGGCCTGCCCCTGCATGTGTGCGTGGGCCCTGGCTGTGAGGTTTGCTAGCTCAGAGTGCACTAATGAGCTCAGACTGGCCAGTGGGGCGTGTTTGCGAAGTGAGTAATGGAATGACGTCCACTCACTCCCCCAGCAGCTTGTCTCCATCTGGACTGCAGTTCTGCCTTGCAAAACTGCTTTCCAAGTTACTTTTTTTTTCTTTTTTTTTTTTTTTCTTTTTCTATTTGATGTGTCCTACACCCGGGTGAGTTTGGTGTGTGTGTGTGTGTGTGTGTGGTTTAAATGTGTTTCTGTGTGTGTAGATGTCCCAATCTAGCTGTGAAGGAGGCGGAGGAGGATGAGAACATCGAGGAGGAGGATGTTCTGCCCCTGCTGAAGCCCG
This sequence comes from Alosa pseudoharengus, assembly GCF_046254945.1. NCBI lineage: Eukaryota > Metazoa > Chordata > Actinopteri > Clupeiformes > Clupeidae > Alosa > Alosa pseudoharengus. The sequence goes on from NW_027468774.1 coordinate 41,927,210, forward strand.
CCGCCAAGGTCACGTCTCAGTGCAAGAAGAAGAAAAAGAGCCAGAGCAAGAAGTCCTGGGTCGGAGAGCCAGTCAAGGTAAACACACACGCGTCGCGCGCTTGGCTTTCACCTTGGCATACACCCTGTGCCAACTGTAACACTTCCCATTGGCCAATAGAGATACGGACCTGTGTGCTGTGTTTTTTGGCAGGTGGAGGGTAAGAAGAAATACTACATGAAGGTGTGTGTGGATGATGAGGTGCTGGAGGTGGGAGACTGTGTGTCTGTCAGTCCTGATGACCCGTCCAGGCCTCTCTTCCTGGCCAGGTATGACCTCGGACCCCAGCTCGAGCCACTTAGTTCATTAAATGTTATTTTTCAAGTATGTCCTCAGTTAATGTACCAGTCATAGATTACCTCCCTTTATTTATGCAATTTATTTAAAATTGCTGTTAAATACAATAACCATTTACTTATCTACGGTGTTGGGCATCAATAAGCCTGCACTGAATTATATTTTGGCTTGTAGACTTTCTAACAGCGATGGAAAATTTAGACCTTGTGCCAAGTTAATGCCAAAGTGGTAATCCATGTTTAAAGAAAGTGCAAAGTCTTGGTATATGTACAGTCGTTTCCTGTGGTCAAGGCTTATAACGCTTGATTTAATGCTGCCAGGATCACAGCCATGTGGGAGGCGGACGAGAAGATGTTCCACGCTCACTGGTTCTCCCGTGGTACTGAGACCATTCTGGGCGAGACCTCAGACCCCCTGGAACTCTTCCTGGTGGATGAGTGTGAGGACATGAACCTGAGCTACATTCACGGAAAGGTCAATGTGACCTATAAAGCGCCTTCCGACAACTGGTTCATGGAGGTAGGTCCAATCCGCAGCCGCAAGCGTAACTTCTGTTCCTAAACAACCCTGACAATTTAATACGCTCGCATTGCGCTTTGAAAGTTCAACGCTCAGCTTCTTCAACGCTGCTAAACCATAGAGAACAAGTACAGTTTGGGCTGAGGAAGGCAGTCTCCGTTTGAATAGCTGAGCTTGACCGCCTGTACTGAGCAGCACTTAGAGGTTCCTTATGCCATATTGTGATCAATTGCTGCACGCAGGGTGGTGTGGAGGAGGTGGAGAATGCAAAGTTCATCGAGGATGATGGCGTGAGCTTCTTCTACCAGCTGTGGTACGAGCATGACTTTGCCCGTTTCGAGACCCCTCCCAAGGTTACCCCATCAGAGGACTCTAAATACAAGTGAGTGCTTATGGAACTTAGTTCCCTTACTAAGTTGGTTGTACTATTGTTCTTGAGCAGCATGTATGACCCCAGTGGTTCTCGTCTGTAGGTTCTGCGTCAGCTGCACACGGAACGCTGAGCATGTGGAGCGGCAGACTCCTCATGCCTTGGAGCCCCTGGACGATCAGACAAGCGACAACAAAACCTTATATGCCATGGCCTGCCTGAAAGGAGACCAGTTCAGACTGGGAGATGGTGTCTACCTGCTGCCAGATTCCTTTGACTTCAGGTGAGGCATTTTGGTGTGTGTGTGTCCAACTTGATAGATATGCATTTGAGTAGTTATCGAAAATGTTAACATTGTTTTATGGTATGACCTTTCTCTTTCTAAGTATCCACCTGCCTTTACTGTGTGTTTGCCGCTGATAGCATGTGTCGTTTGTCCTTCCTCAGTGTCAAGGCGGCGAGCCCAGTGAAGCGCCCACACAGGAAGGAGGATGTGGACGAGGATCTGTACCCCGAGTACTACAGGAAGTCCTCCGACTACATCAAGGGCTCCAACCTGGACGCACCGGAGCCCTTCCGCATCGGCCGCATCAAGGAGATCTTTTGCACCAAGCGCAGCAACAAGACCAACACTGCAGAGGTCAAGCTGCGCCTGTACAAATTCTACAGGTGGGGTTAGCTTTGTCCACTACCACAGGCTTTTACCATAGTCCAGGGATGTCAAACTCAGGCCCGCGGGCTGCTTATTTGTGGCCCGCGAGGTCATTATTCAATCTGTATTAGAAGTGGCCCGCCGCGTAGTTTATACAGCGCATCCATATCTGAGCTGGCCCGACAGTATTCTCTTCAGCGCATCCGCGTTAGAGCTGGCCCAGCACGCTATTCTATTCAGCGCATGAGCGCAGCCCATCAAGTTGCTACATACTGTACATCGATAAAACTTCAAATCCCAAAATGCGTTGCATCGTTAATGTTGCCTTTTCTGTTCATAAACAAAACGCGTATCCATGCAACCAGACACACTATCAACGAAAATGGCGAAGCGAAAGATTGATAATCGGAGCTTTCAAGATAGGTGGGAAAACGATTATACGTTCATATTATTCAAGGACAAACCCGTTTGCTTGGTATGTGGATTCACCGTAGCTGTCACTAAAGAGTAAAACATAAAACGGCACTACGAAACTAAACATGAAGACAAATACAAAGATCTGGATGCGAAGCTTAAGCTACAGAAGGTGGGAGAATTGAAAGCAAGTCTGCTTTCAAGGCAGACTACCCAAGCCAAGTTACAAGTGATGATGCTGCAAAAGTGAGTTTTACTGTTGCACAGGATATCGCGCAAACAGCACGGCCATTCTCAGAGGGAGTTTGTTAACTGTTAATAGTTACAATTTTGATAATTGTTAAATGTTATTTACAATTTTTATAGTTCACCTGCAAAAAATAGGCCTATATATATATATATTTTTTTTTTTCAGATATTCAATATATTTTTTCTATTAGGCTATATTCAGAAATGCCTGCATTCTATTTTTTTCTTGTGTGTATATAGTTTTAATTCAATAAAAACATCGGTTATTCAATAAATGTTGCGCTTGGCCGGCGACACTCCCAGTTCTTAATTTTGGCCCCCTGTGAATTTGAGTTTGACACCCCTGCCATAGTCATTAAAAAAAAGAAGAAGAAAAAAAACTGGTTGGTCACAGGTGGAGTGTATTCTGTAGCCACACCACCTACAGTAATGACAATGTGTCATTTGATTCCTTGGGAGCAAAAACTCAGTGTATTGGTTGCTGAGCTAAATGCATGTAAAATGTTATGCTAATGGCACCTTCACATGATTTTACGAAGCAGAATTACAACATTTCATTTAGAAGACAATTGCCACGTTTTAAATGCAAAATCCTTTCGTCCCAGGCCAGAGAACACTCACAAGGGAGCCAAGGCTGGCTACCACACGGACATCAACCAGTTGTACTGGAGCGATGAGGAGGTGACCGTGGACATGTCCGAGGTGCAGGGCCGCTGTCGGGTGGAGTACGGAGAGGACCTGGTTGAGAACCTGCAGGACTACTCCAATGGAGGTCCTGACCGCTTCTACTTCATGGAGGTGTGTACTTTTGACTGCCATGATACTTAACCCTTCAGCAGGAAGTTTTGAACATTTTAATAGAAGATTCTGCTCTGCAACAATGTAAGGTTCTAAAATTCCATCTTGAATTCAATGAACCCGGATTCTTTAGAACGATCAATTTCCAACTTTCTAGTCATGCCGGTCTGACTGTACCAGTTTAAGGATTAATTTCAGTCTATGTATTGGAGGGTCATGTAGTAATATGTTGCGATGTAGCACCGTTTTGTTACACGAATGCAATTGTGAATTTTTTAACACTACTATTCTGTTGTCAGGCCTACAATGCAAAGACCAAGAACTTTGAAGATCCACCCAACCATGCTCGCTCAGTTGTTAACAAGGGCAAGGGAAAAGGCAAGGGCAAAGGTATGACTTCATTCTCTGCCCAATCACAAAAAAAAGTCCCTTGTACCTTAAGTTCTTGTACCTTGGATGATGTCAGAGCCGGATCACTCCCTATTAACTTCATTGTACCTGCAATCTGTTGCAGTTCCGCTAGGGGCGATCACGAATAAGTGCAAAAACAATGGGGGTCTATGGAGCTAGACAGCTAAATTTGTCTTTCACCTGTTTGCCGTTGAGAAATCAAAGATTTGATTGTGGTTTCTGCAAGCTCAATATGGATTATAGGTCATAAGTTGAATGAACGAGTAGTCACGTCCTTTTGATTTCTTACAGGTTGGGTTATTGTTGCCCACAACACTAGCTTTCTGCTAATGAATGATGTCATTTACACATTTGAAAGGCTTTTTACAGCAACATTCAAATGTCTACACAAAAAAATTATATCCTGAGAAAAGTGGATTTTGAGGGTACAGCTCCATAGACCTCCATTCATTCTGCACTTATTCGTCAGCGCTCACATGGAACCAGAACGGGAAATACAACCAGTTCAGAAACTGGAAGTTTCCCGAGAGTGGCGGTTCTCCCCTTATTAGACATTCTCTGATCTTCGCTAAAATTTGCAATTTCCAGGGAAGGGCAAAGGGAAGGCTGTCGCTGCCCAGGAGGCTGCAGACCAGGAGTCTCAGGAGCAGAAGGTCCCCAAGCTGCGCACGCTGGACGTGTTCTCTGGCTGTGGGGGTCTGTCCGAGGGATTCCACCAGGCCGGTGAGCACCAACTCCGCTCTGCTCTCCAACTCAGAACTAGGGAGCTTGAGCACCTTTTTTTTTTTTTTTTATTAATTAATTAATTAATTTATTTTTTTAAACACCCACCCACACAGGCCTCCTCATTTGTTAAACATGTTTACAGGCTTTTGCCTCTGAACAATTTTGAACAAATCTTGACTCTAAAAGCAGTCATTACATTTTCTACACATTTCTTGCTATTGCCACCATCTTTAATTGCAAAAATGTTCACGGTCGATGGAAATCAGTAGTTCTAAATGCAAGTCCCTGTCTCCCTACAGGTATCGCTGAGACTGAGTGGGCCATTGAGATGTGGGACCCGGCAGCCCAGGCCTTCCGCCTCAACAACCCGGGCACCACTGTGTTCACGGAGGACTGCAACGTGCTGCTCAAGCTGGTCATGTCCGGGGAGAAGACCAACTCTCTGGGCCAGAAGCTGCCCCAGAAGGGGGACGTGGAGATGCTGTGCGGGGGGCCTCCGTGCCAAGGCTTCAGCGGGATGAACCGCTTCAACTCACGCACATACTCCAAGTTCAAGAACTCCCTGGTGGTGTCCTATCTGAGGTGTGTTTGTGTTTGTAATGGGTTTCCTGATATGAATCAGGAATGAATTCAATGACTTTGTTTTGTTAAACTATTACATATAATCTTAAATGCCTGCTTCATCCAGAGTGTGTTGTCCCCACTTGTAGTTACTGTGATTACTACCGGCCCAAGTTCTTCCTGCTAGAGAACGTCAGGAACTTTGTGTCCTTCAAGCGCTCCATGGTCCTGAAGCTGACACTGCGCTGCCTTGTGGAGATGGGCTACCAGTGCACATTTGGAGTACTGCAGGCAAGTCCTCCCCTTGTTCAGTGGCCATGTGGAAATATGAGTCTTTGGTCTTGTATTGTAAACATATATTTGAAGTAGTGTCCATATGTTGGTCTTTCTCTGCTGGCAGGATCCAGTACCATAATATAATTTGCCCTATACGTAGTTTGAAATATTGTGATATTTTGTCCATATTGCCAAACGATAGTTGTATTACTTGGGGGCACCTGTGCTGTTTGAAGAGTTAAGACTTGAGGTAAGGTAGCTTTTGGGCTAACCGCTCATCTCTAGAAACAATAGCTGCTCAATGCAGTAGTGTTTTAGAAGTGACCTGGTGATTGGAGCTCAGTGGTTACTCCTGAAGTTACCTGGTTGAGCCAGTGACGCTTGGTAATATACCCCTCTGCTTGGAGATGGTTACCTGTGTCCTAAGTATTCTCTTGCCCCCTGCACATCCAGGCAGGGCAGTACGGTGTAGCCCAGACGAGGCGTAGGGCCATCATCCTGGCTGCTGCCCCAGGGCAGAAGCTTCCTCGCTACCCTGAGCCCTTACACGTTTTTGCCCCACGTGCCTGCTCCCTCAACGTGGTCGTGGGTGAGAAGAAGTTTGTGTCCAACGTCACCAGGTAAGAGTCCTGTAGCTGCTTGAGTTGTAACCTACCTCGCTTTTACCTTGTAAATGTAAATCTGGTTTCTAGGCCAAGTATACTTGCCTATACAAGGAATTTGGTCTCTGCATTTATCCCATCCGTGAATTGGTGAACACACATAGCACACAGTGAGGTAAAGCACTCACTAACCCAGAGCAGTGAGCTGCCTTGCTACAGCGGTGCTCGTGGAGTAGTGAGGGGTTAGGTACCTTGCTCAAGGGCACTTCAGCCATTACCACTGGTCGGGGATTGAACAGACAACCTTTCGGTTCCAAGCCCGAAGCCCTAACCAGTAGGCCACGACTGCTCCCTGACCGTTTATAACGCATCTGAAATAAGGGTGTAAAGGTACACTTATTTGTACCGAACCATTTAGGTGCAGGACGTTGGGTTCAATACAGATGTGTATGGAATGCAGTCTTTATTAGATTAGTCAGCCAGTTTATTGCAGCCTCTTCATTTAACATCATAAACATTTGACCCCTTTTCAAAATACTATTCCCGTTGCAAATCAGCGATTTTTAGGGTGAATTTTAGGCTAGCAGTACCCACAGGTAGAGCAGCTGAAATGTAATCATATTTGCCTGGCTAGTTCCATCATTTCTCAATGGAAATGCAATTCCTTTGCAGGGGTAATGGCGGCATCTACCGCACAATCACTGTGCGGGACACCATGTCGGACCTCCCAGAGATCCGTAACGGCGCCTCAGCCCTGGAGATCTCCTACAACGGCGAACCGCAGTCCTGGTTCCAGAGGCAAATCCGAGGCTCCCAGTACCAGCCCATCCTCAGGGACCACATATGCAAGGTAGGAGCCATACACTCCTGCTGCCACTGCTGCCCAGGGCTCCTCTGGGGAGGGAAGTGTCACAGCAATGCTAAAGGGGAATTCTGGCCATTTCACATTTGAACATGATCAACCGACAGTACTCGGTGACCTCGACACAGATCTATGTGAAAAATGGCTGGAATTCTCCTTTAATGGTTTGGCCAATGGGGTATGTTAAGTTAGAAGACCATGCAAGACAAAAAAAACAAAATGAGATGAGCCTCCTGCAGCTGTTTTAATACATTATCCAGGCTTTAGGCTTATTGCATTATGCATGTTTATCTGTGTAGTGAAGAGGTTTTAGATGAGATGCTAGGCAACTGACTAGGTATCCCCCATCCCCAGAAAACTGTGACTGGGTGCAGCAGTGGGTTGTGTTTTTAGTCAAGTCTGCACCCTTCACTTGTCACCACTAGATGGGGTTAGTCACATGGCAGGAGGTTCAGCTGGTTTGAGGGTTCTTGTAGTGAGCTCGGTTACACTTTACTTAACAGTATCGATGTCATGAACGTGTCATAAATGTTTGACATAACGCTTCTGTCATTAAGTGTCATTTTTTGTCATAAGTTAGGTTTAATGTGTCATGACAGTATTGACATAAGAGTGACATGAGACTCAAGTAAAGTATTACTGTGAGCTCTCTATGTGTGTTGCTATAGGACATGAGTGCGCTGGTGGCAGCCCGCATGCGCCACATCCCCCTGGCCCCAGGCTCGGACTGGAGGGACCTACCCAACAAGGAAGTGCGTCTGACCGATGGGACCACCACCAAGAAGCTGCGCTACTCTCACTCGGACAAGAAGAACGGCAGGAGCAGCACGGGCGCGCTGAGGGGAGTGTGCAGCTGTTCTGGAGGTAGGAGGAGGGCCGCGATCAGAGGGGCTCTAAGCGATGTCATGTTTTTTGGGCTAAAACAGTTTTTTATCACTTACAGCAAACATCACCTCACCATCTGCTAGAGGCCTGTGTTCTGAATACACTGTAAAAAAAAACAAAAAAAAAACACATGATCTCTGGACAGCCCAGGCTTCAAAAATGGCAAGAAAGACAACCTGGACCCAGCAAATCACCAACAAGATGTGTTTAGAAGAATTTTGCACGGGAGGGGGAGGGAGTAGCGAGCTAGCTCTCTGTTCATGTCTTAACGTTCAAACGAAGTTACCCGGCATTGCTTAGGGTGGCCTTTAAAAAAAAAAACGTGTGTGTGGTCCCTTTTCCATATCATTGGTCTTTCTGCAGAACTCTGCTTTTTACCACTCCTTTTGCTGCATGCAGGTGTTGCTCACTGCAAGAGCTGTGAAGTTTGCAAGAATTCAGCACGTACATACACTTCCGCTTCTCTGCACAGGGCCTGATGTATGCGTGCCTCTCTCTGTGACCATACAGGAACATGGTTCTGATGTACATCCTCCTTATTGGTCTGATCCCTTAAAAGTAGATGGGATGTAAGAAAATGTGGGTAGGGTTCATTTCCGAGGGGAGTGTTTTGTGTAAACCTCCAAGTTGGCGTTCCTGCCTTGGAAAGGCAAAGTTCAAAGCAGCAACCCTAGTTCAACCAGTGGTTGTGTTGTCGGAAGGGGTTATAAAAAAAATCCATCAATAGCTATTTTTATCATTAGCCTACTTGTCGTTTTTCCTTATAACACCAGCGGTTGTAAGTCAAGTCGGCGCCACTCTTCTGCACAGTCATTCAACACTCGGCCTGGTATGTTGTCTGGGCCTGCTGCTTTGCGTGGGTTAATGGTGGCTAGTGTCCTCTTCACACTGGCAGAGGACCGGTACAGGGGTTGGTTGTGGGGGGGAGGTGGGGTTTTCTGTGGGTGAGTCATTTTGTGCTTCAAAACGGGCGAAAACTGTTCAGGTCATTGAGCAGAGAGGTGGTGTTCTCACAGCTCCGTGGCGCAGGCTTGTAGTCAGTGATGGCCTGTATGCCCTGCCACAGGCTCTGTGCGTCTGCTGTCTTTGAAGTATGTTGTTATTTTGTCTGTAATCCTTTTTTGCCTTCCTGATGCCCTGGGACAGGTTAGCCCTCGCTGTTCTTAGGCCAGCTACATCTCCAGCTCTGAAGGCTTTGTCTCTGGCCCTCAGCAGTCTGTGGACGTCTCCTGTCAGCCATGGCTTCTGGTTGGCCCGAGTGGTGAAGTGTTTTATTTCTGTAACATCATCGATGCATTTGGAGATATAGCAGGGTCACAGTGTCTGTGTATTCCTCAATGTCAATGTGGTTGTTGTGGGTGGCAGCTGTTTTGAAAATATCCCAGTCTGTTGTTTCAAAGCAGTCCTGAAGTTGTGAGACGGCCCCCTCCGGCCACACTCTCACCTCCTTCAGAACTGGTTTGGTGACTTTTGCTCTTTGTCTGTATCGGGGCAGCAGCAGGATGCTAATGTGGTCTGACTGTCCGATGTTGGGGAGGGGTTTGGCTTTGTAGGCTTCTTTCTGTGGGGTGTAAACAAGGTCCAGGGTGTTTTGTCCTCTTGTTCAGGGTTCCCGCAGATCCTTAAGTCTTAAATACAACTTTTGGGTTTTAAGGCCTAAAAAAAAAGTCTTAAATTATCTGGGATGTCTTGAATTTTCGAAAGGGAGGTATTCAATTTGCGTATGGGACCGCCAGTGAGTGCAAGAGAGCGTGAAATGTCTCCATCAGGTTTCGTGTATTTAAAACCCAATTGTATAAGTGACTATAAGGCTACGGGAGAAAGTGTAGTGTTTGCAGAGTGAGGTGTGGTTAAAGGTGTGAAAACGGTATTACAGTAGCCTGAGAGATACGCAGGTAGTCTACGTGAGCGGTAGAATGAGAGAGTTGGTAAGCCAGAGTTAGCGATAGGTTGGCCATACGTTCGAATTTAGGCCAGACATATGGATTTTAAAAGCCCTGTCTGGCGCAGCCTCAAGCCGGACGCTCATTTGTCCTCCTTTTTGGAGTTGCGCTGGGCATCTAGAATCTTTGCTCGGACGAAGCATCGTTTCACAAACTATCGACCCGAAGACTGCTGGTCAAATTATGCGCAGTGCTTCGGTCACTCGTCTGATCATTTGCTGCGCAATTTATAAAGGAACCACGGACTGACAGAAAAAGAAAAGACGTTTTCGCAATCAGGAGGAAATAGGCTACTGTACATGTTAAAGTTGATCTGTTTGCATCTTTCCAGCGTGTGTTGCTGGCCTAGCCTATCGGGAAGAAAATATCTGTCTAGGTTATAATGTAACATCTGTCAGCAGCTTGCTTGCCAGCGTTTCCCAGTAGGCCTACTTCGCAAAAGTTTTGAAATATAACAACATTTTTTGAATGTCGGCGACTGGCTACATAAAAAAAAATAAAATAAAAAAAAACGTGCGTTCATAATACGTGCATGCTAAACTCATTGAATGCCAAGCTGTTTTTGGAAGCTTTGTCCTAGAGTGCCAGCAATCTAGACCATTGATTTTTGTACAGCCACAGCATATTCTGTGTTATAGCTATGAACACATACAATGGCTCGTTTGAAAGGTGAGACTTTAAGCTCTCAGTGGGTGCAAACTGTGCATTTCTACACACCTCTGTTCCTGAGAAATCCCAAGCTAAACAGTGGGTAGTTTTTTCATCAAAATTGCTTTTTTTTTTCTTTTTTTTTTTTTTCTTTTTTCTAGAAATGGAGATATAACAACGTCTTTCAGGAAATATGAAGTGTTGCCTGTAAAGTTTCCTGGAAGTGACCTGGCGAGACTGCCACCTAGTGATAGACCCACAAAAATGGCCTGGTTTTGAGCTGACGTGCATGCGTCACTGATTCAACCCAAAGCGGCAACAGGGTTATGATAAAATGTCCAGATTGTGCGTTTTCATAAGTTTTCGATCGTCATATTTCATTTCCATTCATCAGAGTTCCCAAAATCACATATAACGCATGGGAAGGAAAAACGTAATATTACGTTTTTGGCACTCAATGAGAACATGAAATCAGCAGTTTTCAGCAGGATCATGTGAGGAGGTTTTACAATGTTTCAGTCAAGCTTTGGTTGGTTTAGATACAACTGGTATGCAAAATGTAAAGTAGTGGATTAACTTTAATTTGCTGTGCTGCATATGGGACAATAGATGCACATAGTAAATTATATAAAGTAGGCCTATTTAAATAGCTTAGTCTAATTTTGAAGAAAAAATTGAAGGGAATCCATGTCTTTGGCAAGTAGCCTAGGCTACTACAGACACAGGTGAAGAACAGTCAGCCTTAATCAGTAAGCACAACCAATTACATACAGCCAGCTTCAAAAGAAAGCAGCCCAGACCCTAAAATTGGGCATTTATAGCTGTGAAGGTAATTCACGTACACAATTATTTTTCTTTCAGCAAAATATATTTGGTAACTTCTGTAGACATCCAAAATGGGGTGGGGGGTGAAATTAGTAGAAAAAAAACTATTGCATAAAACTGTTAAGTTGTCATATGTATCTTTTTGCTGTGGTATAGTCTTAATTTTTTCATTTAGAGGTCTTGAAAAGGTCTTAAAAATTTGAACTTGGAAAATGTGCAGATACCCTGTTGGGAAGTTTACATGTTGGTGAAATTTTGGTAGTACAGTTTTGAGAGTGGCGTGATTGAAATCTCCAGCGACGATTGTGAAGGCATCCGGATGTTCACTTTGTTGTTCACTGATGGCCCGATACAGCTCATTCAGTGCCATGCTCCTGTCACTGTTTTTATTGCTGGGGGGGGGGGGGGTGTACACCACGACCAGCAGAATCACAGAGAATTCCCTGGGGAGGTAGAAGGGTCGGCACTTGATCATTAACTCCGCCAGTGGAAAGCAGTGTCTGTGTACTACCGTAGCGTCTCGGCACCAAGCATCATGTGTGTAAACACAAACTCCACCACGTTTTGTCTGCTAGGGCTCTGTCCGCTCGAGCACGTTAGCTGCTCCAGGTGTATAGCAGAGTCGGGGATGTTATCGTTGAGCCATGATTCAGTAAAAACAGTCACGCAGCAGTTACTCACTGTCTTGTTTGCTGATCTTAGCAACCGAATGTCGTCCATCTTATTGTCCAGTGATCTTACGTTCGCCAGGAATATGGATGGTATTGCTGGGCGAGTTGGGTTGGCTGCTAGCCTTGTTCCGACGCCAGCTCGCTTGCCTCTCTTCCTTGTCCTGGCACACCGCTTGCGGTGACGCCGGCCAGGTGAAGCAGACGGGTCCGAATTTGTGGTAGGCAGGCGAAGTATTCCCAGTTCTGCCAGCGTCTGTTTTTATGTCCAAAACATCGATACTTCTGTTTTCCTTCCGTATCTGCAACAGTTGCTGTCGGCTGTACATGCGATAAACATTCTGAAAAACACATTTTAACAAAAAAAAAAACACTGCACGTTCAGGAGAAGCAAGGAGTCGCTGCATCTACATGCGTAAAGCTACACAATCAGTCAAAAGCTACATGCTCACGATTTAACAAAATTGCAAACGGCAAACAATTGTTTCACAATGTTTCAGTTAACCAACAAACTTTAGCTTAGTAACCAGCTGGCTAAACGGTGCTGTTGTAAGCTGTCCCCGCTGCAGCTGCAATCTTTGGCCTGAGCTTTGGTAATCGGGGTTCCAATGTGTGTAAGTGAGTTATCAGTCACATTTCTCCGTCATTGTTTCTTAATTTCCTTCAATGACGGAAGATATTTGGTTGACGCAACCTCTGCCACTTTTCAGGTTGAGCCCAAAGGCATTTGGGAGTCAATCCCCAGCCTCTGCGGCACTCTATGAACAACCAGGAAACCTGTTCAAAAGTATTGTCTGTTTGGCTTCGCGTAGCCAGCGGCCACTTGCTGACTTATCTGATCTGTTTGCTGTTTCTCTTCCTCCGTCTTCATCAGGAAAGCCATGTGACCCAGCCGACAGACAGTTCAACACCCTGATCCCCTGGTGCCTGCCGCACACGGGCAACCGCCACAACCACTGGGCCGGTCTCTACGGCAGGCTGGAGTGGGACGGCTTCTTCAGCACCACGGTCACCAACCCCGAGCCCATGGGCAAGCAGGTGGGCACCGGAGAATGTTTGTTAATACTATATAATTGCTGGTCTACTGAGTCACGAATTGGGCTATATTATGCCCGGTGCTTCTGTCTGACTTGCGGCACAATTGAATAGTGTTATGGAACCACGGACTGAAGGAAAAATAAACTAAATTCCTTGTTTCCTCGATCAAGAAATACTTAATTTGGTGTCCTCAAATAGAGGCGTACAATATAAGGGGTAGGCCTACAGGCATGCCCATGTAGGCTATTAGTGCAACGTCCATGAAAACAGCATAGTGATTAGATGGCCTAATTAAAAAAAATGAAAATCGCAACTTGTAGGCCTAACAGAAGTACATATTGTAGCAAATGGCCAATGGCAATGAACAGTTAAAAAAAGAGAAAAAAAAACACTTGTCTCGCTGACGTGAGTGCATAATGTGGGCTGTGAAATGAATTGGAGATCTGCATAGCCGATATAGTTTTGGTAACATCTCCATTGTTAACGCAGGGCTTAGTGTTCAGGCACCATGCCTGAATTCAGGTGTGAGCTGGTATGTTTGGCCATTTTCAAATCTTAATCACACTACAGCATATGATGTCCTCATAAATGTCTAACTTCAGGCACAGACATTTTTATTGCTTTAAGCCCTGTTAACATGAAAGTCTCCATGCAGGGTAGTTTCAAGCAGTGAAGAGATTATGCAGGTAGCCAATGTTCACGTCACCTCAGTCAGACAGAAGACTGACTCTGCTTGCTCTGTAGAGGTATTTTTGCCCCTCCCAAACCATGTTAAAATGGTGTATTTAACAACCAGTGTTTTAAAAAAAATTCCTGAGGAGAAATTCAAATATCAGAAATTCCCAGACCCCAGCTAATATCAGCGCCCCCTCTCTCAAAATACTACCAATGACTCTGCCACCAGTCCGTCAGAAATATGACTAATGTTGTCCGGTCCTTGTAATGGAAAAAGGTTGGGAACTCCCAGTAGAGTTGAAGTTTTGAGTTTTGTCTAGGGTAGGGAAAGGGTTGACTTAATGTGAGAAAGTGGATTCTGGGTTCTGTTCTGATCAACCTAGCTATGAGCACCAGTTGAGCTAATTTGTTGGAATGTTTCAACCTCAGGGCCGGGTCCTGCATCCTGAGCAGCACCGTGTTGTAAGTGTGCGGGAATGCGCTCGCTCTCAAGGATTCCCAGATACCTACCGGTTCTTCGGCAATGTTCTTGACAAACACCGACAAGTAGGTCACCTTAAAAATAAACAATTCTTTGCTGTTAAGGCTTCAGTCTGCTTGTGACTTGTCTGAGCATCTCCACCTGTCCCTTTTTAGGTTGGAAATGCTGTGCCTCCTCCACTATCCAAAGCCATCGGCCTGGAGGTCAAGAAATGTGTCTTGGATACGATAAAGGAGAATGCAACAGGTGAGATCAGAACATCTCAATTTATTTTTCTCATATTGGCTTAACTTTGCTACTCTGAATAACTTTAATTTTCATGGCATGATTACCTGTCTAGCGGTTATTTAAACATTTATTTTATATATATATATATATATATATATATATATATATATATATATATATATAATTTTTTATTATTATTATTTTTTTTATTATTTTTTTTTTTTTTTGTGTGTGTCTGTGTTCTATGGTGATATTTGAATTTATTTGCCCTCGGTTCCCACTAGAACCTGTGAAACAGGAGAAGATGGAGATGGAGGTCTCTGAATGAAGCTTCTACGCCACACCAGGAATTGTACCATAATCAGCTGGACACTGTGGCCTGTAGCCTGGCCGTGCTGCTGCTGGCTCCCCTGTCCCTTTGTGCAGTGCCATCAAGTGATGTTTTATTATTTTTGTTTTTTAATGTGATTTTAAAAAAACGTGTATTTACAATTTGTCCACTCCATGCCAGTGTGATTAACTCTATGTAGTTTTGTTTTTGTATGTTGAAATATTTCAAATTAAAGCCCTTATTAAATGTTTCAATTGAAAATGAGTGCTTGTCTCTTCTTACTCTTGATCCCTGCAGAAGTCTGTCTTTTGAAGGCTTTGCAAAATGAGCAAATTACTCCTTCTGAATCTTTTTTAAGATGGACGATAATAAATTTCAAGATACACCCCAATTCTTTGAACTTGCCCTTTTACCTCAGAATCGAGCCCCATATCCACCCTTGAACTGACCCCACCTCAATATCTGCGTGCCCCTTCCATTGCTTGCAAAAAAGGCATGTGCTTGGTAGTCATATAGTGTCCCACTGAAAACAATTATTTGATCGGTTTTGTAAAGGGGCAAATACAGAACAGTACTCAATGTAAAAGTACACACTTTAGTAGGTACACTATAACTTCCCTGAAGTCTATTTGTAGTGCTAAGCCTCAGACTGGTGCAGAAAGAACAGTGGTGTTCAGTTTTCTCAGGGTAGACCAGATCCTAGGTTCTTGGCTGGGTGGGGAGGCTGTCGGTGATGGGAGAGTGGGTAGAGTGTTCAGCATCCTGATTGCTTGGTGGATGAAGCTACTTGCAAGTCTGGTGGTGCGGGAGCGGAGGCTCCTATACCTCTTTCCAGAGGGCAGGAGGCTGAACAGTTCGTGTGCAGGGTGGGTTGTGTCCTTGACAATCATTAGTGCTTTGCGGGTGGTGTAAATGTCCTGCAGGGAGGTGAGTGGTGCTCCAATGGTCCTCTTAACTGTGTTAACAATGCGCTGGAGGCTCTTCCTGTTCTGATCTGTGCAGCTTCCACCCCACACTGTGATGCAGCTGGACACGATGCTCTCGATGGTCCCTCTGTAGAATGTGGTCATGACAGGAGGCGTGGCACTTGCCTTCTTCAATTCGCGCAAGAAGTAGAGGCGCTGCTGGGCTTTCTTCGCCAGTGATGCTGTGTTGGTGGTCCAGGAGAGGTCGTCGCTGATGTGCACCTCCAGGAATTTTGTGCTGCTCACTCTCTCCACAGCATCTCTGTCGATGGACAGTGGTGGCAGTTGTTTGTGGCCTCTCTGAAAGTTGACAACAATCTCCTTGGTCTTGCTGACATTCATCAGGAGGTTGTTGTCTTTGCACCATTTAGCCAGCAGGTCTACTTCTCTGTAGTGAGCCTCATCGCCCTTAGTGATGAGGCCCACCAGTGTTGTGTCGTCCGCAAACTTCACCAGATGGTTGGAGCTGTGAGTGGTTGTACAGTCATGTGTTAGCAGTGTGAAGAGCAGGGGGCTGAGCACAACCCTTTTTACAACCACAGTGCACAAGCTCATAGCATGCCTGTGATGCCTCAGGGATTGTTGTCCAACGTGGCTGCCAGCCTGCATCTGTATCAATCCATCCCCAGTCTGAAGTCAAAGTCAAAGTCTGCTTTATTGTCAATTTCTTCACATGTCAAGACATACAAAGAGATCGAAATTACGTTTCCCACTATCCCACGGTGGAGACAAGACATATTTTACCAATTAGGTCTACAGACAAACATAACATTCCATCGATGGACAGTGGTGGCAGTTTATGGCCTCTGAAAGTTGAAAACAATCTCCTTGGTCTTGCTGACATTCATCAGGAGGTTGTTGTCTTTGCACCATTTATCCAGCAGGTCTACTTCTCTGTAGTGAGCCTCATCGCCCTTAGTGATGAGGCCCACCAGTGGTGTGTTGTCCGCAAACTTCACCAGATGGTTGGAGCTGTGAGTGGTTGTACAGTCATGTGTTAGCAGTGTGAAGAGCAGGGGGCTGAGCACACACCCTTGCGGGGCCCCCGTGCTCAGGGTCAGAGTGCTTGAGGTGTTGTTCCCGACACTTACTGCTTATGGTCTCTGCAACAGGAAGTCCAGCAGCCAGTTGCAGAGGGAGGTGCTGAATCCTAGCTTGTCCAGTTTGCTGATGAGTTGTTGTGGTATTATGGTATTGAATGCTGAACTGAAGTCTATGAACAGCATTCTCACATATGAGTCTTCATTGTCCAAGTGGGTGAGGGCTGGATGGAGGGCAGAGCAGATTGCATCCTCCGTGGCTCGGTATGCAAACTGGAAGGGGTCCAGGGTGGGGAGTAGGGTGGCTTTGATGTGTGACATGACTAGCCGTTCGAAGCACTTCATGATTATGGGCGTGAGTGCTACAGGACGGTAGTCATTGAAGCATGATGGTGATGATTTCTTTGGCACGGGTATGATGGTGGCAGCTTTGAAAAGTGATGGGATGACTGCTTGCTCCAGAGAGGTGTTGAAAATGTCTGTAAAAACATCCTTCAGCTCTTCTGCACAGTCCTTCAACACTCGGCCTGGTATGTTGTCTGGGCCTGCTGCTTTGCGTAGGTTAATGGAGGCTAGTGTCCTCTTCACGCTGGCAGAGGACAGGTACAGGGGTTGGTCGTGGGGGGGGGGGGGGGGGGGGGGGGGGGGGGGGGTTTCTGTGGGTGAGTGTCATTTTGTGCTTCAAAACGGGCGGAAAAACTGTTCAGGTCATTGAGCAGAGAGGTGTTGTTCTCACAGCTCCGTGGCGCAGGCTTGTAGTCAGTGAGGGCCTGTATGCCCTGCCACAGGCTCTGTGCGTCTCTGCTGTCTTTGAAGTATGTTGTTATTTTGTCTGTGTAATCCTTTTTTGCCTTCCTGATGGCCTGGGACAGGTTAGCCCTCGCTGTTCTTAGGCCAGCTACATCTCCAGCTCTGAAGGCTCTGGCCCTCAGCAGTCTGTGGACGTCTCCTGTCAGCCATGGCTTCTGGTTGGCCCGAGTGGTGATGTGTTTTATTTCTGTAACATCATCGATGCATTTGGTGATGTAGGAGGTCACAGTGTCTGTGTATTCCTCAATGTCAATGTGGTTGTTGTGGGTGGCAGCTGTTTTGAAAATATCCCAGTCTGTTGTTTCAAAGCAGTCCTGAAGTTGTGAGACGGCCCCCTCCGGCCACACTCTCACCTCCTTCAGAACTGGTTTGGTGACTTTTGCTCTTTGTCTGTATCGGGGCAGTATTGGGGCTGTTAAGCTCAACAATCTTGCTTTTTATGAAAGAAGCATGAAACTTTCAGGGTTTGTTCTTTATGACCCAAGCTTTAATTTTAGATCTGAAGGCATTCTCAGTTTGACCTCTGAGGTCAGATAGAGGTCATTGACCTCTGTAATATGTTGTGACGCTACAGGTGAATAGGGTAAAAAAAAATAAAATAGATATCACCATGAAACTTTCTCAGTTGATTACTCATGTCAAACTAAGAAAAAAAATGTATTGAAAGTTTTTATATTTTAATGTTTCAATATGCAAATTAGGCCTTATCTCATTAAAAATGCGCTAATTTGCATACATTTTAAAAAACAAAATCAGATTGTCTGATAGCCAGGCTCAAAATATTTTTTTCATTTTTTTGTCATATGAGATGGGGAAAGAATTACTGAGGGGTTTATGGACATCTACTTCTATTATCCTGTAATTCGCCTGTACCATTGTGATATGAAATTTCAAGGCCTGAAATTAGAAATGGGTGTATCTTAGGATCTAAATGTGATAGAAATATAAACTAAATATGTTTTTCCATGTTTCTGGGCATGAGAAACTTATCTATAGCATTGATAGCACTCTAAGAGGTCAACATCATTACGTGCAGTGAAGATCACTGGCAAAAGATCCAATGATTGGGCAAATCCAAGTACAAAATGTATAATTTCACCAAACAATTCTATATAAATATGTACATGACAAAAATGTAGCCCTACTTGAACTTGAGTTCCTATCAAAAAGTCACAACTTGAACTCCTATCACAAATCCCCAATGTAACATTGAACAGGTAACATATCAGCATTCTAAAAAGTACAGTGAAAGTTGTTGTAGAGGCCTTAGCTTTTGGGGGTAAGAAAAAGGCCTACAAAACAGCTGTGCAGCTTGTGCACATTAATGCTGCCTTTTTGCATTTACAGTGCCCGGTACAACCCTTTTTACAACCACAGTGCACAAGCTCATAGCATGCCTGTGATGCCTCAGGGATTGTTGTCCAACGTGGCTGCCAGCCTGCATCTGTATCAATCCATCCCCAGTCTGAAGTCAAAGTCTGCTTTATTGTCAATTTCTTCACATGTCAAGACATACAAAGAGATCGAAATTACGTTTCCCACTATCCCACGGTGGAGGCAAGACATATTTTACCAATTAGGTCCACAGACAAACATAACATTCAAGTAAACAATATAAAAAGTAAAAATAAGAAGGCACATACAATGAAGAAAATAAGAGCAGCAAAATTTGAGTTGAAAATGTGCAATTGTGCGTACAGTAGACAGTCAATATAATAGTGCAAAAGTCAGGCCAATAAATGGCTGAGGTAGTTCTGTTTGACCTAAGTATGCAAGTGGCATAGTGGTGCAAGTTATGTAAGAGCAGCAGAAGTGTGTTCAGAAGTGTTTTCAGGACAACAGGACAACAACAAGTTGCAAAGTGTGCAAGTGTACAAGTGGAGTAGTGCAAGGCAGCCATTGTGGGTCCAAAGTCCAGGATATTATGTAGCTGAGGGGGGAGAGAGTTCAGCATCCTAACATGTGAATGAAGCTGTTGGTGAGTCTGGTGGTGCGGGAGCGCAGGCTTCTGTACCTCTTCCCAGAGGGCAGTTGATCAAACAAATTGTGAGCGGGGTGACTTGCATCACTCACAATTGTGGTCGCCTTGCGGGTGAGGTGGGAGGTGTAAATGTCCTTCAGGGAGGGGAGTGAAGCACCAATAATCCTTCCAGCTGTGTTCACTATGCGCTGCAGGGCTTTCCTGTTGTATTCAGTGCAGCTTCCGCCCCACACAGCGATACAGCTGGAGAGGATGCTCTCAGTGGTGCCTCGGTAGAATGTGGTCATGATGGCTGGTGGAGCACTTGCTCGCCTGAGTTTCCGCAGGAAGTACAGGCGGCGATGAGCTTTCTTCGCCAGTGATGCAGTGTTGGTGGTCCAGGAGAGGTCTTCACTGATGTGCACCCCCAGGAATTTGGTGCTGCTCACTCTCTCCACCACAGTACCGTCGATGGTCAATGGCAGGTGTTGGGTGTGACCTCTCCGGAAGTCAACAACAATCTCCTTGGTCTTGCTGACGTTCAGCAGGAGGTTGTTGTCCCTGCACCACGTGGTCAGAAGGTCGACCTCCAACCTGTATTGAGTCTCGTCGCCCTTGGTGATGAGACCCACCAGAGTTGTCGTCAGCAAATTTCACTATGTGGTTGTTGCTGTAGGTTGCAGTGCAGTCATGCGTCAGCAGGGTGAAGAGCAGCGGACTGAGCACGCAGCCTTGAGGGGCCCCCGTGCTCAGTGTGATGCTGCTTGAGATATTATTGCCAACACGTACTACTTGAGGCCTCTGACAGTGGAAGTCCAGTAGGCAGTTGCAGAGGTAGGTACTGAGTCCCAGTTTGTCAAGTTTGCAGATGAGTTGTTGTGGTATTATGGTGTTGAATGCAGAACTGAAGTCTATAAACAGCAATCTCACATACCGGTATGAGTCTCTTTTTTCCAGGTGGGTGAGGGCTGGGTGGAGGGCAGAGCAGATTGCATCCTCTGTGGATGCAATGTGGATGAAGGACTTGGTAACTGTGGGCTAGGAACCAAGGCAAGGTTCCATATTATGTTAGCCTGGTGCATTGCTCTTTTGATGTGTTGCCTCAAAGCAGCTTGTGTAGGGGGGATGTTTTCCAGGGATCTTGACCTCTGGATAAAAAGTTGTTTCCTTGCTTCATTGACCCTTTAAGCATGCACTTGTTCTGTCATAGAGTGGGAACCCTGGATCTAAGTCAAATGTAAAATTCCATGACACTTCTCTGACTTTCCCTGACAAAAAAACTGAATTTCCATGACTTACTATATAATGAATAGTACAATATAGCGACCAATGATTTCAGAGTACCCGCATAGAGGTCAAAAATCTTTTTTAGAGCGGGAGATGAGGCAATGAATAAACACAGTTGGGCTACTTAAGGAAGCCATACAGCTAATAACCAGATATACACCAATTCTGTGTGGAAATGTATTTATATTAATGCTGCCCTACAAAGCCAAAGAGCAGTATCTGCAAAAATGCCAAACTGAGAAAAACAGCTTTTTGTGTTTTTCTTACACCAAGTATAAGCATCAAATTAATTCAACAAGGGGTATAATTAGATAGATCAAAGTGAGGTGAATATTAAACATTTTGTTTTTTGACATTTAGGCAAAATTTGGTAGTTTTATTGGCTATACTGCGCTTTGCCTTTGCATTACTGCTTATACTTACGTGGCCATACAATAACATTTTGCAGTAAGTATAAGTGATCATAATCACTCAGTTTTTATATTAATTGAGGAGGTACTTACTACATTTTTAGTGAAGATATGCTGCTTGATGCCTTAACAATGGCAACTCTGTAATTTATGAACATTTATGTTAAAATGGAACAAAATCAATCAGGTATTCTTGTAGACTTTCATGTCAAGCAATATTGCATTGCTGCACACCATTAGAAAGTTTGTAAGTGCACCTGAAGTTTAGTAAAATAACACTTGCCTGATGGCTTCTACTCTCAGCTACCACCGCTATTGCTGCGTCGACGTCACTTTCGTGATTTTGGAAAAGCCCGTAAAAGTCCTTTTCAAAACGCAAAAGTGTAAGGGGAAAGGTAGTGAATTCAACACTCCAACATATCCAACGAATTACGAAGTGTTTACAACCTAGTGTTAACTAATAATTGTTGCAAACTGGTTCTACTCAAAAAATATTGTTAGTCCTGAAAGTTGGCGTCTTCAACTACATCCTTATGTATTGCTTTCTGCCAGGACTTTTACGGGCTTTTCCAAAATCACGGAAGTGACGTCGACGCAGCAATAGCAGTCTGCTGTTTATCGCTGCTGTTGGACAGTCAAAGGAGAAAGTGAGAGAGAAAGCAGCACACAACCATTTAGGTTCCCAAGTGAAACCACACCCAGGCCACACCCATTGCCCCACCCTGTACCCCAGAACTGTGGGAAAATAAGATCCTGTTTACACGAAGGGAAAACGCAGATATTTCAACGTGGTTTGGCCTCTCATTTACACGAAAATCACAAAAACTATTTGGAAAACTCCAGTTTCGCAGTTGCATGTAAATAGGGAAACCGGCGTTTTTGCATTGTGACATGTTGGTCTCTCGTTTGTTTTGAATCTCTGATTGGCCACCTGTTTGCTCGAAGTGTTCATGTCACCCTTCCCCTGCTGTTTTTATCATTATTGACCCCCCCCCCCCCCCCCCCGAATAAATACCCTGCTATATATATGCAGGATAACAGAAGTAGATGTTTTGCCAGTGATCTTCACTGCACTTAATGATGTTGACCTCTTAGAGTGCTATCAATGCTATAGATGAGTTCCTCATGCCAAGAAACATGGAGAAACATATTTAGTTTACATTTCTATCACATTTAGATCCTAAGATACACCCATTTCTAATTTCGGGCCTAGAAATTTCATATCACAGTGGTACAGGTGAAATACAGGATAATAGAAGTAGATGTCCATAAACCCCTCAGTAATTCTTTTCCCATCTCATATGACAACAAAATGAAAAAAATATTTTGAGCCTGGCTTTATCAGACAATCTGATTTTGTTTTTAAAAATGTATGCAAATTAGCGCATTTTTAATGAGATAAGGGCTAATTTGCATATTTAAACATTAAAATATAAAAAACTTTCAATACATTTTTTTCCTTAGCTTAACATGAGTAATCAACTGAGAAAGTTTCATGGTGATATCTATTACTTCATTTCTTTACCCCATTCACCTGTAGTGTCACAACATATTACAGAGGTCAGTGACCTCTATCTGACCTCAGAGGTCAAACTGAGAATGCCTCCAGATCTTAAATTAAAGCTTAGGTCATCAAGAACAAACCCTGAAAGTGTCATGCTTCTTTCACAAAAAGCAAGATCGTCCCTATTTTAAGAGCTAACTGCCCCACTCAGGGGGTCAAGAGCGTGCAGATTAGCTTCGGCATGTTAGCATACGCCATTTTCAAATATGGCGCTGCATGGAGCATTTGGAACCAGCTCCATGCACGAAAATCCATGTTGGGCACGAGCTCTCATGCGCGTACATGTTGGTGGGCGGGTACCTATCCGGCGGCTACAGCCAAACGTTATTCAGTGCGTATTTCTTGAGGATCCTATGAGAAGACGTGCATATTATGGTTGTTTATCCATCATATGACAAATAAACAAATAAAGAAAATTGTATTGATCTTGTTTCGTTGTTGTTTGTCCCGAACAAACGTAGCCTAAACATGATTAAAGACAATAAATTACACAACAGCGGCATAAAGACCTTGTCTCGTTACACCATGGGTCTCCAACACGTTGCTCTCAACCTATAGCCGCCCCCTTTGGAGCTTGCCAGAGGCTGAATCACTAGGCTACTACATTTAAACACAATTTTGCCGCGAGGCATTCCAGCCTACGAATTTAATAAAAAGTAAACCATGCATAATTAAAAAAAAACTCAATTTAGGCTACTTCGCTATGCAATAAGGATTCCATTAGAGCACAGTGCACGTTCAATGAATGAAAAAGGCCTTGTCTCGCAATAAACAGCTGGAAATTCCAACACTTTTTCAACTACACGAAACTTTACAGTGATCATCAAATACCCTCTAGATTTAAATGCCCATCAGCCTCAACATTTAACTATATAATACAAGTCAAAAAGTAAATTAAATCCCATACCAAAACCAAAAATCGTCTGCGTTTGATAGCTGGTATGCCGCTCCAAACAAAACGCATGTCTCACAATAACGTACAATGTAAGAAATAAAGGTCTGCCTCGAATAAGCATAGGCTACCTCAAATAAATACCTGTGCTTTGCAGCCTAAGTAAATAGCAGACCCTGGACATAATTTAGGATTTACGGAAATGCAATCATACGATGTTGGACGCCTGGCGATGCTCTGGCCGTCTACTGTGCCTCTGACACCGCTGCCTCATTTGGATGGTAACTCCACAGGTGAGCGCGAAGATTGGACGTCGTGGATGCGTAAGTAAACTGTTTTTTGCTGAGTTCGCAGACAACATTCTCTTTAACCGTTACTTTACCATCTGCGGTGTACAACTCAAAGTAAAGACACCACATTTTAGATGAGTTGGGGACGTAATTGTCCGCTCAGGCTGACCGTTCTGTGCGTTATCTTCAATACTATCTTCAATAATATTGAATATCTTCAATATAATTTTCAAAACAGGGTGGCTATTGAGGGCTCTGGCTCCAGTCATTATTGTGGCTACTAGCTATTATTGGCTTGATTTGGTCATGGGCCAACGCTAGAATACGTTTAGAGCACCCGCTATGAGATGGCAAACAATAAAATAAAAAACAAACTAATCATAGACTGTAAAAATGCGCTACACTTGGCACTAAAAACCGAATAGTTTATTTATAGTTCGACTACGGATATTTCACGTCAAGTTCGAATGCATATTTGCAGCAGGACAGCAAGCAGACCGCTCTTAGTTAGAGCCGCTGTGTTATCCAATGAAATTAAGTTGCGCTTCAGGGCGACTCCACTCGGACTCCATGCGCGTTCCCGAGCAACTTTTTCTTCTTCTTGTTACGTGGCAAGCAAAGTATGTGCATTATCGCCACCCTCTTACTGGAGGACAACTCTCTTTTTACAGAATATCCAATAAAAATCGACGTGGTTCATGCGTCATTTCCAGCTTTAGAACTTGGCGCATGGTCAGAGCCGACTGGCGCTGGATCCGAGCCCCAGTGTTCAATATGGCGTTGACTATGAATTGGCCGGATTTACTAGCCTAGCCTCCACCATTCATTTGTATGGAGGGCGGGACTTAAGTCACTCTCTCCAGTTATATATAATACCTCCATGGCCCCACTACAGCAGCAGGATGCTAATGTGGTCTGACTGTCCGATGTTGGGGAGGGGTTTGGCTTTGTAGGCTTCTTTCTGTGGGGTGTAAACAAGGTCCAGGGTGTTTTGTCCTCTTGTTGGGAAGTTTACATGTTGGTGAAATTTTGATAGTACAGTTTTGAGATTGGCGTGATTGAAATCTCCAGCGATGATTGTGAAGGCATCCGGGTGTTCAGTTTGTTGTTCACTGACGGGTCCGTGTACCTTCTGTTCATTTGATTTTCAAATTCGAAAAAAAAATTGAAAATTGAAAAACGACCTTATATCTGTATTTTTAAAAAACAAAATATGAAATTCCCTCATGTTTTTTTTTTGGATATTAAACTTTGTATCCCCACGACCGAAATCCAAAATCCGCACAACAATAATGTGAAATTGGCACTTTCCTCAATTTTTCATTTGGCCTATCCCCGCTAGGCTGTCCTACATTGAAACCTATGACATTTTAATTACAGACATGTTTTTAAACAAGCTAACTTACGCAGAAATGACAGCTACGTTACAACTAGGAGCAAGGGGAGTGGAAGCCATACGCAGAGCTGGAAAAA
This sequence comes from Alosa pseudoharengus, assembly GCF_046254945.1. Classification (NCBI taxonomy): domain Eukaryota; kingdom Metazoa; phylum Chordata; class Actinopteri; order Clupeiformes; family Clupeidae; genus Alosa; species Alosa pseudoharengus. Next base: position 41,952,399 of record NW_027468774.1, read on the forward strand.
AATCTAACAATTCACTGGCCTAGTACGAGGCACGAAAATATGCATTTGGGCTCCTCTGTTGTTCTGTATGCGCGACTATAGCCTATCGTTGCCTGTATTATGTTGGTAAAGGAGAATAGTAATGGAGAAAGAATCGAGAATGAGCTGTCCTCAGTGTTGCCAACTCTCGCGAGACAAATAAGCAACTCTCACCTCAAAAAGAAGCCCAAAAGAAGCCCAATGCCGCTTTAACCTCACAGCCTTAACAGCGCCTATTTGTATAATGAGTGAAACAATTACTTTCCAAAGCCAAAACTATCATTTATTTCACTTTGTATTAAAACATTTGCCCCCCAAAAATTAGGCTAAATTAAACTCATTGCAAATTAAACTCATTGCAAACAACTAGGCTACACATTCGCACACGTGTGTGTGTGAGAGAGAGGTGTGTATTCCTTCCTGTGTGGTTTATTACGAATATGAATCAAACCATAACAATAAAAAAAAATCAACAATAAAAAAGTGGACCAATAGGCCTAGCCCACATGCCAATTATTACCCTGGCCTTTATTTGTTCGAATAAACGATGCCCCTGGCTATTATCAGAGGCTATATAATCTCGGCCATAATTTGAGGATTTACTGTATGGCCATAGGATCTGCTGAGTATTCAGGGTATAACCTACATTGAAGACAGGTATTTTCTACTCCTGCATTTGTGAAAATAATTCCGTTCACACTGATGATGAAAACAGCCATAGACCTGAACTCATTGATCAGACAGGTGACCAAATGCCAAACCAACAAGGGAACAGCGTGAAGCAATGCAAAACGCCGCAAAAGCCTTGGACAGCTGTAGCGATAGTCTGGAAAAAGAATAATAATTTTAGATGTGCAAACTGTTACACGGGAAGTATATAGGCCTACGCAAATTTTCATTCAGATTTGCGCAAGAAAGGCTGGTGAAACACGGAGTCGCATTTTCTCAGGTCTCGCCTGTTTTCTCGCATTGTCCTGACCCTTGTTCTGACTTAGACCTACCCTTAAATTGATTATTGTGACTTAATTTGAGCAAAGTAAGAGTCTGCAAATGGCACCCTCAAATATCATGCTAGAAAAGTTCCATCAGCGCTGGCGCTCGTTTGGCATGGTTGATGCGCAAAGGTTTGGCCCGACCGGCATTTCAGAATGTCATTTCAAGACAGCTCGTTTACCTGGAAAAGTCGGAATACTATGACGTCTTTTGCCGGGATGGAGAACAACTCCAGTCCACGCAGAGCAGAACAAGGATGTGCCTACATATATGTGTAATAAGAACTCTTATTAGCCCGCGCTGCCATTCTTAGACTGACCGGCTGTGCGCAATTTATAGCCAATTGCATGGGCAGCCCCTTTGACAGCACGTCAGTCCATAATTCTTTGAATTCGCCTTACTGTCGCTTAATGTCACGATGTAGGCAAACGACCATGCATGGAAATAAATAGGTTAGACAGTCCAACAGGTTGTTCAAATGAAAGGCCTATGCGCAAAACGGAATAGCTGTTAATTTAACCTATGAAGCGTTTTACCAATAAAAAATAAAACATCCAGAAACAGATTTTCTATTAACTCTGCGCTCATGATGAGTATGATAGAAATTTCATACAAACTAAATTGGAGTCGTTTAAGCAAAGTTATTGCAGAGTTAAGGACATCATTGGCAGTGAAGCACAACACGATGATGAAACGTCTCGAAAATCGCCTCTGATTATCACACACATCACAGTCTACCCTGATAGCATAGGCCATATAGGCAAAATCTTAGGTGAATGAGGGATATAGTCGGCGCAGCAGGCTACATTGTCTCACTGGATTCGCTCACACAGGCTCAGACGAAACATGCGTCGTCCTCTCCCGACCCATCAGTTCGCGCGTTGTAGGCCTATGTGCAATCTGGAAGTCAGGGAGACCAAGCAAACAGCTTCGAAAACCTCACAAACAAACTATGCCTGGAATTAAAGGAGAATTCCGGTGTGATTTTGACCTAAAGTGTTTTGAAACATGATACCGAGTGTGAACGTATGTCTCATAGCCCATCTCGGCTTGTCCCCTGCACTCCGAAATCTGGCGCTAGTTAGCCGATGCTACCAACAAGGCGGTCAATGGTGGTGCCTCGGCATCGGCATAGCCATGCAAATAAATCACTGTTTTACACCATTTACGAGGCTCAATGTATCTCCACACTTAATTGGTAGACTTCCAAGGGCCCTGACATTTAAAACGAGACATTGAGAACTTTGAAAAAGCACTGGTAGTTTACTTACAAGACGATTTATACAGACAGTATCTTCTCGAAGTTTAGCGTTTGCAGCCATCTTGAATTTAGTCACGATAAGTCCGTGGAAATGCATGGATTCCAGTTGCTGCTACTGGAGGAAACTGTAATCCATGCATTTCCACAGAATTATTTTTGGAATCTGATCCCTTATCATACCTGTTCATTCTTACTCGTCGCTCGACTTATCGTGACTAAATTCAAGATGGCTGCAAACGCTAAACTTCGAGAAGATACTGTCTGTATAAATCGTCTTGTAAGTAAACTACCAGTGCTTTTTCAAAGTTCTCAATGTCTCGTTTTAAATGTCAGGGCCCTTGGAAGTCTACCAATGAAGTGTGGAGATACATTGAGCCTCGTAAATGGTGTAAAACAGTGATTTATTTGCATGGCTATGCCGATGCCGAGGCACCACCATTGACCGCCTTGTTGGTAGCATCGGCTAACTAGCGCCAGATTTCGGAGTGCAGGGGACAAGCCGAGATGGGCTATGAGACATACGTTCACACTCGGTATCATGTTTCAAAACACTTTAGGTCAAAATCACACCGGAATTCTCCTTTAATGTTCCAGTCAATTGAAATGTAAAAAAACCGAGTCGCGTATTATTTTTATTTTTAAGCAACCACGTTTTCAAAAGCAAGCCCAAAAAACCGCAACCCGCGACTCCACATTTTTCCAAGCGACTTTCTGTAAAAACAAGCCCAAAGTCGCGTATTATAAGCGGACTTGGCAACTATGGCTGTCCTTGCATTGGGGCGGGGGTGTAGGGGGGTGTAGGGGGGTGGGGGGATGCACGTGATAAGGCCTAAGGAAGCATAGGCTAGTAGCCAGCAAGGACGTATTTGGTTATGGTTATGATAATGGTATTTCGCAGATCCTTCTGTTCAAAGTGACATACAACTAATTTATATTTATATTCATATTGTAACAACTGAGGCAACAAGGTTCAGTACATTTATTGGGTCAGGAGCGGGGAACACAGACAGGTCAAAACATCATTATAGAACACACAAGGCTATCACTAACACATGCACAATACACGAACGGGTCACACACATGAATAAACACATGAGGTACAACCATGGTACAACCAAGGAAAGACTACACATGCTAACACACCACAAGGTAAATGCAAATACAACTAGGCCTATAAAACCGATATATCACATTCCCACATGCACATATGGGAGTCCGATACAACGAGTCAAACGCACCAACGTTACAATTTTTTTTTTTTTTGCAGTTTAAACTGTTAAACTAAGCCTATACCTACAAAACGTAGGCAAATAAATGCATGATGTCGATTGTCTTTTCAGTGATATTTCCCCTCTTTCTTAGAAGGGTGCACGCAACCTTAATCCCATCCCTAGCACACCTGGGACATAAATTAGGCCTACATATCGATCAAAATGAGAAGCTTGGAATGTTCTGGCTATTTTTTTTTTCTATGTGCAGATCACTGTCCTTCAACATCACCATCTTGCTCCCTTTGATGAACATATAGGCTAGCAATTATCCATTCGGGCAGTGGCAAAAAAATGCTGTCAGCATGCAGTGAGTGCCTGGGTTTTCATTTTTAACTTGAATAATGACTAATTGAAATTACAATATTGAAATTCAAACCCTCATTGTATATTTGATTATTTTTTCCACAAAATGCTTCAATATTTGTGTTTTATTTTTCTCTGGGAAGTACTGTTTTAGGTAAAGGTCTTCAAATCCGTTTTTTGATCACTGTTTCAACCTTGAAAATCAAATGAACAGAAGGTACACGGACCCTGACGGCCCGATACAGCTCATTCAGTGCCATGCTCCTATCACTGTTTTTGTTGCAAACAACAATACTGATTAAAATAGACGATAGATCCAATTACGGTGACAAATCCCATTTGTACTCTCCTCCACTATTTGCTAGATATCCAGAGCTTGATTCAAACCCAAAATCGCTGCACAAAGTTTTCAGGAAATACTTATTACACGCGAGAAACACGAAGACGTGCATTGGTAATGACGCGGAAGCACATAGTTTTGCACAAATTGAAGCAGAAATAGGCCTAGGCTACACCAAATGTTGAAAAACGTTCACGTGTGATGAAGTCTAGTAGTCTAGTCGTGATCCCCATAGGCCCAATAGTAAACCCAGAAATGTTGAGTACCCTAAAGTTTTATTGCAGAAATGTCATCTATAGGCCTAGTGGGTGCAAGTCAACTTGGTTGCCTAAAGTTGCACTTTGGGCAATTTGCATAATTAGCATAAATAGGCAATTAAGGCGAGGCAGTACAGGTGAATAGGGTAAAAAATTCAAATAATAGATATCACCATGAAACTTTCTGAGTTGATTACTTATGTTAAGATGAGAAAAAAATGTATTGCATGTTTTTTATATTTTAATGTTTACATATGCAAATGAGGTGCTATCTCATTAAAAATGCTCTAATTTGCATACACACAAAAGCAGATAGTGGGGGGGGGGGGGGGGTGAGTTGGTGAAAACCTTTAAGAAACTTGGTAAGGAGGCAGTGTTGACCTATGGACAGACATATTAAGAAATGAAGTGTGCCATGTGAAACTAGAAAAGCACTCCGAGAGTGCAGACCTCCGCCAATAACTATATACAGCATGCACATACACACAAACCACAAGAACTATATAGGCCTACAATATGCAAAATAACTATATCCAGCATGCACACATACACAAATGCACAATAACTATAAAAGAACTATATACAGAGAGTGCAGACCTCCGCCAAGCGAAAACATAACAGCCTCCTGGATCCAGACGGTGATCCGGATTACTCCCAAACTTTTTGAGTTATCTTGCGAACAAACAGATGAACAGACACACAGACAAACAAACAAACAGACAAACAAACCCCGATGAAAACATAACCTCCTTGGTGGATGTAATAACTATATAACAGTATGCACACACACAAACCCATAAGAACTATATACAATATGCAAAATAACTATATCCAGCATGCACACGTACACAAATGCACAATAACTATATACAAGAACTATATACAACATGCAACGCGCGCACGCACGCACACACACACACACACACACTGTAAACTATATAACTATATACAGTATGCACACACCCGCGCACACACACACACACACATACAGCAGGGAAAATAAATATTGAACACGTCAACATTTTTTTCAGTAAGTATACTCCCAATGAGGCTATTTGCATGAAATTTTCACCAGACATTAGTATTAACTCAGATAATCCACCCATATAAAAAAATCCAAACATTAAAGTCCATAGGTAAAGTTATGTGTAATAAAGTGGAATGATACAGGAAAAACGTATTGAACACGCCTGCTGAAATTTCTGAAATATTTTGTGGAAAAGCCTTTATTCGTAATGACAGCTTCAAGGCATTTCCTGTTTGACGAAACTAATCACATTATTCTGGTGTGTGTTTGGCCCATTATTTTAAACAGATAGTCATTTAATATTGAAGATTCCAGGGGTCCCTCTTGTGAATCCTGAACTTCCAAAACTGTTCAATTGGATTGAAGTCAGGGCCTCGATTTCCTTTCTCTGAAAACAATTGAGAGTTTCCTTTGCTGAATGGTTTGGATACTTGTCCTGCTGAAGGTCTAGCCATGTCTCATCCTCATCATCCTGGTGGATGTAAAGATTCTCCTGGAACAAAATGACTCCATGCATCATTCCTTCAACTGTATGAAGTCTGTTAGTACCATGAGATGAAAAACAGTCCACACCATGATGCCACCACCTCCAAACCCCACTGTTGATAGGATATTTTTAGGGTGTTGCACAGTGCCATTTCTCCTCCAAATATGGTGTGTAGTATGACATCCAAAAAGATCAATATTTGCTCTTGCCTGACCAGAATACATTCTCTCAGCATTTCATAGGGTTGTCCAAATGTTGTGTAGCAAACTTTCAACAAGCTTTGACATGTTTTTCTTCAGCAATAGAGTAATGCGGGATGAGCGTGCATAGAGGCCATGGCGGTGGAGTGCATTACCTATGATTTTCTCTGTAACAATTGTATCTGCTGCCGCCAAGTCTTTCTGGAGCGCGCACATTGTATATAGTTGTTGTGGGTTTGTGTGTGTGCATACTGTTATATAGTTATTACCTCCGCCAAGGAGGTTATGTTTTCATCGGGGTTTGTTTGTCTGTTTGTTTGGTAACACTTTATTTGAAGGGGTTTACATAAGGGTGACATGTAACCGTCATAAGAATGACATGACACATGTCATGTACATTAATGACACATTATTGATGTTTATGACTGTTGTCATAATGTGTCATTCGGTTTTTGGAATGTCAAGTTGACATTGTTTGGGTGTCATCATTATGACAACTTGACATTAGCCAAGATGACATTATTTGACAGTGTCTTTGTCATGACAACTTGACATCAGCCAAGAAAATGTAACCCGTTTACAATATTGTCATGACGACTTGACATTAGCCAAGAAAGAAATGCAAGGTGTTTGGCCTGACTTATCTTCTAGGTTTCTGAAGGGATGGGCCTGAACAATTGACTGTCATGACACCATTATAATTGTGTCATGAACACTTTCCTTGGCATGATATTGTCATGACAACTTGACATAATTGTTTAATTATTACATTATCATTCACTACATACAGTACATGAAACTTCAGCACTAGCATACCACTCGGTGAGTTGCACAGTTTTGAAAACGAACGTTAAGGGTTGTTTTAGGACATGTTTGAGTATGCCTGTTGGCAGCCACTCTGAGTAGTCAAAGGCGATTCAAAACGAGTCAGAAAAGTCGAGACAGGACCAATCGTCAAAATTTCAGTGTCCACCACTCTAGTTCATCCAAAACAAACCAGAAAAGGGACTCAAAGTGCTAAAACCACTGCCACCTACTGGACAAATACGGTGTGCAGGGAAAACATAACTAAAAGTAATCAAGAAATTAGATATAATGTAATCCTATTAGTAGGCTATTTTCGAGTGGGTTACATCTACAATGTACGTTCAATATTGTAATGAACTGAGTCTAGCTGGTTTATGACTGTGCTCCCATGATGCTGTGCAGTGTGATGTGTTATGTTGTATGTCATGTCTGTCGTGTTTATGTTTTACAGTGAGTTGGAGTGTTAAGAGCCAGGTTTGGCTGGTGTGTGTTTGCATGCAGCCTAGGGCAGATGTTCAGTGCTGGGGCATAAGGGCCGGGTCTGGCCCGGCATTACTGTTTGTGTGTTAAAGTGTCTTAAGCCAATAAAAAACATTCTGAGACAACATTGCAGTTTGCTACAATATGTTGAGTATATCTAATTTAAAATGGTGTCATGACAGCCAATTGTTCAGGCTCATCACTTCATAAACCTAGAAGATAAGTCAGGCCAAACACAGTTATATGTCAAGTTGTCATGACAATATCATGCCAAGGAAAGTATTCATGACACAATTATAATAGTGTCATGACAATCAATTATTCCGGCCCACCACTTCACAAACCTAGAAGATGAGTCAGGCCAAATACAGTTATATGTCAATTTTGCATTTCTTTCTTGGCTAATGTCAAGTTGTCATGACAATATTGTAAACAGTTTACATTTTCTTGGCTAATGTCAAGTTGTCATGACAGAGACATCCTCAAATAATGTCACCTTGGCTAATGTCAAGTTGTTATAATGATGACACCCAAACAATGTCAACTTGACATTCCAAAAACCGAATGACACATTATGACAACAGTCATAAACATCAATAATGTGTCATTAATGTGCATGACATGTGTTTTGTCAATCTTATGACGGTTACATGTCACCCTTGTGTAGACCCCTTCAAATAAAGTGTTACCGTTTGTTTGTTTGTTTGTCTGTGTGTCTGTTCATCTGTTTGTTTGCAAGATAACTCAAAAAGTTTGGGAGTGATCCGGATCACCGTCTGGATCCAGGAGACGGTTATGTTTTCGCTTGGCGGAGGTCTGCACTCTCGGAGTGCTTTTCTAGTTTTGCATGGTACACTTAATTTCTTAATCTGTCTGTCCATAGGTCAACACTGCCTCCTTACCAAGTTTCTTAAAGGTTTTCACTAACTCACCCCCCCCAAGTATACGTGTTTACCTTGGAAAAAAATGTTTGAGCCTGGCTTTATCACACTATCTGCTTTTGTGTGTATGCAAATTACTACTTACCCACTACAAGTTGTCAAAGAGCTGGCAAGACAATTTAGGTCTTGAGGTCAAAGGTCAAGGTTACAAGGGGTCACACAAATAACTCACATGCAGTATTTGGTTCATATCTCCAAAGCAGACTGATGGATCTTCATTAACTCTAGTACATTTATTGGGGTGGTGTCTAGAAGGGATACAGCTAAGGGTTAGGATTAGGGTTAGGTTACTTCCTGTCCTGATACTGTTTATTTCTATGGAGATTTCACTGGAGATTTCACTATCTGTTACGTGACTTCCGTTGTTAGCTGTATCCCATCTAGCCACAACCATTTATTGGGACTCAGGGCCATGGGGTCAAAGGTTAAGGTCAGTTTCATCCCCTGACATACAAGGTAGACGGTGGAGACATGCTAATCAACATGCCATGTTCAATTCAATTACTGTAAATATAGTGAACTTTTTTTATGTTGCACAACATAGACTTGGTTGTTTTTGACATGGGGAGTCCCTATCTACAGCACAATGAGTTTAATACCCCTCCTTTGAATATACGAATCAAGAATCTGATTGCAATTACTGTATGCAAATGTGCTTAGCAGTTACATAACAGTGAAATACTTCCACTAGCATAGTCATGACCTGACTAATATCTCTTTCAATATTGCCCATGCAGTTCTTTCCACATACAAGCAGTGCTACTTCCAGCTGTAAATTATAGCTTTCTCTGCTGTTGTGACTTTCCATAAGTTAGTATGACTGTTAACTGTGGCCCTTGCTATTTTTCCCTTCATGGACAAGGTGTTGTCCACTTTCTCCTGGCAATTTCTGTGACCCTGAAGACTAGCATTGTCTTCCAGTTTTGATGTTAGTAATGTGGCATGTCCGTTGTTATCTGTTCAGTTGAAGTTAGGGGTGGGCAAAAAATAATATCTAAATATTTTGGAAGATTTTGACGGTAGATATCAATAATATAATTAAATACGAATTTGTTACAAGCCACCTTATAATTTCTTACAAAGCACATTAAGGGACACAAAGTATTAGGATAGCAGTTCATTTTCTAAATTTTGTTTCTGAAACATGAGACTGTTGTAAGAAGCAATATTTTCCCCTGGGATGAATATCAGTATTTAGTTGTGCTCAGTACTGTCTTGATTCATTATTTTCCATTTCACTGCAATGGATGATGAGACTAACCTGACTTTCGTTCCGCCTAGCTCCACTAATCCATCTGGGATCGATCCATTGGAGTGGTGTTTCAGAAGGCTGGGCCTTATCAAAAATCCTTGCATATGATTGGATAAGCCACTTGTCCGTCCTCTATTAACATGCTACTTCAACCACTCACATTGAAGCCAACCCGTGATGCTGAGAACAGTCTCACAGTCGCTTCTACGCTATTCACATCTATGAAACCCTGCGTCCTGATTGGCTCTAACATAAAATCTGGTGCCGAAATCACTCTCAACGGAAGCGATCCCAGATGGATGTGAGTGGAGTAAACATTGGTCTAGTGTTATCCAATTGCGTGCAGTGAGATTTTCAAATGCACGCTTGGTGCCACCCCTCGAGTTGGGCCATTACATTGTTCGTGGTCAGACCCTTTAATCTTTCTAGATTACCAGGGTCTGGATTTTCCAGGCTAGAAATTGTCCAATTAACAATTACCACTTGACTATTTAGTAATTTAGCACTCTGGAACAAGGCGTCCGAAGGAGACAATGTAGATAGAAGATTTTCCGAAGACTGTTGATCTTTATTCACCGTATTGCAATGATAGTACAGCCCAACCAAAGTCCAGACCAACCATCAAAGCAATAGGGAGGAGATGTCATCAGCTGGGGCCCCCGACAAGATCTCCCCTACGGATGGCTATACTGTACACTATATTTTATATTCCTCAGCCCTTGAGAAGTGCCACCCTCTCACGCCATCTCCATCAACACCCTTCACCAATCAGTACCAAGCAGGGTCGCTTACTAGGATTCTCTTCCTAGCTGGACAGGCCCTAACTCATAAGGCACAGTGGCCTCCTCATCCCTGTCCTGTCCAGTCCTCACTAGCTTGATAACACCCCCTCTCCCTCAACAGCCTTCACCAATCAGTACCAAGCAGGATTGCTTACATTGGTGGAAACCATCTTCCCATCATGCATAACATATATGCAAACCTATGTAATGCATAGGTAACATATGTAAATACTGTAGCCCTAAGTTTTTCTGTTTCCTTCCAGTTTGGTGAAATAAGGCCTTATCTTATTCTCTTCCTAGCTAGACAGGCCCTAACTCGTAAGGCACAGTGGCCTCCTCATCCCTGTCCAGTCCAGTCCTCACCAGCTTGATAACACCCCCTCTCCCTTAACCATGTAAGGAGGAGATCCTCTCATCCTGGTACCCCCAGTACTTTATGAAACCCATGATTACATCCCTTCACATCCTGAAAACCCACCATAATACCTATTAGAATCCTAGGTAATATCAGTCCGCTGCTGCCGTTGTTTATATGCCTACTACCAACTTCAGGGAACAAAGAATAACTATTGCAATGCGATGCAAGGGTAGTTTTTATTATACCCTTATATCAGTATATCAGATATCAGTATTCTATCAACATAGACATTTACATCAATTGTCTGGCGTTATATAATTAAAGTTGAAGGAAATAGCTGTAGATGACAATGTTTATCAGATGTTTGACAGAAATGGTTTGGATTTAATCTAAAACTCTGAACTGAAACAGTTATTTTAAAACAGGTATTCACACAGATGTTTGCATTTTTAAAACAGCAAACTATTTAATTTCCCCTGGTTTCAGAGAGGCTACAATACTACTGGAGGTTGAAACAACTGTTTTTTATACAGAAAATAAAGTTTGTTTTGCTTTAATAAATGTCTTAATCTTTTTTAATGTCAATTCAGATAGTTGATTATATGCCTCAGCCAGCTATAGCCTCATGACCTTTAACCTTTACCTGTGACCCCATGATCTTTAATGTCTTATTAGTTAATTTAGGCTTAATTAACTGTGTTGGGTTTAATGAGGATCCTTCAATCTGCTTGAGAGGTATAAAACAAACATGACCTCACGTGACCTTGACCCCAATACATTAAACACCTACTAATTTCATCAAGAACTTATGGTGAGTAAGTACACCAAGTTTTACCAGTATGGGAGATCAGCTAATATCTACAGTATATGTGATAATATACGATTTTGGCCCAATAATCATTATACCATGGTCCATTCAAAGCTGTATATCTTTTTTCTGGTACAAATCTGCACTGTAGGCACCTGAAATTCTTAATCTACATGAAATTACGGTTTGATTGATACCAAATATCCTTTTGCTGTATTTACTTCCACCTTCAACCCTAATTCGCTCAGACTATTTGGAGAGATCGATCATCTATTGACAGTGATAGTCACGGTGCGTCTGTGAATGGAGGTGCGTCTTTGCGTGTATACTACGGTGTCCACTAAGCATACCATGCTTATTTCGACCCTCTGCCCAACATAGCTTGGAGGTTGCAGTGGTAATCGTGATGATAGTGTCTGTAATGTACGTGGTAAAGACAGCAGGGCTAATAGAAATAGGGCTCTGAAGAACTACAAAGATAGGAACTGATTTGACCAGGATACTTTATTATAGGCCTTGTGGTTATAGGCTAGTAATAGTTTACTATTGTTGGTTAGGTGTTTTCCTGTTAATTTGTTATGTGGGTAATATGACAAGTAAAGTTCAAAGAAAGTAAACCTGCTCAAATATGTTCATCCAGTATTTATTGAAAGGTGCATAATTTGAGGTGCTTGCCACCCAGTGGCAAATTAGATGGGTAAATTTACCCCCTTCATAAACTTTTGTTTATACTGGGACTAGGACTAGGACTTTATCTCTGACCACTTTCAAGCCATGGCCTTTTGAAATTTTGATATAAAAATCCAATGGTGTTGCTGTCTTAAACCAGAGACTTTCTAATGTGGAGACACAGCAAAATACTCCATAGAAATGCATGGGGCTAGTTTGTCACGCCAATATGGCCGTTGTCTACACATATCCCACCCCTTCCTCGGCAAAACGTCGACATGTGAATACATTGAGCCAATCATGTGGTGTGATGTGAATACATTGAGCCAATCATATGGTGTGTTGTGAAGACATCGTGCCAATCATGTGTTGTGATCTCGCCGCTGGAGCAAGATTGGTGTCGTGAAGCCTTGCGCACGCGCAGTTCGACCGAAAGACTGTGCCCAATGAGTGCCCATAAAACGTTGGTATATGGCCGCCGAGTGGAGGGACTTGCCTAAAAGGACTTTGCTTAAACCTGATGCCTAGTTTGCCAGGTTTAAAGAAGTTATGAGAGGGAAATATTTTTATTTGGTGTGAAACACACACATATACCTGTTTTTATGCTTTTTTGTTTGTTTTTATAATTTGTATTACATTTTTATTTTATCATTATTTTATTTAGAAGCTAAGGTTGCTAGCACAGGTGTCTAAAAATAGATGAAAAGACTTGCACTTTCCATTTGTAGTTTTGTGTGTGAAAATACAGTATTTAAAAAAAACATTGCATTTTAGGAAATAGACGTTTTTTTGTATTATTCTTTAACACTGATGTGGCCCTCCAATCAGATGACATTGGCAGAAGTGGCCCCCAGCTCATTTGAATTTGAGACCCCTGGGGCCTCATTTATAAAGCGTTCTTACGCACAGATTTGATCTTAGACCGTGCGTAAGCTCAAATCCATGCCAACGCTCAGATTTATAAAAACCGTCTTTGACGTGGAAAAGTGCTTATCTCCACGTCAGGTTCAAACTTGACGTACGACCATTTCCTTGTGGTAATGCCGGGGTACCGCAAGTAATCTGAGGTCTAAGTGCGATGCATTTTCAAAATTCCAAGAAACAGACATTTTTCTCCTACTTTAAACACTTGAAATTTTATTTAATTCAGTTTAAGATTCAACTTAACTTTAAATTACTGAACTAATATTTAGTTGCATAAGCATTGTTTTTGATGACTGCTGCATATTTCATAGCATCAACCAATTTCTGGCAACCTGTGAACAGGTATTTCTGCCCAGGATGAACAAAGGATCCGTGAAGACTGTTAAACATGGTATGTGGATACTATGGTGTAGGCCCTATATATTGTATACCAGGGATCAATACATCAAAATACTTAATGTTGACATGCTGAAGAGAAAATGACCCTGAAATGTCAGACATCTGGTTGGCAATGCTTTGAGTGTAAAACCTAAAACGTCACACCCAACAGGAAGTGAATAAGTGGTTCCAACGTGTAAAACTCCCACTCCAGATGCGTGCATTTGACACACGCACACCCCATTTGAATGCATTGTTGGATTACGAAATGTCAAGGGTTGAGGACCTGTAGGTGCTCGGGTCAGTCATTGCTGCTTGCGGTTGATTTGTAATTGAATGTGATATTTCCATTACATTTGAAATATGGAAATAAATGCAATTAAAGATGTTTGCACTTTATTCACTTGTTGAACACAACTGTATAGGCAGTAAATTGTGCTTATCAGTTTTCTGCTTCTGTTCCTTTGGTGGAACATGATGCACTAGTCATCTGTGTAGGGCCATGATGGGGAATTAGAAATTACACACTGGTATGTTACTTTATTTTTTTTGACTATGTTCTCTCAAACCTGAAAATGGCTATTGGTCTTTGACTTAAATAAACTGCAAACAAAATCAGCACCAACAAAACATGGCACCTACTGCGGTTGTTTTGTCTCCATGTTATTTTTAGGGTGACCTCAAAGTCTCCTTTCAATGTCCGGGATGCAACTTCCTCACATAACTTTTTCAATTCCTCAACTTGTATCTCTTGCAGAATCGCTTCACAGTGATAACATCACCATATGGTCCTCAGTTTCCTTGAAGCTTATCAAAAGACCATATAAAACATGAGAAAATGTATCCAGCAAGTCTTTCTAAAAGAAATAAAGGGTAATTTACACTAAAAGAAGAAATGTACACTTAGGTCCACTACAACAAACTACTGCTGGAAGTCAAAATTAATTGTAGACATTCTTTACATTTATTTTAATTCCTTTTATTAAGATAAACACACATCTGGTTGGGAGAATCGCTGAAATCATCCTCCTGGAATTTTCTCTGATCCGTTTTTAGATCGTTCACCCTCAGTTGTTTGAAGGTCTGTGGAAAAGAAGAAAAGGACTGTAAACACTGTACCATAATGCTCCTTTACATTTACATGCATTAATTTAGCAGACGCTTTTTATCCAAACCGACTTACATACAGGGCTCCCTACTATATAATGAAGGGTACAATATACCACTATATACAGGGCTCCCTACTATATAATGGAAGGGTACAATATACCACTATATACAGAGCTCCCTACTATATAATGGGTACAATATACCACTAGGCTCCCACTCTAAGTGAAATGTAAAATTCCATGACTTTCCCTGACAAAAAAAAAACTGAATTTCCATGACCTACTATACACCATTACCTCCGAGGACACAATCAGATGGTACTACTTACTTGGCCCATTCAACGTTGAGGATGAGATGGTCGTATCCGAATCCAGATACACCTGCAATGGCCCTGGCTGCATCCTCACGGCGATGGAAGCTGATGAAGGCGAAGCCCTGCAAACAAGAAGTCAAGTTGATGATACATTAGTTCACAACTCCTACCCCAGAGCACAACAAAAGAAAGGAGATGAAGTGAAGACTGAGTCCCACACAATCAAACAAACAAAAAAACAATCAGACACACGGCGATCAGCGCCACCCACTTTAGATTGTCCCGTGTTCTTGTCCTTGGCCAGGTAGATTCTGGAAATGGAGCC
This sequence comes from Alosa pseudoharengus, assembly GCF_046254945.1. Taxonomy (NCBI): domain Eukaryota; kingdom Metazoa; phylum Chordata; class Actinopteri; order Clupeiformes; family Clupeidae; genus Alosa; species Alosa pseudoharengus. Next base: position 41,967,703 of record NW_027468774.1, read on the forward strand.
GAAGGGCCTGAAGAGCTCCTGCAAGTCCGTCTCCCTGGTGTCCTCAGACAGATTGGTCACACGGATGGTGGCATTATCATCAGCTGTGGGGAAGGGGAGAGAGAGAGAGAGAGAGAAAGAGAGATTCAACAAACAATCCTATCATTCAGCCTATCTGTTCAACGTCTGTTAGGGTGAAGTAGTAACATTGATATTACATCCCCTTGGGGTAGAGCACAGGTAAGACAGAAGGGTAGACTCCTAAGTCACCTGACCTTAGAATGAGAAGCGATAGAACAGACATTCCTGTTGCCAAAAATACAATTTCTTGAGTCTAACCCAACAAGAAATGAAAATGAATTGATGCGCGAGCTAATGATTTGTTCATGTTTGACATTCGTCATTTCGTAAAATAATTTGTGTGCTAAATAGCACCTATAGTAATAAATGCCTTAGAGGTCCCAAGTGAAGTCAAGTTCTGTTCATGGAAAAACTGCATCAGCTTACACATCCATTCTACTCCTGCAATTCTATGCACCAGCTATGCAGTAGCACAGCTACTCCTCAATTGTATGCGCTGCAGTTCTGGACACGTACCTCTGCGGTTGGGCTGCATGGACTCTCCTCTGCGCGTGCCTCCGTCCCTCAGGCTGGGGGGAACATACTTGCCCGTCTTGCTCTGCGCCGGCTGGGCAGGCTCTGGCTCTGCTAGAGGGCAAACATACAAGAGACAAGGTGTGAAAACCACAAGAGACATACAGTAATGGGGTAAGAGAAATGGGGAAGTGGGTTGGGGTGCTAGGCAGCCATTTCACACCAATCTAGGACCCTCTGAAGAGAGATTTAAATAAACACTTGAACAGGGGTCGAAATGAACTTTTTGGCCTACTAGCCAAAGTGGCTGGTAAGATGAAAATTACCGGCCAGACATAAAACTAAACAATGCATTTCTTAACTATTCAAGTTCACAAGTTCCACTCAAATGAACGGGCCTTCCCAATATTCAGAGGTCCAATAATTTTGTAGCCTATAATCAGACAGTGTTGAAGCGGAGCAAACGAATTACGTTGCTCTATCTTGGTCAGTAATCAAGGATCTTTGCTATAATGACTAGGGCTGGGACGGTATGGATTTTTTCTTACTGCGGTTGAAAAGCAAGAAATGACTGCGATTTTGCGATATACCACTTTATAAAGATAAAACAACATAAAAACTTTGAAGCATCATCAATGTCTCTACACATGAACTCGAGCATTGAGAACATTGTTTGTGTACACATAGTTTACTAAAAAGAAAGGTTTTGGACAACTCACTCCTTGACTGGCAAGAGAGCAGAAAAACCAAGCGAGTTGTTCAAAAGCAAACGCACCGCTTCCTGCAGCCTTCTCCTTCTCTCCTGTGGACAGACCCAGCTGTTCGGCCAGCTCCTTCTGCATGGGGCCCAGGGTGTCTTTGTACGGACAGCGGGTGGTCCAATGGTCACCCTTGCAGATTCGGCAGGACACGATCTTCTGTCCCTTCAGCTTGTTCATGGGGTCCTCATCCTGGTCTTGAGCATTCAGATCCTGTAGTAGTAGTAGGTAGCAAAACAAGACAAGAGTTACAGACACGTGCTACAGACTGGCTCAATCAGTCGGCAAATGCAGTGGTTCCAATACTTCACTGGGGTGTCATGAAGACTGCGTAGGTGTGTCACAGCAAACATAATCATCATCACTTTTTATTATTTAAAAAAAAAATACTGTTCTACTGTATTTCTGATTATTTATTCATGACAGCACACATTATATATATATATATAGAGCAGGGGTCTCCAACCTTTTTGGGAATGAGGGCTACCTGAAGACCCGAAATCATATGGAGGGCTACTCATTTAAAACAAACATACCCTCACCCCTTTTTTGCGAGGGTAGTCCTCCTAAATAATAGGCCTACTGTATGTGATTTTTACTTTTAAATTATCAATATTGTGCAGGCCTATACATCTTTATATATTAAGCAACTGTATTTTCAAATTTAATATCAATAACCTATGCAACACTACCAAAATTTTTGTTCAGTTTGTTCATTTCATACTTTGCATGGGGAATCTAATCTATTTTTTTTTTTTTACAAAAAAAACTATCTTTTTGTGCAATTAATAATTTGGGTTAGAATTTGTACCCAATTTATACCCACCCACCATTATGAATTCAGGGGTTGTTTAAGTTCTGATTTCAGTGGACAATTCGGTTTTAACATTTCAATAGTAATCGCCCACACCACCCTAACATATGAAAACTCATTTTAAAGTTATTGCACACCTGAAATGATCCATGATCTGACAAAAAGGGTAATGCACAGTCCTGCTCAGTCATACATGCTATAACATTTTCAGCGCTATTATTCGGCAGTTGCCTAGGAGGAGAAAAGGCCTGTGAGCTAAAGCCATTGTTTTTCAGTCCTTGAACAATCATGCAAGAACCGTATTTGACGAACATGGAATGGCCACAGAACTTTTGAAGATATGCTTCCATTGGCTACACCAGACAAGCAAGTTTTTTCCCCCTTTACTGTCTATGCGTGCGAGCATCGTGTATGCGCTCCGCTTCCGTTGTTGTTTAAAGATTGAATGGGAAACGGATTTGGAGCCAAAGGCTAAAATTTAACGCAGCTACAAAGGTATCACCAATATCAATTTAATGTTACAGATGTATGGCTACATACATTCTTAAAATGGTTCTGGTCTAGACTTAAATATCTATTGAAAACTTCACAATGGAGCGTGTTTTTAGAGCGTGATCTGCAGGCGACCTGTTGGCTATTTTTAGAAAGTGCGCTGGGGGCGCCTCATAGCCGTCCCGCGGGCTACCTGGTGCCCGCGGGCACCGTGTTGGAGACCACTGATATAGAGCCTAGACCAGGAGTCTTCAACCTTTTTAAGCCCAAGGACCCCTTGGCTGAGAAAGACACTGAGCACGGACCCGCACCCCCGCCCCACTCTGCCCCTTCCCAAATTTATGCCTGATATTCATATCTTATATTTGGAACTAAGTGTCTGTCGGTCACACACACACACCTATCAATTTCAACTTATTCCATTTCTTATTAACATTTTTTCTACCTTCAGGCGATACACAAGGCAACTTTTTGGGCAATGTTGCCGAGCGACACTTTGCCAATGAGATTGGGCAAAGTAATTTCTATCTGAACGATTTGGATACTTATGGGCAACGTTTTGAGATCATCCAATCAGAGCTATGCTAGCAATGAATCACATGACCATCTGTGAGCTTCTGACAGTTTCATGTTTGGAATAGACTTTCCAAAATTCCATGATATTCCAGAAATTCCATGACCATTCCATGATTCAAGTGAGTGAGTTTAGAACTACTTCATTTTTTTTTTTTTGTTCAGTGGCAATAAAGTTACTTTGTAATTGTACATTTCAGGAACTCACACCTTTTAAACACAAGTACTGTAGCTGTTTTTCAGCATCTGTGAAAAAGCTACATCAAGCTGCCTGCAACAATGTTGGCACATTTACAGCCAGAGAGCTAATGAAAGCCCATTTAATCTGTCCTGTATTCGGCCTGTCCAACCAGCGGAAGGGGAGCACTGAGGCCATAGCAACATCTCAGAGCTAATGAGTTAACTATAGCACATAAAACATTAGGGGAAAATCCTTGGGGCATAGATAGAGAATGGTTAACAGACATAACTGACCAATCAATACACTGCAATTACAGCAACAACTACTACTGTGTGAAGGTCAATTACAGATAAACTCAGGGCACACACACACTTCACATCAGCTGAAAGTATCCTTCTTCAGTATGTGAATTCTCCTTACCTCTTTGCTGGAGATGAAGGTCATAAAGACATCGTCGCTGACTGTTGTGGTGGCCACGTTGGGACCAGGGGCGTCAAACTCAGAGTTGCCAAACTTTTTCCAGTTCTGTAAACATAAGTTTACCAACGGCAAGAACACAGCATTAACGTTATGAGATGCTCTTTACAAACATGTGCTTTGTGATTTTTATTTTCTTTTAATCATATTGTTTGGGCTTCGCTGCATGGTATGGCATTCTAGGTGACGTTAAAAAAATGTGTTAGCCTATCGGGAGATTTGAAGACAAAAGAAAATGAAAGGAAGTCTAGGCATACTAGGTGGAGGTATTTGCGTTGCATAGGCTACTGCGATAAAGACATAAACGTCCCACATACTCAACGCACCCGACCTGTAGCGCGACAATGTGACGTCACAGAAGCGGCATAACCATTTATACTCGCGCGTGGTGGTCGCGACACTAGTTGCAATATTCTCCTGAACAGAGGTGTCGCTGTTGTGAAAATATTAACGCTAACTACGTTACACAGCAGAAGAAGCTGCAGTAAGAAACACTAGTAGCTAGCCTCTGTGATGGTACTTCAGACTTTGGTTGCTACTATTTACAACTACCTTGATCATTATCATCTAGTTTCCAAGGTGTGTGCACAGATAGATAGATAGATAGATAGATAGATAGATAGATGGATATATAGATACTTTAGTCATCCCGAGGGAAATTTTAATAATTTAAACAGTTTAGTTAGCTGGCTAGCTAGTTAGCATAGTTTGTGTTATTTCCTGAAGTGGAAAGAGATTTTGTTCAGGCCTTAATAGATATCCTTTGTTTGAAAATAAATCGTTTCTATTATTTCCTCTTATCCAACTTATCCAGCAAACTATTAAAAATTCACGACTGTAACAAAACAATGCAACTCTCGCTTGCCCTCGAACTAGTCCATCTTCCTGTTTCCGCTTTGTCGCGCTCGTCTGAAAAAAAATGAGTGGTGCTGTCACTCCCCAATGTGAGTCGCTACCCGATGTGAGTCACGCATGCTCAGATTGATAGGTTTTACGGCATAACGCCAAGGGATCCGACTGAAATCCATAAAATAATTAACTTTTAACGTTTCAAAAACGTTTTAGCTATCTAAGATTGTTTGATTGCTAACGTTAGCAAACGCCATTCAAGTGACAGCCTTTGTTGTGCTTGATTGCTTACTTACTTGCCAGCAGTGAACAAACTTCGTTATAGGTCAATTTTTATTGATATTACAGAAGTCGCTCGCTAGCAGACTACTTCAGCCTCTAATCTAGAACTGACATTAGAGATCATGCCGTGAAAATGTGATGCCTTACGCTAAATAATACATTACTGCTGTGTAGGCTAATGTCATTATTCTGTGGCTAACAGCACTGGTAGTCGCAAAGTAGCAAAGTGACGCATGCGCGACTCACATCCGGTAGCGACTCACATCGGGGAGTGACAGTGCGCTACCTCGCGCTACCTGGCTTCAATCCTGGCCCGTCAGCAAGATCTACGTCATTTTGACGTCACGTTGTCGCGCTACCGGTCGGGTGCGTCGAGTATGTAGAAGCCCTTAGGCTACCGGTATAAGGCCGTTTCGTTCAATTGGAGGAGAGGATTTCCTTGAGTTGCCCCAATTAACGTTGATGCTGCATATGATCAGTGACAGAAGGACCGTAGTTTCAATGACACTTGCAGTTCATTTCAAGACTTAAATTTTCAAGAAGTTTCATCAATGGTAGGACTAGAATTCTATTTCAATAGGCTATGCTTGATTGAGCCTCTGGTGTTAATGTGCGCTGTGTGTGACCTCCTGCGTGCGTGCACGCTCATCTGATGATTCTGTAGACAATTAAGAATTCCATGACAGTTGTTTAATAGGCTAAAGACAGGCTATCCACAAATGTGAACATTTCATCACTAGCACTGAAATAACTGAGGAATCATCTGCTCCGGGCTCAGGTTGGGCTCGGACATAAAAATGAAAATGCCTGTCGGGTTCGGACAGAAATATGCGGCCCGCACTCTAGTCCCCATGGGTGTGGAGACCCTATTGTGTGTACAGTCAGTGCTACTGTTTGCGCCACAGCTCCCTGTGCTTTGTGATTTTACTTGAGTGCCGCACACAGCTCTTTCTAGGTTTAGTTAAGGCCTCTATGACACTGTTGTCAGATTCGTCCAGGCAACTTAAAATTATACATATGGTTTCTGAGGATTGCTTCATATGTAGGCACACCAGAGAACAGAAAGAGATGACTGGCACTACACCATTTAGGTACAAATATGTTTACAAATGTGTTTGTGAACATGTGGTGCGGTGCTGCCACTTGCGCCACCGCCCCCTGTGCTTTGGTATTTTACTCGGGTAAAAACCTTACCTTCCTCCGGGCCACAGCTTTAGAGGCCTTCCTATTCTCGATCTTGAACGTGCGGACAATCTAGGCGAAAACAAAGAAAACAAATATCTAGTCAGACTATACTGAGCACACTGACTAAAAATCCTATTCCAAGAACCCATTCTGTAAGACATTAATATAACATAATTATGTAAGGGATAATGTATAGAACCGTAGAGCCGTATAATAAATCAGTTTATTCTATACAAAATATTGGGAAGATTAGACCTTATGTAACTCAATGTCACACCACCTCTTGTGCAGGCCATAGTTCTTCCGAACTGGACTATTGCAATGCACTGTAAGCTGGCCTACCTGCTTGTGTAGTGAGACCATGAGATTATTTTAAATGTAGCAGGACAATTAGTCTTTTATCAGTCAAAGACACATGTAAATAAGAGTTAACACTTTACAATACGTTTACAATAAGTTGTTCGTGCATGAGATACAGCAAAGACAGGCGCCATACAACGTATGCTAGCTTTGCAACAGAGGCCAGTTGTTCGTGCTTGCCATATTGAAGCTGGGCACATTATCGAGAATAACAGCCTAATTACCTTAAACTTCTTGCCATCTTCATCAATCTTGTATTCTGTGACCGTTTTTATATTTCCTTTGACGGTCTCTTTTGGTGATGGAAGAGTACCTATAAACAGACAGCAACACCGTATAGTTCAATATTCTAAATCGAACATTAATGACTAATTGTACTAGCTATCTAACGTTAATGAAAGTGTCCTCAGTCCACCAACTGTTACACTAATGTCGATTTAGTAAACTAACGTTACATTCAATAAGGTCATGTTTGATTAAGACTTAAGGTGCGACATAAACATTCAGATTAAAGCCTAAAGGTAGAATTGTATTACATGATTACACGTATGCATATAAATATAGTGTTTTAACCATTTACTTTGTTTCATTCCACAACATTCTTGACATAAGCGATCACTTTAGCCGGCTACTAGGCATTCACATGCAAACCTAGCTTAGCTTTATTCAGACAGACAAGACACTTCAACATATTTAAAAGATCTTTAACTGCTCTAGACAGCTAAGGAAGTACATATTCGCAACACATTTAGCACACATGGAGTATTCATTGAAATTATTTGTGGATATTTTTTAAAGACAGGTGGACACGTGGATAACCATGAAGCTTTTTGGCCTAATTTCCTCTGCGCACTAGAACCTTTTACTGTCTAACTAGCATTCTCTTTAAGCTAACGTTACTGTTAGCTAGCCAGCTAACGTTACATAGCATGGATAACATACCCTCATCTCCTTCCTCTTCTACTTGGTCAGCCCAACTTGGCTTCGAACTGTAAAGAATACATGCTTGTTAAGTATTTCATCCAACATGGAGGCTATCATTCAAATGTCATATATATATATCGTTAATCTTCGAGTTTAACTTACTCGTCAAATTCGATCGAAGGCATCTTCGGCGCTCGTTTTGGGCAAGGGCTGGCTCAAAGCACACGAGTAACGAAAAAAGAGTAAGCCGGCTATGAGGTTACAGCGACATCAACAGGACTGGCGGGGGAAAAGGTAGCCAAAATGCCTAGTTGAGGCTTCAAGCCAGTCAACTAGGCAACCGTTTTAAAATAATTTGTATTTGTATGAACAGACTAGTACAATGTTCATTGGTTTCTTACCAACACACAATAAACATCCATAGGCCTACATATGAATACAAAACAAAGGAGTAAAGCACAGCTGTAATAAAAGAATGTCACACTCATTAAACATCTCTAGGCCTAGTCTATAGTAGGGCGGTTAAGTGCAAAAATCAATCACTTTGCGATAAAAGCATCAAATTTGGCAGGTAGGCTCACAAAGGGGGTCTGATCAGATTTAGGACCGTAGGCGCTCTAAATTTGACCCCTGGCGGTCATGGCGGTCATTTTTTCAAGATGGCTGCCAAATATGAATTTCGTAATGGGAAAATGGATTGAAAGCTGCCAGAAACATAAAATGCAATAACATATTTCATTTGGTAGGAAGACTCACAAAGGGGGTCTGATCAGATTTAGGACAGTAGGCGCTCAAAATTTGACCCCTGGGGGTCATGGTGGCCATTTTTCAAAATGGCCGCCAAATATGGATTTCGTTTGGGAAAATGAATTAAAAGCTGCCAGAAACATAAAATGCAATAACACATTTCACCATAAATACATGTAAATATGAGCACACTTTCACAAAGAAGGTCTTTAAACTTTAAAATATAAGATATGTTTCAAAATGTGTTCCTGTAATACTAAATATTACTACATGGCAGACATGAGGGACTCGAGTCACATGACTTGACTCGAGTCACATTTTTTAAGACTTGAGACTTGCTTGATCAACATGTATAAAAGACTCGACTTGACTTTGACTTGCTATTCATGACTTGAGACTTGACTTAGACTTGAGACAAATGACTTGAAATGACTTGACTTTTTATTTTTTTCATAGATATTAAAACATACACTCACTAATCCTAAACAAACAACTGTATTTGCTTAAAATATAGTGTAAGATGCTCGTGAAAGAAAGATATGCAGCTTTCAAGTGACAAAAACGGCAAATTCCCAAGTTCACATTAAAACTGTTGGACATGAAAGGCCACATGGACTACAAACGAACTACAACGTGACGACAAAAGTGATGACGAGCCCCTAACTGGGCAACTCTGTTAGCAAAATCTGAGAGGGAGTTAAGTCATAGACCTCTGAAGTAGTGATGGGTAAATGAAGCCTCGAGCGCTACTCGGCACATTTCCCTAATGTGCCGAGTAATGTGTCGAAGCTTCGAAACATGGAAGATAAGGAAAACACAGCGACATCTGGTTGCATAAAGCCCCGCAGTCACGGACTAGTGAAAAGAATGCCTACAACGTTCAACACAATGCCAAAGCTTCGAAATGTTCTCATTCATTACATTAAAAGTGTTGCAAGAAATGTGCATTTCTGTTTGTCTCAATTCAATACAATAAAATACGATTAGGCAACATAATCCCGTCACTCGTTATCACGTGAAGATTGGTGTTTCCGTGGAGGCGTGAAATCATGTTATCCCAGTCAATGATCGATCCAATCGGTCTCCCATCCACTTAACGACCGCAGTAGACACTACTTAGCTTCTGAACCAGGACGAAGTATTATCAACCTCAACACGCTATGGACGAGAGTGAAAAGGAAACGACCAGGCGCCTAATTAAACCAAACCCTACATGGCCTGACATAGTTTGACGTTTCATGAATCAAACTTTCAATAAAAGGAAAATATTATGTCAGCCATTATTGTTAGGCCTACATAGAAATGATTAGCCTGTATTGCTTTTAAATGACATGATTGAAGTTGAGACAAGATTGCAACGCAGACACGTTTGAATGTCATTGTTCTAAATGGCAAAGCTTTAGGCTAGGCCTAGGCTATTTCTTCTTTATTTCTATATGTGCATGATATTATGGATTATGGACATTTTCCGGAAAGAAAAGAACGTAAATTCACAAACAGAGAAAGCATCCTATATAAATCAGGGCTACCCACAAATTTCGCCTGGCTCTTGCAATACAACACAACTCATTCCGACACTAGAGCGGGTGCCCTGGTTCGCGCAATTCAAAGCCTTTGAATCAGATTCCGAAGCAGTCACGTGGGTGTGTGTCCCAAACGAAGCTTCAGACGTCACACTCACAAACCGAGGCCTCGTTTGTCATCAGTCACGTGATTTTTATGGAAACGACACAAGCCTCGAACCGGGGCTTCATCTGGCACGCCCCTTTCTGCTCGACACAAGCTCCGAAGCCTCGCTTCATTGGGCACATCACTACTCTGAAGTTCGCCTACAAAAAAGATCCAAAACGGCCATCTTTGCCCATATAAGGAGATCCGGTTGTTAATTGAAGCTAACTACCTATGGCAAATTGCATTGCAAGTTAGCTCTGGAGTAGCAAAAATCTAAGTGTGCCGCCTTCACTTACCGGAGATCACAGTATCCACTCGAAGGCAGAGGACAAAAGTGTGTTCAGGAAAACGTCTGCATTTCAGACTTTTTCATCCCCACGAGACTTTAACAGGTGCGATTATTCAAAATCCCAATGTTATTTTCCCATAGGAAAAATCGCCAGATACCGGATGTCAAAGATGGCAGCTTTTTTGTAGGCGAACTTCAGAGGTCTATTTAGAGATGAATGACCGCGTCGCAGGAAGTGCATCATAACAAAGGGACGCCAGACCCTCTTGTAACAGCTGTACTCAGTGATACTGCAGACTCGTAAAAGTAGTTAGAAAATAAGGCAGAAAAACGATAAGTTTCCTCATGCTGCTTCCTTATGTTGGAATGTGCAAAAATGTACAAACAATCAAGAGGATGCCTTCTTGTATGTGATTTCTGCAACAGTAGGCGTGTTCGACTTGAGGCAGATCTGTGCAGATCTGACTTGATGTGATGCATGCTGGGTTGAACACAATGCATACTGGGATGGACGCAATGCATACTGGTTAGAAATTCTGTCCGACTTCTGTCAGCCGGGGAGGGACTTACCACTGTGACACCATGTCACATGACCTTAAAATATCGCGGGAGTCTTAGCCTGCAGACAGATCTTGCAGTTGCCTTCCACGAGCTGCAATTGTTTAAAAAGCTGTTTACCATGTTAGTCGTTATAATGTGTCAGCCTAATGTAATGTAACAACTTCACTTAAATACCTTAGTTGTACAATTGTACAATTGCAGACATTCCTTGTTTTGGTATAACTGTTAAACTTTTGCTTTTGCCTTTTAGGTTCCAGACCAGATCAGACCAGGGTATTCCCTTTACTGTCTATGGGTATTCATGGGTATTCCAGAAAGCAGGTTTACTGGCTTAACTGGGTATGTTAACCCAGAGTTAGCGGTAAACCTGGGATTTCAGTTCCAGAAAGCACAAAAATGATCAGGCTATGTAAGTAACTATGGTAACATAGGCTCTGAACTGAACTGGGTATGTAAACCCAGAGTAAACAGTAGGCCTAAACCTGGGATTTCAGTTCCACAAAGCTCAAATATGATCAGGCTAAGTAACTATGGTAACATAGGCCCTGAACTTAACTGGGTATGTAAACCTAGAGTAAACGGGAAACCTGGGATTTCAGTTCCAGAAAGCTCAAAAATGATCAGGCTATGTAAGTAACTATGGTAACATAGGCTCTGAACTTAACCTGGTAGGGGGTAGGTTTTGTTCAGGTTATGTTCAATTATGTTCGGTTATTTCAGTGCATGTTCAATCAGGCCGCTATTTTCTTGTCACACAATGGCGTTTCATTTTGACAAGGGTCCGATTGACAAAGAAGCACAAAATCATGTAATATTCATCTGTGCAATTCACCGTGAGAGGGCGATAAGACCACGACATCACATGATAGCCTATCCATTCTTTTCCAAACGAGTTTTTCAAGAGCTGAATCCTAAATATAGGCTACTTGAAAAGCATTCACCATCCCTACATTACGCATGGTGGATTAGAATAGAATAAAATAAATCTTTAATGTAGGCTAGCTAGCCTACACCATAGTGGACATTTGTGTTTGGCTCACCAGACAGATGGACAAACAACATCAGACACATTGAAGATAGGCCTATAATTAAAACAAGTAGGCCTACAGTACAAAAAAGGGGAAACATAGCCTATAGAAAATTACAAGTTTAAATATAGCTGTACAGCTCAGCCAGGTATGCATGTTGTCACTAAGTGTGGTTAAGAATGCTGATGGCATTTGGGATAAAATATTTTTAATAGGCTACACACACTCTCCGAATGGGAGTTTTTGTAGTGTTGGAGACGCAGAACATATCGGCAAGCTGTCGGTCTGTGCGTAAAGTTTGCCTTGCGCTAAAGCAGTTCCTGCGCAACTTCATTCGTTTTCCTGGACACAAACCCACGAGGATCATTAAAGTGTAGTTTCACCAACTGGCAGGTCAGCATCACTTATTAAATTTTCCAAATGTGCACCAAAATGTCTCCAATAGGCTACCCATGCCTTCCGACATTCACCCTCCTGCAGGACCCGCGTTAAAATAGAAAATTACATTTGGGATTCTCAAGGGATTCTAGGGACTCAATCTGTAACAACTAGGCTAGTTTAAGAAAGCATCATTCAAAGCAGTCAATACAATACGTGATGTCCAGTGAATTATTTAATTGTTCTTTTGACATTAAATAGGCTTAAACACATTTACACGGTCAGTTAGGCTATTCTCTGCCAAGCAAGGTCTCGGACGCAGGCGCTTATTGCTCTTTTTTTGTTATTACAGTTCTCTCCTCCTCGTAAGCCTCGACTACTCCGCCTCTGAAAAATACGGTGCTCTTCCTTTCGCCGGTTTCACTCATGGTTTCGACTCTCAATAGATGATGCCTTTATAAGTTCGCCGTGAACGCGCACAACTCTAGGTTATCTAACACAGGGTTGAATGAACTAACTGGTAACGGTGTTTTGGAACCGACAGCTCGGGTTTAGTCGCCACAGGTTCAGACAACCCAGAGGTTAAGTTTTATCTCAGTGTTTGTTAAACCTCCTTTCTGGAATACCCCTCAGTGGTGATGACCGGGTATGACATTACGTGTGCCTGTCTGTGTGCACACCTGTCAACCATACATCTCTGACAATGTTGCTAGCAACATACCTACTAACATACATTCTTACAAACATGTGACCATATCTCAACATATCTGTGCACATACCATTTAACCATACTGAGACTTATCTGAGATCTACACTGTGACATTCTGAGAGATATATTGTTGTGTGAGGACTATACTCACTAACTATATGGAACATGTATACCTGTGAATCATATTTGTCAACCATTCATACCTTTGAATCATACCTGTGCTAACATCTGTGAAACATAGCTGTGCTGTTAGACCTCTCTTTTTAGACCTGAGCTGTGCTGTGTGAAAAATAAGATTCTAACCTCAGTTCTGTCTAAAACTGATCATCTGAAGGGCTGACTCTTTTATTCTTCAGTGTATATATCACCATCAAATTTGACCTAATACCATTAACTGAGGCCTCTAGCTGTTGCTGCCAGTTCAGAGTTAAAACTGATAAATAGATCTGTCTTAGGATAATATGATTGGCATTATCAAGTTCTGTATATATATATATATATATATATATATATATATATATATATATATACACAACTGTGATGTTTACTTCAAGCTTACATTGGTAAGTGTCCATTAGTGTATTCTGAGTATCATTCTGCTGTATTAAAACAAAGAATGTTGATCAATATTGAATTGACAATTTATTTTTACTGACTGTCATATACTCTAAGCTAACATCTAACCAAGTAAGTGGTTTTCAAGAATACTGTAAGACTATGTAATCTGAATAATCATACTGTAAGTAATATAATGTTATACACAGCAGCTTTTTTGCATTTACATGCAATGGTAATTCCCTGGAATTGCATTTTCTAGTTATTATTATTATTTAACTTACATTCATTCATTTAGCAGTCACTTTCCAAAGTTCTAAACTTAAGTTATCTTAACGCATTTGAAGTCAAAAGGACATGATACAGGTAACAAATAAGAGTGGTGCTTGTCTGAAATGGGGTCTTGTTAGCTCTTTATTGACAATGAGAATGGCATATGCCTATTATGCAGTTTTAACCTATGAGTAGCCTATGCCCTACATAAACAGAGGCCTAGTACAACGGATGTGTTAAAAATAACACAAACTGTGTTGTCCCTATCTGAACATATGTGTTACAAAAACAACACAAGCTTTTTAAGAATGTAACCATTTGATCTCACATTGGATACAATGATACCAGAAAAAAGTGAATAGCCTACAGTTGGCTAAGACTTATCCGATTCAGTCTCCCCACAACAGGCCACCCTGATGCTGTCAAACACTGCCATGTAGAGTATAGGGTGTATGCACATGTTCAGTGTCACTAAACCTTTGCTCACTTGATATAAGGAGTAAACCAAACAATCTACTTTTTCGTGGATCCTATTGTACGAGAAAAACATTTGTAGAATATGGTAGGGAACAAAAGAAATCAGGTACAGCACAAGGACGGAGACCACCATTAGTGCGACCTTTCTCTTCTCCAACAATGTTATATTTGCATTTTTGTAAATTACCCAAATCAAACTTACATATGATGAAAAAGTCACTAGTAAAGGGACCATGCATCCCATCAAGGCTAAAAACAGTTTGTATTTGAAGTGGGATTTCTTAAGCCTATCGTTGCAGCAGGACACGCAGTTGAATTTTCCGGGGTGATTCGAATTACAGGTGTCCGCGAACACCGCGATCGGAGAGGAGATTGCAATCACTGCCACCCAGACCAGGACACCAGCAATTTTGGCATGTTTTGGTCGCACATAGCTGCGCGTGAAGAAAGGATGAACGATAGCCACCCATCTGTTCACGCTAATACACATGATGAAGAAGATGCTTCCGTACAGGTTGCACGTGAAAAGGAAGCGTTCAATTTTGCAGATGGCAGCACCGAAGGTCCAATCCCTCTCGCGGGCGTAGTAAACGATTAGAAGAGGCAGTGTGAGGACGTAGAGAACATCGCTGATAGCCAGGTTAAAGGAGAACACCACTCCGGTATGCCAGTTTTTCCTCTCTTTGATGAGGAGCAGACATAGCGCAAACAAATTCCCCACCAGTGCCACGAAGAATTCTATTCCAAATAATGGGGGCAAGAGTTTAACTTGGAAACTAGTGCAGTTTTCACTGTTATTGCTTTCCATTGCTCACCTGTAATCATAAAGTAGAGTAAGTTTTCCTGCAGTAATCGGAAACTATCGCATACATTTAAAGGTAAAGTGTTTAAAGCATCAGTCTTATAAAGTTACTATTCTTAGTAGTCTAATGACACGGGACATTATTAGGGTAACGTTACATTCAAATTCTTCAACGAAATTTAACAATTTAGACCCAAGCGTAAAACTGGTGTACACGTAACCTATTCTCCAACTTTAAAGCTGGTATACTATTCTAGTATATGACTGCAATTACTAATTTACTTGTGGATATTAAATTATTTGATCCTTCTGTCATCCATTACTGTTGGAAAGTGTGATGTGGAGGAATAATGTGCAGTGGTCACACCCAAAATTACTTTGTTCACAATGAAAAGGATTTAAGTGTGAACCAAAACATGGAACTTGCCATAGGCCTACTTTAAAAAAAATGTGTACAAATCATAAATAACATTTGTATATATCAATAACAATAACATACAGTAATTATAGCCTATACTAACCTGCAACTAAAATGTGTAGGATGTTATGAAGACTCTGATCCTGAGGGGTATTCCAGAAAGGAGGTTTAACAAACACTGAGATAAAACTTAACCTCTGGGTTGTCTGAACCTGTGGCGACTAAACCCGAGCTGTCGGTTCCAAAGCACCGGTTACCAGTTAGTTCAATCAACCCTGTGTGAGATAACCTAGAGTTGTGCGCGTTCACGGCGAATTTATAAAGGCATCATCTATTGAGAGTCGAAACCATGAGTGAAACCGGCGAAACGAAGAGCACCGTATTTTTCAGAGGCGGAGTAGCCTAGTCGAGGCTTACGAGGAGGAGAGAACTGTAATAATAAAAAAAAAAAGCAATAGGCTAAGCGCCTGCGTCCGAGACCTTGCTTGGCAGAGAATAGCCTAACTGACCGTGTAAATGCGTATAGGATAGCCTATTTAATGTCAAAAGCACAATTAATTAATTCACTGGACATCACGTATTGTATTGACTGCTTTGAATGATGCTTTCTTAAACTAGCCTATCTTGTCACAGATTAAGTGGGCCATAGAATTCTTTGAGAATCCCAAATTTAATGTTCTATTTTAACGCGGGTTCTGCAGCTGTGGGCCAAGTTGAACTTTTGCGCTCCATCATCGAAAGGGTGAATATAGGAAGGCATGGGTAGCCTATTCACTGAAAAAAAGGTCTCTTTGGGGTTGTTGAAATTGCATGAATTTATTGAAAGAACCTCACATGATTTATTAGTGGTCCTTCTGAAATTAAAAAAAATCATGTGAGCCTAAGCTATTCCTTGAGAATGTCAAATTCACATAATTTTATCATGTTGGATGGTAAGAACTAAGTGACGTGACCACCCCGGTAGCTCGTGCACCTGACCTGAGTTTAAGCGGGAAGGAGGAATCAACTGGCTTTCTTGCTCTGAAGACATTACGAGCGGCATGCAAGATCTACAATGTGAGGTAAATATCAATTGATTCTTAATCTTCGGTAGCTTTTCCGAATGTTTTGCCAAGCTATTGCGTTTTTACAGTACAAACAGATAGTTGCACTAACTTCTTACATCTAATCATACCAGCTATGGGTTACTGTTGTGGCGTCAGCCCAATATAACGGTCGAGAATGGGGTTATTGTTGTGGCGTTTTCGTCGTATTCAAGTGGTGTGTGTTTTACTATTTCGACACATGTTTCATAGCGAATTCATTTCATTTTCGGGAACCTGTTGTGGTCACTGCTGTACGTCAATTGCTGTGCGGATTTAGAACCTAGAAAGTGTACATCAAGCTAAGCTAGCTGGGTTTTGATGGCGCCAAGGCATGACTGGCTGTAACGCGTGCGTACATTGAAACCCATCGACAACTGGTGAATAAATGCTGAAGCTTTTTGATGATGATATTTGAAAAACGGTGTTGTGAAATCCTGCTTCAAACAGCCAAAGGAGCATTTTTGTTTATCTGGCAGTCACTGGTTAGCATTGCATATGGACAATAGCTGCTACATTTAGATAACTGAACCTTTCACTGTTCAATGCTACATGGTCATACATCTTGTTGCACTTAATGTGCTTTTGTACTTTTTAAGACGAGTAATGCTGAGTTTGTATCATGTGATTTGGGTGTTGCAGAGCGTGTAGAAGAGGATTTACCACCTGTAGAGCAAATGGTCCCTCACAGTCCAGTTCCAAATACACTTCAGAAGGAGCTTGCTGCAGCATTACTGAAATTGGAACATTTGGTGCATGTGCCAGGTAAGTTACAGCAATTGATGATTTTGTACACACACACACACACACACACACACAGCCCTGTTCTCTAGGTCACTCCCTTCTTTCTTTTGTCTCCCTCCCTCATACTTTCTATAAATCCTTTCTCAGGTTAATCTTGTATTCCTACTTCCCTCTTCTTTTCTTCTCCATCGGTTTCTTACTTTTTACCTAACTCTTCCACTTTCTCTCTCCCTCCTTCTTTTTGTTATTGTGTTGTACTTCCCTCTCTTTCTTCTCCATCAAACTGAACCTTTTATAACTGTTCAATGCTACATGGTCATAAATCTTGGTGCACTTAATGTGCTTTTGTACTTTTTTAAGACGAGTAATGCTGAGTTTGTAAAGCTGTACACAGGACAATACATGGTAAATTTGATTCATGAAGTGTTATACATTTTTAAAAGTTGTGTTGTGATCACAATGTTGTGTGTCTGTATTCATATTCTGTATTGGTATATCAACCTCCCTTTCTGTGTTCTCTTTCACAGTAAATGTGGCAGTGCAAGGGATGTGAATCAGCGGTTCAAAGTAGGTCTGATCTACTTGCTCATTACAAACTCCATCATCCCCACTTTGGCCGCACCACAAACTACCCCTGCACATATACAGATTGTCCCTGTACTTTTAAAACATGGAACGCTCTTATTGTTCACATCGGCACACAATTAGGTCAGACCTTAGATCAGTTAACCACCTTCTCGTGTCATCTATGTAGCTGTTCCAATTTGCCAAACGAAAGGGAGTATTTCATTCATGTCAACACACATCTGAGGAAAAATGAAGTTGTGTCTTGCATGTTCACTGGCTGTACTTTTCAAAGTTATGACTTGCAATGTAGAAAGTTCAAGGGACTAGCAATTTTGAAATGCACCGAATATTGCCCAAGAACATTTTATTTTTGTAATAAATGCATCACGTTTTTATTTCATTTGTCTGCAATGTCTGGAAATGTGAAATAAATGTTGTAAATGTGTACTCAAATTCTAGTTGTGGTTGATTGCTTCAGGTTATTGAAGAGGCTTTTTAAAATAACATGTTAATTTGACATGCAATAGTTTTTAAAATATGACATGAAAAAATCTTGTACATCGGTTGCATCAAAAAAATTATGTCCATCAAACAAGAAAAAAATCATGTTGGACTTATGACAATCTTATATATCAGTGGCACATGTAAAAATTATGTTCATCAAAGCAAAATAAATCATGTTTGACTGATAAGAAACAATTTCTTCACATACACATGAAAAAATCATGTTCATTTAACAGAATACAATTTGCCACTTTTAACATGAATTAATTGGACTTCGTGGACATGATTTAATTGATGCAACCGATGTACAAGATTTTTTTATGTTAATTTAACAGCCCATTTTTTTCAGTGTTGGACACATTTCGGTGCACATTTGGAAAATTGAATAAGTGATGCTTACCTGCCAGTTGGTGAAACTAAACTTTAATGATCCTCGTGGGTTTGTGTCCAGGAAAACGAATGAAGTTGCGCAGGAACTGCTTTAGCGCAAGGCAAACTTTACGGACCGACCGACAGCTTGCCGATATGCTCTGCGTCTCCAACACTCCAAAAACTCCCAGTCGGAGAGCGTGTGTAGCGTATTAAAAAATATTTTATCCCAAATTCTTAACCAAACTTAGTGACAACATGCATACCCGGCTGAGCTGTACAGCTATATTTAAACTTATTAATTTTCTATAGGCCTAGGCTATGTTTCCCCTTTTTTGTACTGTACTTGTTTTAATTATATCTTCAATGTGTTTGAGATGTTGTTTGTCCATCTGTCTGGTGAGCCAAAGACGTAGGCTAGCTAGCCTACATTAAATATTTATTTTATTCTATTCTAATCCACCATGCGTAATGTAGGGATGGAGAATGATTTTCAAGTAGCCTACTGTATATTTAGGATTCAGCTGAAAAACTCGAGCGCTCTTGAAAAACTCGTTTGGAAAAGAATGGATATGCTATCATATGATGTCGTGGTCTTATCGCCCTCTCACGGTGAAACGCACGGATGAATATTACATGATTTTGTGCTTCTTTGTCAACCGGACCTTCGTCAAAATGAAACGCCATTGTGTGACAAGTGTAAAAATAGCGGCCTGGTTGAACATGCACTGAAATAACCCAACATAATTGAACATAACCTGGTAGGGTGTAGGTTTTGTTCAGGTTAAGTTCAGAGCCTGTTAGTTACTTACATAGCCTGATCATATTTGAGCTTTGTGGAACTGAAATCCCAGGTTCACCGCTAACTCTGGGTTAACATACCCAGTTAAGCCAGTAAACCTGCTTTCTGGAATACCCCACTGCTCAATTTATGTAGACAACAAAATAACAGCAGTCAATAACCTCTTCGGTTCAAAGAATACTAGTCAAAATCCATTTCAATATGTTGCTTATAATCAGGCAATCTCTGCCATTAAATGTATAACTATGAGGCTTTTAATACCTAAGAACAGGTCAATTGACAATAGATGGAAAACAAATCAATGGATGTTACTTACAGCTTCCCCCACAGACGTTTCGTACACAAAGCAACCAAAATTGATTCAAAATGAGAAGCAGTGAAAGCACGTGCTGAGGCCTTTCCTGTCACCATTTGTTGGGCAATCTGCATGTTCCACAACAGTGAGCAACTATGCATGAAGACCCGAGTGGAGTTGACATTTTGCACTTGGCCCTCCCCTTCCTCTTAGAGAATTATTCAAGTCTCAAGAGTATTATCAAAATGTTCAGGAAACACTTACCACAGGAAAAAACAGAAACAGCATAATTGATGGAAGACAATTCAAAGCCAAATTTAACCAAAATGTACACATTTTAATTGCAATGAGTTTACAGACAATACATATTTTTTACAAGGCACAGAAAGACAGAAACACATTGATCTCACCAAGATCCACAGCTTCTCAACGCAAAGTGACAATCAGAACTCTCAGCAAAGCCACAGTGCCACCGAGTGTTCAGTCCTGGCATTGCAGCCATCCAGGGACTATTGGTACAGTATAATAGCAATCAACTCCTCCCTTTCTTTTGTTTGAAACCTTGCCTCCCCCCTCCTTTTTTGGGGCCTTTGTTGAAGCTCTGAGATTTGGACCCTTTAAATTTTGAGCCGCCACCGCCACCACCACCCTTTGCATTCCTTCCCTTGAAGTCTCTGCGTCCTTCTCCTGTGTTTCTGCCTCCAAACTTTTTGCCGCCTCCACCCATTCTCTTGCCCCCAAACTTCCCACCTTCCTCTTGCATCTTTTTGCCCCCGAACCTCTTGCCTCCTTGCCCCATCTTCTTCCCTCCAAAACCTTTCCCTTCAAATCCTGGCTTGGTGAAAGGCTTTGAGCCTGGCTTCTTCCTGTCGTTGCCGCTTGAAGGGGCACCCCTTCCTGCTGACATTTTCCTCTTCTTGAAAGGTCCAGGAGACCTGCTGGGGTCACGTTTCCTCTTAGCAGCTGGGAACATATCTGATAAAAATAAATAAAAGGCAAATCAATTTCAAGAGTACACCACCTCAAGACAAGCCCTAAAATGAATCCCTTGATCCAGACCAGCTGAAGAGCAGGCCTCACCTTCATCAGGGTCTTCCCCCACAGCCTGTCTGTAGTACTCGGCCTCGTCCTCAGATGATTCTGCTTTGGCAGGCTTGTCGTCCTGCGCCCCTGGATCCTCCACCTCACTGTCGTCTGATCCACCAGCCTGCAGCTTCTTCCTCTTTATGCCTTCCAGGCTCTTCTTTCTGTAAACAAGCAAAAACACACCACGATCACAACCAGACCATATATATACTGTATATTTGTGCTTTTTTACTAAGCTCATTGTGTACTTTTATGTTTGTTTTGGGGAATTGATGCGGCAACAGTACAATCTCACTTAGTTGGCTCAATAAAATGGTCCATCTATGTAAAGTGTATGGACAACCTGGGATTTCCTAAGGGGTTCTCCTCTCTCACTTACTTGTTCGCTTCCCTCTGCTCCTTTTTTAGGGCGATGTTCTCCTCCTGCTTCATCCTGCGCTCCGCTTTCTCCTTCAGACGCACCTCCCTCCTCCTCAGAATCTCCATCAGCTCCTCCTCAGACTTAGATACTGAAGGAACAAGGCGCAAGAGAACATCAAGAGACCATCACACTTGCCACACCAAAGCACAATGAATTGCAAGACTGTTGTTCGTTAGGATGACTGGGAACCGTACCGATGGAGTGATACATCACGTTGCCCTCCCCTAAGCCCTCCACGATCTTCACCAGCTGCAGTGTCATTCTTGGGCCAATCTGTAGCAGAAAAACATTTATTTTCACATACAGTTATCCAGAATCAGAAATCACTTGGCAACTGCACACAAATACTACACACACACACACATCATCAGGATGAATGAAGAAAATGCAGTACATTGATGATTTGTGTGTTAATTTCCACAGCACAGAATCACGAAACACTGGAGGGACTGACACACAGGTGGTGGTGAAAGGATAATATAATCCAAACCCTTTAGGCGCCAGGTTTTAAAAGAAACATCATTCGATTTTTACATAAAAATTTCAAAAGGCCATGCTTGAAAGTGGTCAGAGATAAAGTCCTACTGTAAATGTGAAAATCATTGAGTATGAACAAAAGTTCATGAAGGGGGTAAATTTACACATCTAATTTGCATATTATGACGTCACTGGATGACAACCACCTCGAATTATGCACATTTCAGTAAATACTGGATGTTGAACATTTGAGCAGTTTTGCTTACTTTTATGTCATTTCACCCACATAACACCTGAACAGGAAAGCAGTCACATGTAAACCAACAATAGTAAACTATTACTATAACCACAAATCTTATTCTACTATACCAGGGGTGGGCAAACTTTTTGGCTCAAGGGCCACATTGGGTTTTGAAAATTGGCCGGCGGGCCGCACAACAAACACCCCCCCCCCCCCCCCACGACACACGCATAAAAAAATATTTTTTTTATAGCCTATAATTTAGTATGAGAAGTATTTGCTTTAAAATATGAATTGCTTAAAAATACTGCTAATTTTATGCTGTTTAACAAATGTATAAATTGTGCACTGTCGCTTTAAGACAGTCGCTTTAATTCACGTTTATTTCTCAATTATCTTCTGCCTGCTCCGCTATGGCTAGTGCTGTACATACGGCTGGGCCCTCTCACAGTTTTTAAATGGTCAGTAGTGGGAACTACTGTTGCCTTCATGATTTCCTTTTAAAACTTTCTTATAAGGAGATATCAATTATCAACAATCACAAGCCAGCTGGAACCTGCGGCTCTCTCTCCCTCTCGTGAGTGCAGACGCGTTCCCAATTAAATGGATTGCATAATGTTCACGTTAGATCTGCTGCAAAGGAGATAACTAAGAGTTAACTTAGTTTAACATGATGTTATCTCTATTTAACATGATGTTTTGACATTGACATTGTAAACGTTATCTAAGGAGAGTGAAAAGCAGTTTGCAGTAAAGCTAACCAACGTCGTCTCTATCGCAGGAAAAAAATAGCGAGCAGCCTGATAACTAAATGAAATGCTCGGCGGGCCGGATGAAAGTGCTTGGCGGGCCGGATCCGGCCCGCGGGCCGCAGTTTGCCCACCCCTGTACTATACAATAAAGTAGCCTGGTCAAATCAATTCCTATAGCGCGTGACTTTGTAGTTCTTCAGAGCCCTATTTTTTACTACCCCTGCTGTCTTTACTACGTCCATTACGGACACTATCATCACCTTCACTACTGGCACCTTCAGCTACGTTGGGCAGAGGGTCGACATAAGTGTGGTATGCTTAGTGAACACTGTCGGAAAGACGCAAAGACGCACCTCCATTCACAGACGCAACGTGACTAGACGATCGCTCATATTCTCCAAAAGGCAGATATTCTTCAGAATCAGACTAGGTAAATAACCCAAGACTTCATCACATGTTAACTTTTTCTTCAACATTTGGTGTATTTCTGCTTCAATTTGTGCAAAACTATGGCCTGCATTGCTTCCGTGTTATGGAGAAAATGCACGTCTTATGTGTTTCTTGTGTGTAATCGCGTGTAATACCACGTCCATTACGGACACTATCATCACTATTACCACTGGCACCTACAGCTATGTTGGGCAGAGGGTCGAAATAAGCATGGTATGCTTAGTGAACACTGTCGCAAAGACGCCAAAACGCAACTCCATTCACAGACGCTTCGTGACTATCACTGCCAATAGACGATCGATCATATCCTCCAAAATGCAGATTTTATCCTTTAGAATCCGAATAGATGAATAAAAGACCCGAGACTTCATCACACGTGAATTTTTTTCCCAACATTTGGTGTATTTCTGCTTCAATTTGTGCAAAACTATGGCCCGCATCGCTTCCGCGTTATGGAGGAAATGCACGCCTTCTTCGTGTGTTTCTCCCATGGTTCCTGAACATTTAGAAAAAAAAGGTTGAGCTTGAATCGAAGCTCTGGGTGTCTGCCAACTAGTGGTGGAGTACAAATGAAATGTGTCACCGTACATGGATCTATCGTCTGTTTTAATCAGTGACGTTGTTTGTCGCAATTTTGCAACTTTGGCGGGTAAAGGGTTAAAGGTTGTCTGCCCAAGTGCCTAGAAAGTGCAGCAACTGCCTTTGTTTTTATCTATTCCCCTTTAAAAAATATGTGAAGTACTGTTGGGTTATGTCGACAGATGCCTAAGCCATAACATAAGTCATGGTTTCATTTGCTCCCTCACTTCCAATAGGAGAAACACAGAACCGGAGAAAAGAAAGGCAGCAATAGTCACCTCTGTTAGGCGCACTGCACTCTGCTGGGAGGTCATGTTTCCGCGGCCAGAGTAGGCCTGGGGCAGCTCTGTGATGTTGTGATCGCCGTCCAGCTCGGCCTCGCTCTCCGACAGGTTCGCCCCCCTACAGACACACAAGCAGCCAGGTCTAGGTGAGGGTCAGCCTAACCCGCGAGATATCACAAGTGACATCACTGCTTGCGATGCATCAGCGCGTTTACTTTGAAAAGCTCACTGTTCATTCACTTAAAGATAGATCCTCCTCCTCTGCATCGCATCAGGACCCAAGACCAAACCAGTTAAATGGAAGCATATTCTCAGGCGTACAGGGCTCACTTACTTGAGGAGCAGCTCGCTGATGTCCTCAAACTTGCTCATGTTGGGGAAGCGCTCCTGCATGAGCTTCTTCACCCCTTTGCTCATGCCCACTGGCACCACCTTTATGCTGCTGCAGAGACGAGAGCCAAGGGACAATGTCAACACACACACACAATCTCACCACCACCAAAAGAAACAGACTAAAACTATATTCAGCCACGTTTTATGGAGTCCTTTTGGTCTTTTGTACACATTAAAGAGAATTGCAGAGCACCAGCTTCTATGCTAATTTTATGCTTTCATTAATAATGGATACATGTGCTACAAGTAAAGGGGCTTGTTTTAGGTGAAGCTACTTCTTGTGACCAGTTAGTGAATAGCCAATTTCAAAGCTTATGAAAAAACACATTCCACTCAGCTTACTAATTGTTCATAACTCAAGAAAAGGGTTTCTTTGTCAGTGGTGTCTAGTGGCAGGAGCCAACAAGACAAAAGGGTATTCTGCATGTCGGGTGCATCAGTGCGTTTACTTTGAAAACAATCACTGTGCATTCAACCTGTAGTTTGTCATCATCTGCACCCGTTAAGTCTATCAGACCATCTTACTGGGAACACACTGGACAAGGGCGTACAACCTGAGAAGAGCTAAGAATGTGTGCAGATGTGACAAATAATACTTACTAGTGCCGAAACTCTATCTCCTGTGATGCTGGATCATAGTTAAGTAGGACACATCTCTTAATGTTATTAAGATTTACCTGCAAACAGCAAATATGTCATCAAACTAGATCTCACTACACATCACCATATAAACACAGCAAGGGTATTGTTATGGCCAATCAGAATTAATTTGAGACAATCACAGACAACCTCAGCAGACTATACATTCATCACACCATAAACTTTGTTCTGAGATAAATAAGCAAAGGACAATCCCAACACATAGAGCCCCAAGTCTACCTTATGCACGTTGATGGATGGGAACATGTTCTGGAACATGGTGGCCATTAGTTTGACATGCATGCCCTCTACACCAAAGTTGTTCAGCACCAGCAGTGGGTGGTGGGTGAACTGCTGCTCATGCATTCTGTGTTTCTTCAGGGATGACACCACATCCTTGACGAGGGCATACTGAACACAAACACATGCACCTTTAGAACGACCCCCAAATGCTATGTAGGCGCAAACATAGTTGATAGACGTTTATACAAGGACTTGGTACATCAGTGCGTTTACTTTGAAAGATCATCATAGTAACATCAATGTAATAAACATTTCATCCTCTGTACCCATGAAACTCAAGCTTACAATCGGAAATCATAATAAGAATGAGAGAAACCTTACCTTGCTGACATTAAAATGTAGCGTGGGGCCTTTAGGGATGCGAGCCAGTCTCTAGGGACAGATAAGAAAACCTTGTCAAAATCCACCAGTCAATGCAACAGTTGGCCTACTTTTAATGTTGAAATCTTATTTACACTCAAATAAACAAATAAGTACACAAATTGTTCTTTACTGTCCAAGGCCAAGAACTGTACACAAATTACGCAGCATTGGATTTAAAAACAAGGGACATTAATTAAAGCGCAAAAGACAAAATTATTTACCAAGTTCACACTGGTTTTTGTTTTGGTAAAGATGGCAAAGTGTGTCACTCCCAGTGGCCCCGCCACCGTCGCAAAATCTTTAAGGACATTCTTTTTCCGCACCTACTGGTGGAAAAGACCAAGCACTGCTTAGAAATGCACCAATGATATCTACGATATTTCCAATATCGATACCATACATTGAACAAGTAACGTTATAGCATATGTGAATGAAAAGAGGTGTGTACTACTTAGTAAGGTTAACATTATAAAGCCACAGCTTCGGACCTTTAATGACTCTGCCGTGTATGGCTGCATGACCTGCCGCATGTCCGACACAAGCTGACCGACATTCTTGCCAATTTTCCCCCTGTGGAAGACAAAGCTGTGTGGGACTGAGCCAAAGGTCTCCTCCGCCAACTGATTAGCCTTTTGACGTGAGGTCTTCTGGTTTTTGGTCTGCAAATATGAAGTTCATAACAGGCAAAAGATTAACTCTTCATGCATAACGTTACCGTAATGCAGTCAACTGACGTTAACTTACTGGTTTCATTACATAATGTCACGTTTATTTACACAAATAATAATGTATCAAGCAAGATACGCTAGAAGAAAGAAAGTCACCGCATTACACAAAACACTTCAACTACAAAAAACAGGCGTCCTAACGCTAATGTTAGCCAACACCAATCAGCTAATGTTAAGGCGCTTTAGCTGAAGTTACCCATAAAATATAATTAATAACAATACTGATTGACGCATGCCGCCAGGACAATACCGTAAGAACGGACAATTAAAATAATTTATTGATGATTGAATTTCACCGTTCCCCTTACAGACCACTTTGAGTTAACATTGTTAAACTGTAACGTTATAAGTTACACGAGTAACGTCAGAGTGATTGCTAAGCTAGCTAAGTTAATGGTTACTTACCTTATTTTTACCCATGTTGTCACATGAGCCTTGAGACAGATGTAACTAGAATGTCTTCTTCGCTGACTACAAGCTTCAAATATTCAGTTTATTTCTTCTTTCTTTTATGATTTTGTCCGCATTTCGTCCGATTCAGCGGTTGGACAGCTTCTACAACTTGAACTACTACTGCTGTCCTGCATTAGCCACGTGCATGCATATGTGTTACATTGACATAGGACCGTGCTCTCCAAGAAAGCGGAAACAAGGTTCTGCCTGGCGGAAAGTGCGTAAAACGTGTCCACTTCGACGGATTAAACAAATTGCACAGCCGATATATTTTTTTCTTTTAAAAAATAAATATGTCGTTTTTACAGATTGTCATCCTCCAGGGGGTGCCTGAGCAGATAGTGGTCTTTCCACACAGGATAAGTAGGCCTATTGTAAACTGTGTGTTATTATAGATTTTCACCAATCAGCTGTATAGCCTAATAATGTACTAATTAGAATTCAATAGAACATGGGTAGTGTACATGACTCGATTATAATTATCATAAAAAATACTACACTGGGCTAACTTTAAATCATTCATTACACGACATTATCCATCTTAAGGCCACCTGGCTACTAAAATCTGCTGTTGAGTTATTAAAGGGCCATCAGAACCCTCACAGTTTTATTTACATTGAAATACTTAAATTACTGTCAGTCTAATGAATAGATGCAGTGTGAATTACTTTTTAGACTGATCTTAAAGTTCAGTTATTCAACCACAGACAAAGCGCAGGGAGGAGACTGGGGACTGGCCTGGGCTGATGTGGCCTGTGATGGGGGTGCACAGGGACACACCCCAGAGTTTGGGAGGTGGTGTCATCCGAATGGTTAGTAATTATGTGGGTCTTTGTGTACAAGGACTACAAGCAAGGAGGGGTCTAATTACTTTAAAGTCCCTGAGTGTGTGTCTCTGTAAACTAGCGGTGTGCAGTTTCTAAGGGTCACACTCACATGTACGTCTCTCTGAATGTTTCAACTGAACAGTTAAGAATTGGGATATAGGAAGGTAATTTCATACCGAAAGCTTCAAATAAGAGGCCAGAGTTAGTCAATGAAGTAGAAACTATTAAGAGAGAACGAAAACTCCAAGAAAGAAAGCTCCACCAAGACCTTCAAAGAGCTGATCTGTTGTAGCATCGAAGACTTTGGTAAGACAAAGATTTTTTTTGCAGCATTTTTATAATTTATTAAAATCTTTATTTGAAATGATTTTAGATAGATAGGAATGATTACATATATATTTTGGTGACTTTCCATGAACAGTTTGCAATTTACAGTTTTACAAAATTTTACAATTTCAGTGTGGGCCTACAATAGTTGAGATACTTTTACATTAGTAAAATGAAATAGACAAATTAGTTATTCTTCGTACAAGTGGGCAGTTATAGGATGATAATCACAATGTCTGATTCATAACTGCTTGACTTCTTATATTTTATAAATGCTGTGCAATACATTAAACCAGGCAGCTGTTTCCCAAGTTGTTATGTGTACCTTTGTCTTATTGTTGGAATTATGTTTACCATTGGTTGCCAGTGTTGATTTGCTAATTAACTGTTGGGAGAGAGGACATACTACTCTGTTTTCATCCCACTAAGTTACTGACATGGGACTATCTATTTTATAAACAATTATAAACGATATTAAGTAGTGTTTTTGTGTGAGATACTACATTTTGTTCTGTGCCTATCACCCACATTTCCATTGTACAGTTCTTAAAGCCATCCAACAAATGTCCTATAGCATAACATATCCTTTCTCCCTTTACATACTGAACAGTGGGCCAGCTCATGGAATGCCTGGTGTGCTTTGCCCTCTTGCTCCTGCTGGCCTTTAATGGACTAATGCCCAGTGCTGAGAGGCACAAGGAGGGACCTCACAGTGACCGTGCCCTGAAAGATGCAGCTCAGAAACGCTCGTCTCGCTCCTCGGACCTGAAGGCGGGCCGCTGCTCCTACACCTTCATCGTGCCCCAGCAGAAGCTGAAGGGCGCCCTGTGCGTCAGCCAGGAGTCCGTCGGTCGCGCCGCCAACCACTCAGAGGTGGTGTCGCTGCGGCAGGAGCTGAGCCGTCAGCAGGAGCAGCTGGAGAGGGTGCGTGCGCAGCTGGAGCAGGAGGGCGCCATGGCAACCGAGGTGCGGGCACTCCGGCGGGAAAGCGGTGCCATGAACGCCCGCATCGCCCAGCTCTACGCCGAGCTGCTGCATGAGATCACGCTCAAGAAGGGCCAGGACCTGGAGCAGCGGAGAGTGGAGAACCTGCTCCTCAACGCCACGTCTCAGGTACCCAGGGTCTGTCAAGGAGGGTGTGTCCCTTACCGAAGAGGTCTCTCACCTCTTCAGTTGACTTGCTTCTATAGATAGATAGATAGATACAGTAGATACGGTAGATAGATACTTTATTGATCCCGAGGGAAAGTTTAGGCATCCAGTTGCTTATACAACCATAAACAAAAACACAAATATACACATCTCACATACATACAAATCACTATATCACTTCTATAGAGGATGTTCTAAGACTGGACTTAGGCTACTGATGTATAAAACTTATGTTCTGTTCCTTTGCTATCTGATTAAGTTCATCTGTTCAAATGTCCCAAGGTGCTGCAGGTGACCAGCAGCTACAGAGAGCTGGAGAAGAAGTACGAGGCCCTAACCTCTATTATAAGCAACCAGAGCCATCTGCTAAAAGATCTGGAAAAACAGTGTCAACTCTGCAACAAACCCTCACAGACAGAAAAAGTGAGATTAAAAAGGAGTAATCGATTCATATTACAGATGAAATCAGAAATGTTTCTGTTCTATAAGAGATGAACTTGTGTCTTCGTTTTACACAGGAGAAGGCACCATCCTCTAGTTTCCCGTCCAGTCCGAAATCCAATGATGTCCAGAGAGACCAGAGTGCCCCGCCACCAAACTCCAAGTCTGTGCGGGGCGTCCAGGAAGTGGTCACAGCCTCACCTGCCCCCTCCACTGACTCCCCATTCATCAGCTTCCCCGTCACCAAGAGCCCAGGTAAGAGCCTGTAGTGTAGACCCAAGTAGCCTGACTGGGTAGTGTGGGAGCTTGGGTACTAATGAGATGAATAAGCCTTTAGGATTGCAGAACTGTGTCAGAGTCGCTCCCATGATGAACGGCACAGGCCTGGAGTGTCAGTGACCCTGTGTGTGTGTGTGTGTGTGTGTGTGTGTCTGTCTGTGTGTGTGTGTGTGTGTGGAGGGTTATCTCTCTGGGAATGCCTGAGCCATGTGTAAACAGTGCCAGATGTTCTCATTAGGGCTCCAAAAACACTGAGACTAATGTGAGATCCAGTGTGTGTGTGTGTACTACTCACAAACAAACACACACACACACACACACACACAGAGATAAAGACAAACACACACTACTCACACATACAAGCACAAACAGAATAAGAGATAAACACACTTTGTGTATATCTATCATTATCTCTCTCTCTCTCTCTGTCTCTGTGTGTGTGTGTGTGTGTGTGTGTGTGTGTGTAGTGTACACACTCACTCACTCGCTCAGACAAAACGGTAATGACAACCTGCCTGAAAGCAGCTTGTTTCAATCCTGAATTGTGAAGAAGTGCTCAGAAATGACAGGGCTCCTCGTGGATGGGGCTAATGCAAAGTGTTTCATCACAATTACAGTGAGGAGCAGCACTCAGATCACAAATGATAATGTTGTGTTACATTAGTCTTTGTGTGTGTGTGTGTACATGGGGGCCTAAGAATGTGTCATGTTGATGTAACATGTACTCTGTGACATTTGACTTTGGTCTTGATGGCTATGTTGAGGGATGCATGTATGTTCCTCAGATGTAAACAGATCTCCTAAGCTAAGTGATAAGTGTGTTTGTAGTGTGTGACCTTAATGCATTCTGGAATTCCAGTCCTTATCAATTGTTTCACTCCCCCACAGTTTCTACAGGGGTTTCTTCAGCACACGCACGCACGCACACACACACACACACACGCGCGCGCGCGCGCACAATGCAGACATACTGTCATACGCCTAACTATTTATTTGTGTGTGATTTATTGTCGTTTGGACTCATTGTCAGTCAATGTTAACTAGATGTACTGCAAAGTGGAACAAAATATGACCGCCACTTAGTCCAGCACATTCTCTCCACAAAAATAAATCATCTCCTACTCCAGACCCTACTCTTGCAACTTTTGTGTATGTAAATAATAATAATATGATAATAATAATAATATGAGTGTGTGCATAGTGTGTGTTTGTTTTTGTGTATTGTGTATTGAGTTCCACGGGTGCACATAAAAGGCGAGATTTTTAGGTGTGGACTGTGCTTCTGAGTGTGTTCGCTTGTGAGTCTGTATGAGGGGGTAATGGGGTGTGTGTGCGCGCGGGCGCGTGTGAGTGTGTGTGTGCACGCATGTATCTGCTTGCCTGCATGTGTGTATGTTTTTATTTGTGTGCACGTGTAGGTGTGTTTATGTGCGTGTGTGTATGTGTGCGTGGCAATATGCCCACCAGGTTTCATGAGGCCTGGTCTTTCAGTGTCTCGGGAATCTCTAACACAAATTTACAGAAGAAAAAATAAATAAATAAATAAATAAAAAGATGTGTTAATTTCGTCAGACGAGACGAGAGGAAATATGTTCATCAACAACCTTTTTTTTCATGACTAAGACGAGACGATGACGAGACGGCAGTAATGTCCTGAAACACTGACTAAGACTATCTTAAGATGCATTATTGTTGACGAAAAAAGACAAGACTAAAATGTTTTGCATGAAATAAAAACTAAGATAAAATCTCTCTTCATTTTCTTCTACAAAATGAGAAGACAGAATATCTAGCTGTTATGTTTTCAAAATATTCCGAATGAGTTCATACGCAACAGCTTTCCTGTAGGCTAAGCTGGCTAAGCTCCTTGTTTAGAAAAGTAGGAAAGATTTTCACCTGGCTGAGTACATTCTGCACTCCTCATGTTCAGGCCCGTGGCGGGACTGCCAGCATGTGCTGGAGTCCGGCGAGACCACCAGCGGCATCTACCTGCTGCGGCCGCAGGGCACCAACCTCCTGGTGCAGGCCTGGTGCGAGCAGAGCCGCGCCCAGGGGGGCTGGACCGTCATCCAGAGGAGGCAGGACGGCTCCGTCAACTTCTTCCGCACCTGGGAGTTTTACAAGGTGGGCCCCATTCCCTGGCATCACGGTTCATTTGACACATCAAAGAAAATATGCGGAGGCTTTTGTGCAAAGTGACTTACAATGATACATATTACATTAACAGTTCAAAGTGAAGAGTGAGTATAAGTAGCCAATAAAGAGTGAATCAGTAGTGCCCATTTGCTGTTATAAGTAGCCAATAAAGAGTGAATCAGTAGTGCCCATTTGCTGCTATATGAAGCCATGAAGAGTATACCTGTACTGCCATTTCAACAATGAATGCTTTCACACATAGTCATTATTTAGAGTCTACCTATAAGAGTCATATTGTGATGATCGGTAAATATACACAAACACAGTGTTTTCCATACATTGACTTATTTGTGGCGGCCCACCACAATATCAACATTGACACACAATGATTTTCCAGGTTGTACTAAATTGTGCTTAAATCTGGTTAGCATCATAACCACGCTGTGTTTGTTAAAAACTGTTGCATTCAAGTAAATTCTGCAAACCAACCACCACAAATGGAATTCAATTCTGTGGGAAACACTGTGAATAGAAATGGAATTTACTGAAATAATGGTTATACGTGTGAAAGTGTTACAGTAGGCCTATTGGCACAATTGCAAAGGTACAACGTTAGCAACATTTCATCTCGCAATACAACTCACTTCTTTGTGTAGTTGATTGCCTTGCTGAAAAGTGCTTCTCACGTTCACGTTGAAATCTGAATGTGAATGAATCCTCTCTGTTCTTTCCCTGGTGCTCAGCAAGGCTTTGGGAATCTGGACGGGGAGTACTGGCTGGGCCTGGAGCACCTCTACTGGCTTGCTGCACAGGCCACCTACAAGCTGAGGGTGGCCATGGAGGACTGGAAGGGGCGCCATGTGTTCGCCGAGTACGACAGCTTCCGCCTGGAGCCGGAGAGTGACTGGTACCGCCTGCGTCTGGGCAACTACAATGGCAATGCTGGGGACTCGCTCTCGTGGCACAGTAACAAAGCTTTTACCACTCATGACCGTGACAAAGATTCATATTTAGGTAATACATTTTCTTAGCATGCTTATACTCGTAATTCACTATCTGCATTTGTAGTTTTACTATGTGTGTTGTGGGTAGCATGTTTTATTTATTCAGGTTGACACTACATGGCTGCTATGGCACGGGTCTAACAACACCAATGTCATGGTTTTGATCTTCAAGGAGCACACATACAGATGACAATGTTTCTATATCGTTCTGTAAAATGGCTTGGGATTCAAATTCATTTTAATTTGTTAAAATGAATACATTTATGTAGTGGATGTTGTAGTAGTCTACCTTGCTTGTGAGCCACTTTGAGTAACACTAGATCAATTTGTAGTAGCTGAAGCAATCTTGTTTCTTCAATTGTTCTCCCAGGAAACTGTGCCCACTACCACAAAGGAGGCTGGTGGTACAACATGTGTGCCCACTCCAACCTGAACGGTGTGTGGTACAGGGGCGGGCACTACCGGAGCCGCTACCAGGACGGAGTCTACTGGCAAGAGTTCCACGGAGGCGCATACTCTCTCAAGAAGGTCACCATGATGATCAAACCCACTTAAATCAGTCAGGTCAACACCAAAGACACGCTGTGGTCACAGCTCTCACATGATGGACATATTGAGCACCAGGCGTCTCAGGTTTTTGGCGAGATTTTTAGGTGTGTACTGTCACTCAACAATGTGTGGACGAAACAGACACACTTTTTGTCCACACACCTGGGGGAAAAAAAGGTCCCAGCTTCAAGTGGACATTTTCCACTTAATGATGTGTGATTCTGAATATATATGAAAAATCACAATGAGAAAAGATAGGTTTTATAGTGATGTGTGTTCATCGACTGTTGATGAGTTCCTGAGCCAACCCCCACGCAGAGCAGTATGCTGTTTTATAAGGCGGTGCAGTATGTGAGGAGTTCTTGAGCCAACCCCCATGTAGAGCAGCAGAGGAGGACAAAGTACACAATTCACGCAGAGCAGTATGTTGTTTTAGAAAGCGATGCAGTATGTGATGAGTTCTTGAGCCAACCCACAGAGTAGCAGAGGAGTACACAATTCCCTTACTTAAGTGAAAGTATAGATACACCTTGTCAAATATTACTCCAATACAAGTGAAAGTATAGATACACCTTGTCAAATATTACTCCAATACAAGTGAAAGTATAGATACACCTTGTCAAATATTACTCCAATACAAGTGAAAGTTGGTAGCCTAAGTCAGATTTTTACTTAAGTTGAAGTACAGAAGTATTTGCTTTTAAAGTATTCAGAAGTACAAGTATTTGTCCTTTTTCATGTATTAATGTAATGTTTATTTGGTCAGGTATATCCTTTGGTCAGTCATAGGACTTGAACAGACCTTCAGTTCCTTACATCCAACAAAAATTTTTTGCCTATTTTCATAACTTTGCAACTGTTTAAATGGATGCAACAGTATAATTGAAATAATTAATCATTCTCTGTTCACAAATCTAAAACATTTTCAGCGCTAAATACAAAACCAGATAACTCAATTATGAGTAGTATCGGAACTCCCCCTATTACTGTCGCTCCCGTATTTCTGCCGTCTTGCGTGTATGTGTCACTTAATATCCATTTCTATAAAAACCAAGATGGCAGATTCCTAAAGAAACGCAAGCATCCACACCATAGGTGTATCTAAATTAGCTATGTACCAAAAATGACATTTTACCGTGACTCAAAGAGCTGTAAACAGTGTTGTAAGGCTGCGTGTACACATCCGCTTGGAGCTCCAGTGGATTTTAATATCATGGCGAGAATTCTCGGTCTAACCGCTCATGTGCCGTTGAAACGGCGTAAATAGGCGACCCATCAGGCCAGCACTATAACTCCGAGCGTGGTAAACAAAATTGGATATTTCAGGCAGTAAATGCTCCCGTTAAGAACCAAACCAGATTTTGTTCAAATCTACACACCTTTGGCTACTGAAAATGTAAGGTTAATTTAGCAAATGTTATTTTGAAGTGTTAAAAAACATCGTTGTTTTAGAATTTTCGAACAAAAGTGGTGATAATTGGGGGTGTTACAATAGATTATTTATCGTTTCATGATGTACGCTAAAGATCTAGCTATTTCATTTCATTCCAATTTCACAATTATCATGGAGGATAGCCTGGTTAAATACAGACCACTTCTCAAATCTCAATTGCAGGTTTGTCTGGGTTCACTTACTGTAGGCTATATGGAGGATGTTCTGATGAAGAATCTGTTGTCAACATCATTACCATAGGCAATTCAGCCAAGTTAAAATTAGACTATTGAAAAAACTTCAAGATGGTTTATCGCATTATTGCATTCAAAGAATCAAATGTGGTTAAAAGTAACGAGTACTCATGCTCATATTTCAAAAATAGTGGAGTCAAAAGTACAGTATTTTTCTTTCAAATGTAGTGGAGTAAAAGTCACAAGTTTCCAAAAAGATTAATACTCAAGTAAAGTATAGATACTCAAACATCAAACTTAAGTACAGTAATCAAGTAAATGTACTTAGTTACTGTCCACCCCTGCAGAGCAGTATGTTGTCTTTATAAAGCTATGCAGTATGTGCATAATCTGGACTTCTGCTTTGAGGCTCCAAAGTGCCAAATGGAATTGTTGGCAGTATGACAACTGTATTTCAAGTGAGGGGTGATGACTTGATTGTATCAGGGACTTAAGAAGGTTCTGTTCATGTGTTCAAATGTATGTTTCTTCAAAAAACAATAAGATGACTGTTGCTCTGAAAGTATATCTTATTAGTAATCCATGTTACCACATAAATGCTCAGAATGTATATTCTTTGTATCAACATGACAACTTACTATACATTTACTTATACTTTGCCCACACTAATTGTTCATAATGGAACCCCAGAATAAAACATTCTATATGTACAGTGCTACACTAGTGGTAAATAATGTTTAAGGTTTAATGTCTCAAGTCAAGTGAATGTTAATTATTATGACGTTTTAGTATTATTAGTATTATTTACTAATGAATATTAGTAAATAATACTAATAAAGTGATAGTCTGTAGTGGCAGCATGACTGTATGAGAACCAGTGTCACATACACACACACACATGCATTCACACGCATATACACAGCAGAATGACTATAAGAAGCCGTGTCAGTGGTGTGGTGCATTTAGAGTTCTGACTGCCCAAGGGTAGAAGCTGCATGTTCTTCAGTCTGTTTGTTTTGCCTCTGAGGTGATCTGAACCTTTTCCCTGAGGGCAGCATGCTAAACAAATGATGGATGGGGTGTTGCTACCTCGAGAGCAAGAGGTGAACCATGATAGATTGCATTGCTAGTCATGCATGGCATTGTTAGTCATGCATGGCATTTGTCACATATAACAC
This sequence comes from Alosa pseudoharengus, assembly GCF_046254945.1. NCBI lineage: Eukaryota > Metazoa > Chordata > Actinopteri > Clupeiformes > Clupeidae > Alosa > Alosa pseudoharengus. The sequence goes on from NW_027468774.1 coordinate 42,004,130, forward strand.
CGCAGGTAGGCTAAGTAACATTGTAATTGATCATAACAATGAAGGACTTTATTTCCCATTAATAATATACTGTCTTTTATATTATTATATTGAAATTAGCCATACAGTAAGTGATGTGTTCAACCCTGGAAATGAGGCCATCTCTGAGTTTTGTAATATACTGCCACCTGTTGGTGACTAGAAACATTGCAACTGAACCAGCCACATGCGTCCAACACAGGGGTGGGCAAACTTTTTGGCTCAAGGGCCACATTGGGTTTTGAAAATTGGCCGGCGGGCCGCACAACAAACACCCCCCCCCCCCCCCCCCCCCCCACGACACACGCATAAAAAAAATATTTTTTTTATAGCCTATAATTTAGTATGAGAAGTATTTGCTTTAAAATATGAATTGCTTAAAAATACTGCTAATTTTATGCTGTTTAACAAATGTATAAATTGTGCACTGTCGCTTTAAGACAGTCGCTTTAATTCACGTTTATTTCTCAATTATCTTCTGCCTGCTCCGCTATGGCTAGTGCTGTACATACGGCTGGGCCCTCTCACAGTTTTTAAATGGTCAGTAGTGGGAACTACTGTTGCCTTCATGATTTCCTTTTAAAACTTTCTTATAAGGAGATATCAATTATCAACAATCACAAGCCAGCTGGAACCTGCGGCTCTCTCTCCCTCTCGTGAGTGCAGACGCGTTCCCAATTAAATGGATTGCATAATGTTCACGTTAGATCTGCTGCAAAGGAGATAACTAAGAGTTAACTTAGTTTAACATGATGTTATCTCTATTTAACATGATGTTTTGACATTGACATTGTAAACGTTATCTAAGGAGAGTGAAAAGCAGTTTGCAGTAAAGCTAACCAACGTCGTCTCTATCGCAGGAAAAATATAGCGAGCAGCCTGATAACTAAATGAAATGCTCGGCGGGCCGGATGAAAGTGCTTGGCGGGCCGGATCCGGCCCGCGGGCCGCAGTTTGCCCACCCCTGGTCCAACACAATACAGAGGGTGGAAGGACATTGGAGAGAGGGAGTATTGGAAATGCAGAATGACTGTATAAGAAGCAGTGTCAGTGGTGTGATGCATTTAGAGTTCTGACTGCCCAAGGGTAGAAGCTGTTCTTCAGTCTGTTTGTTTTGCCTCTGAGGTGATCTGAACCTTTTCCCTGAGGGCAGCATGCTAAACAAATTATGGTTGGGGTGTTGCTACCTCGAGAGCAAGAGGTGAACCATGACAGATTGCATTGCTAGTCATGCATGGCATTGTTAGTCATGCATGGCATTTGTCACATATAACACCGCAGGTAGGCTAAGTAACATTGTAATTGATCATAACAATGAAGGACTTTATTTCCCATTAATAATATACTGTCTTTTATATTATTATATTGAAATTAGCCATACAGTAAGTGATGTGTTCAACCCTGGAAATGAGGCCATCTCTGAGTTTTGTAATATACTGCCACCTGTTGGTGACTAGAAACATTGCAACTGAACAAGCCACATGCGTCCAACACAATACAGAGGGTGGAAGGACATTGGAGAGAGGGAGTATTGGAAATGCCCTAGCAAGAGCGCTGTATAGCGGTATGAGTGATGGGACTAAAGTGACTGTTTAGAAACACCACCCCACTAAAACTATGGAACCATTAGCCTACTCATTACTAAACTGAATGTATGCATCAATCAATGGAACCTGATGGAGCACTAGCATAGAAATTTCATTTTTGATATTAAAAATAAACAGTTTCATAAACAGTTTGAATTCTATGGACTGTAGGCCTATAGCCTTCACTTTAGCATGACCTCTAATCTCCTTTGTATGGCTTCAGTATCAGACAGAACTGGTAACAAGTTTTATTTTAAAACACAGCTCAGTTCATACTAAAGAAGGGAAGGTTTACAGAGCACTCTATTCAGTGAAGTTTCTGATGAAATAGGTGTGGGTTTATTGTGACTTTCAGCTGTTGCTAGGTTGGTGTGGTTGGGCTTAACAAACCAAACAAGTGAATTTCCGTTTCGTGTCTTGTTCTTCTGTGGTATTGGAAAGGAAGTGACAGCCTAAGTATGTGTCATGTCCACATTCTAATTATGATGCATGCTCGTGGTCCAGGACAGTAGCTTCTATACCTACCACGCACTTCCATTTTTTCCCTCCGCTACCTTTTTCTTCAACCACATCCTATCACACTTTGACTAGTACTTATAATGTCAGCACTCTCTAGTAGTAGTATTGACAGATGCAGTAGTAATTCCTAGCAAAGGTCTCCCATGCACTGTAGCTTGAATGCTATTCTCTTGCTGTAGGTCGCTTAGGATAAAAGTGTCTGCTAAATGAAATAAATCTTAAGTATGTAGTAGAATGTGAAGATGTTCTTAATATCTTGGAACCACAATAGACAATAAACTCAGTTTTTCACCATCACACAAAAAACAATCAGAGACTGTCAGTCCAAAGCAAATTACAACTTTTATATTATATATCTCTGTGTGGTTATATATATAATTATGCATACTGTATACACACAACACACTATATTGCCAAACGTATTGGGTCACCTGCCTTGACTCGCATATAAACTGAAGTGACATCCCATTCTTAATCCATAGGGTTTAATATGATGTCGGTCCACCCTTTGCAGCTCTAGCAGCTTCAACTCTTTTAGGAAGGCTTTCCACAAGGTTTAGAAGTGTGTTTATGGGAATATTTGACCATTCTTCCAGAAGCGCATTTGTGAGGCCACACACTAATGTTAGAGGGCAATTCCATGGAAAATTACATTTTTTGTAACATCCATAACGCCAATAAATGTGATGTTATGGTATGATGTGAATGATTACATGAAATTTGAGCATTTGCTACTTTTGGCTGAATGTAAATGAGAAAAAATGCACAAAAAATTTATGTTATCATTCACATCATACAAATGCCAAGGCATTTCACTGGCGTTATGGATGTGACAAAAAGTCCATTTTCCGTGGAATTGCCCTAGACGAGAAGGCCTGGCTCTCAGTGTCCGCTCTTCATCCCAAAGGTAGAACACCTAGGGTTGAGGTCAGGAGGTTGTGCAGGCCAGTGTGTGTGTGTGTGTGTGTGCGCGCGCGTCTGCTTGCCTATGTGTGTGTGTGAGTTTTATGTGTCTGTGTGAGTGTGTGTATATGCGCTTGTGAGTGTGTGTGTGTGTGTGTGTATGCGTGCATGCGTGTGTGTGTGTTTATGTGTGTGTGTGTGTGTGTGTGTTTATGTGTTTATGTGTGTGTGTGTGTGTGTTTATGTGTGTGTGTGTGTGTGTGTGTATGTGTGTGTGTGTGTGTTTATGTGTGTGTGTGTGTGTGTGTGTGTATGTGTGTGTGTGTGTGTGTGTGTGTTTATGTGTGTTCCTGCATGTGTGTGCATATATCTTTATGTGTGTGTTTGCGTGTGTTCATGTGTGTGTGCGCACACACACTAAATGTACACATATATTAATTTATTGTATGGTCCCCCATGAACGGAATTCCATGACTTGGCATGCATTCAGAGGGTGACCTAATGATCCTACTCTGAACCTGTCAGCCAAAGATACCTGGGATTACAATGCCTTTTTGCTTTTTCATTTTTAACTAAGTGGCGCTATACCGGTACATCAAAGGAGTAGATATGGGATGGGTTGATATGGCCCCTAGAGGCCAACATACCAAAACAAATGGGTCATCCTAGGCGCTACAGTTCTCGATATATTCACAGAAAACTGTGTCCGGCCATCTACAGGCCAGTTGGTGTACAGTCAAATGTACACATATTAATTTATTGTGTGGCCCCCCCATGAACGGATTTCCACGAAACTTGGCATGCATTCAGAGGGTGTCATAATGATCCTACACCTCCAATGTTGGGCAGTTTTGTCGTTGACACAACATTACTGAAGAATAAAAAATAAAAAAATCCGGAAGAAAAAAAAAACTCAGACTAAACCTATATGACCACCGCTTGGCTGACTTCGCCAGAAACAGAGCAGAACTGCACTAACTCTTGTGACCAACTGTAAGCCACACGATTGCAACAAAAGTGGCAGAGCCGTGAGAGCTGTCAAGCTGAACGTTGGGTTACCAGAAGTGCGTAAAACAAAAGATGGCGCGGACGTGTGCAGCCTCTAACAGAAAACAGCACACACCTGTAAGTTGGGCAGGAGGCAGACACCCAGTGCTGCCATGCTCTCAGCTATATCACAAGCTGCTTTCAGACATAGGTGTAAGTCCGCATGTTCTGCGGATATCAAGCGGTTTGGCCGTATATCTGAACAACATAGCCGGACATTTGGGACTCCGAACTTAGCCGGCTCTTACACTACTCCCCTTCTAGTATTTCCGATGGACAATTATGTAAATGAACTCATGTCTGAACGAAGCGAAGAACATGCAGAGATTCTGTTCATGTGCATGTTCAACCACGTTCAACTTATTCAACCACACAGAGATTCTGTTCATGTCCATCAGTGTCGTTCACACATAATGTCCGTATGTAAGCATCATATCTGAATCAGCCGAAGGGTCGGACATCCGTTTGACAATGATCCTGCAGAGGACATCTCTGAAAGCAGCTATAGCCATCAGTCTACATCACAGTCTATTTCACTGAAGAGCAATACCCTGTGTCCACAGCTGCCCCTCTCCCATACTTGGAATCCTGAAGTCTGATCACACTGCACGGTCAGTCAGGACTCTCTCCACACTGCCATTTGAAAACCTGGGTGTTAGCTTTTAAAGGCTTCACATTTAAGATCTGTCAGACAAGTGGAAAAGAATGCTGAACACCACTTCTGAGGCAACCATTCTGTGACACAAGCATCATCTTGCATCAGGAAGATAGACACCCACAAAACCTATATCTTAAGACCAGGGCTGAACTTCAGTGAAAGCAATTTATACTTAATTTATTACAAACCACAATCCATGCACTTGTAAGAGGTGGAATGAAACATTTTACTTTAGTGTGTTTATCTACCTCTGCATCTTTGTGTGGTTTTTGTTCCATTCTGTCGTTCTGCTCTCTGATGAACTGCCTTGCAGACATATGAAAGTTCTATCATGTGATTCATTTACATACAGCCTTCCCTTCTAACATTGATACAGTATGTCATTCTTAAAGTAAAGACTTCATGGCAACTAAGCACACAGCAGGAAGCCCCAGCACGGTCATGCTCCACAGCTACTCTTCATAGCAGACTCAGGACTTCCTCTTTGGTTTCTTCATATTTCCGTAGCCGCCAAAGCCATGCTCTCACCGTCTGATCACTGAGAGATCGAAAAGGAGATTTGGATTCAGAATACAATTGGGTTTATGCTGAAACTATTAGGTTCCAAGGGCTAAGAGTCTCTTATTAACCTACCCATAGGCCCTTAGGCATCTCTGAACTTCAGTATGTCTCTTCAGCACATGGACCTTTGGATCATCTTTCTGTTCGCCAGCGGTGAGTCCCCTGTTGCTTTTGTAGATGCCCCATGTTGGCAATATGAAATACTGTTCGGTTGTGTCTGCCATCGATAAATCACAATAAGGGTCTGATAACTTTCTATGGGTTTTTGTTGCATTGGTGTACACTGGCCTGTTGGTGCAGGACTGTGGTTGCATACGTGTGGCTTTTTTAACATCATGAGTTGAAGATGTCCCAGCTAAGTTTTAATATGCGCCACTGCTTAATAAAGACAGAGGTAGAGTGTAATGTGTCACTGTGGTTTGAATCTGTATTGATCATTTGTAAAACTGTGACATTATCAAAAGTCTCATAGTTTTGACTACTTTTATCTAAGGGTAGGACATAATGTTCTTCATTCAGCTGACAACATTGCCTTTGGATGGTGATGGGAGGGGGGGGGGGGTGGCTGGGTGGTGTCAGGCACTGTCAGGGTGTGGACCAGTAGCTAGTGGTTAACACAGGATTTTGAAAGCAAACAGAGCTACCGATATACTTCTGTCATTGGGTGGACAGATGCACACATAATTATTCTGCAGTTTAAAGTGAACTGTGCCATCAGAGTTGTCTGTGCGTAGTCTAATCCTGTATCATCACTGCTAAACATGCACTCCTAACAAATTAACCATAACCATAGCCATAACCATAATTATGCCACACACCAGTATCAGCACTGTTCAATCATTTTTGATTAGTATTATTATATGAATACTATAGATATTATCCTATTTTGGGACATGCTAGTAAGACTGCAGGAACACCATAGAGGGCAAGGATATAATTACAGAATATCACAGAAGTATTATACACTGTAGAACTACTTAAGAAATCCTACAGTATAACAAGGCCATAGTTCTTTTTTCTGTAGCCTAAGGGTTTAGCAGCTTAGATCTGAGAAGCAGTAATGGTGATAAAGCAGGGATGATAATAAGGATAGCAAACTAAGCAAGTTAATGTGTAGTTTCTCAATCTCATTAGTGGTATTAGTATCATTCATGTTAGCGATTAGTAGTACTAATAGTTTGCCTTCATTCTGACTTTAGTCCTACTTGAAACCAGTGAAGTCTGACTTACTGTTTCTTTCAGCAGTGGCCAGTGACAGGTGCCCTCCTGCATCTCTGCAGCTGCATCCATCTGAACTGGTGGTGGAATATGGGGGATCACTCGAAGTTAACTGCACATCTCTTAATAACAGTGCAGTAAAATGGCAGATACGTCCAGATCTCAATGACTTGACGGTGCCCTATGACCTATGGAACACACGGTGGACAGTAGAAAACCTGCAAGAATGGGACATAGAAGCACAATGCATTCTAATTCTGAATAATAGTCTGATTGATGATCTGACTGATAATCTGACTGATTTTCAGTGCTATGAAAACCTATCTTTAACAGTCTACAGTAAGTGCACAACATTAATACTACTTAAAACTAGTGTGTGTGTGCAGTTATTCTTAAATATAATTTAAATTTTTTTTTAAAAATCATGTTAAATATCTACATATTTTCATATTATATATATTTCATATATTATCACTTGATCTGGAAAAACTTTAAACACTGAATTTCTTTGCTGATTGTTTACTAGATTAATATATGCTTAAAATGTTGCTTGATGGGATCCAGTGTATCCAGTAGCCTAATAAAGGTGAAAACTGAAATGATTTCCTTTTGCAGAGGCTCCTGAAAATGTATCCATCACTCTTGTGAACCACACCGAGGTAATGGGTGATGGCAGACAATATGAACTCCAGTGTGACGTCTTGGATGTTGCTCCAGTTCAGAACCTAACTGTACGATGGTACAGAGAAAATGTCACTGTGAATGAATCTCGATTCACGGATACTGAGAGGGGTCCACGTAATGTATCGGCTTCCCTCCTGATCTCTCCAACCCGAGAGGACGATGGAGTTCTGTACCGGTGTGAAGCAGACCTAGATCTGGGACCACTAGGACCAAACCCACCTCTTACACGCTCATTTGATCAGCTACACATCACTGTGAAAAGTATGTTTTCTGCCCTCTTAGACTTTTCCCTTTTCACTATTGCACTGCTGACAAATACAGAGATTTTGAACATTATACCTTATACTTTCTCAGAGGATTTGCCTCTGTGGAATGATGCAGAAAGGACTGCCGTGCCAACAATGCCAACGTCAGCGATCACAACCACCGCCACTGTAACCACAGGCACAATTGGGGTCCCAACATCAACTCCTCTACCAGACAGTAAGTCAGTCCATCTGAAAACAGGACAGCATGCCACACTTTCAACAACATGTTACATTTATTTTCTAGACACTCAAAGTGTGTGTCTGTGTGTGTGTGTGCATGCGTGCGTGCATGTGGGTGTGTTTATGTGTTTGTGTGTGAGTATGTGCGTGAGTGCATTTATGTGTGTCTGTGTGTGTGCATGTGTGTGTTTATGTGTGTGTGTGTGTGAGTGCATTTATGTGTGTCTGTGCGTGCCTGTGTGTGTGCATGCAGTTTTGAACCTGTCAACCAAAGATACCTGCGATTACAATGCCTCGTTTTTGCCTTTTCATTTTTAACATGGTGGAGCTATACCTCAAATAGGTGGATATGGGATGGGTTGACATGGCCCCTTGAGACCAACATGCAAAAAGGTGGTCATCCTAGGCCCTACGGTTCTCGAGGTATTCACAGAAAACTGTGTCCGGTTTACCCTCCTTTCGGGGGGCCCAGTGCAGCGGGTGGGCGACGGAAAAACACAAAAACAATAGTTCCGTGTCATCCTTGTGAGGCTGCAAGCCCACCTAGTTACATGCAGCCAGGTGGCCCGGAAATAGTTGACAGGAATGTACTGGGGGGAAAAAACTCTGACTAAACCTATATGATCACCACTTCGCTAGCACGGCGGTCATAATAAAACTTAGGGATGTAACGGTATGAAAATTTAACCTCACGGTTATAGTGACCAAAATTATCACGGTTTTCGGTATTATCACGGTATTTTTAAAAGTGTGTTCAATATGTTCAGAAAGCACTGATAGGCCTACACAAGCTGAAATAGTTTTATATAGAACTGCAAATCATCTGAACATCTAATATTTACAGATATCTAGGCTATATTTAACATTTATTTTATATTTGGCCTGTTATGAAATCATGTATTGAACAATTTAAGCACAGTTCAGCTTTAAGAAACTCAAATAGCCTAGATGCATGCTTAGCATTTTGTGATCTACTTTCACAAACTCTTAGTCAGCTGTCCTCTTATTTACCGATATATAGGCGATATTCGTAACATTTATTTTGTATTTGGCCCGTTATGAAATCATGTGGAACAATTTAAACACATTGTAAAACTTAAAGCCCAAATTTGGAGACATCCATGCATGTCGAAATGTACTGCAAATTCAAAAGTGGATTACTCTGGAACGGCTAACTGTACAGGGGACTGCTTTACACCTTTATGTTCGGTAAGGTCTGCTGTTTATTCTGATATATGGTTTGTCATGTGTTAAACGAAAGGTTCGTGAAGTATTGCACCGAGAGGAATGGGTAGGGAGATGGACGAAAACCTTCAGTAGAATTTATGATTCAATTTAATTATATTATTTACGTTTCTCGCGAACCGTTCACCACAGCAATTCGCGGCTAACATCGTTTAAAAGCTGAGAAAAAGCTCTTTCATGTGATGTCTGTGTGATGAGTAGGCTACTTCGCGAGTAGTTCAACTGAGAAGAATAGGTGAATTTAGACGCACTTTCTTTCTTGCGCTGTCACTTTCTCCACTGCGTAAAATAAATTAATTTGCGCTGTGAATGCTAAGATTATTTTGACAGGCCATAGGCTAAATAAAATTCGCTATTAGTAGGATGCAAAGCAGAATATTGAAAGAAGGGCACCAAGGGCACCATGGCCTGTAAACCTCTGATTTTTTTTTTAAAGGGACATCACGGCCAACACAAGGGGCAAAAACGTGGCCGCCGTGAAATTCCTACCCTGAGTGAGACCAAAGTAAGTGTTCGAAATAAAACTTTAGGCTACTGTGTTCTTCTGATAACGTGAGTGGAATGGATTTAATGTGCACGCGAACATAAAAAGACGCAGAGTGTAATGTTACAGTGCAAGTTTTGCGGTGAAAATGTTCCGCCTTTTAAAATCAGGTGTAATCCAATTCGCAGTTAAAACCATCAATTAGGCTACACAACAGAATCAGTAGGGTACCAATTTTGCTTCATTGTACCAGGCCTACTGTATGTCAAAAGCAGGCTCGGATGAAGCTGGGAAGGATTAAACACACGGTTTCAACACCGTGATAATCAACCGTGATAATTATGATATTTCAAAAGAAAACGGTAATTGTTATCGTCAACATTTTTATCACGGTTTATCATTATACCGGTAATCGTTACATCCCTAAATAAAACAGAGTAAAGTCTTCACTAACTAGACGTGCCGCATAGCGGTACAAAATATGACCGCCGCTCAGTCCTGTACATCCGTTCCGCGAAAATAAATCACACTAATCAATTTGTCTCCATCTTTTACTCCATCCCCCACTCTTGAAACTTTTGTGTATGCTTGTTTGGCATACCTGTGTGTGTGTGTGTGTGTGTGTGTGCGGCTGCACAGAAAGTAGCCTACTGGCGCTGCAAAGGTGAATAGATTGTAGAATAGCCAAAGAAGTTGTAGCATTGTTATAAAACCTTTAAAATCTCTAAACAATCACAAGTAGGGCAGTTCATCACAGTTCATCTACTGCAACTGGATTGATGAAAGGTCACTTACACCTGTAGGCTACATTGTATTTGGGAAAAGCAAAAGGTATCAGCATAATGTTATATATTTTTTATTTTATTTATTTATTTATTTATTAATAAACAAAAACATCTGTCAGTTCCATGCCGTTTTCAACAGCTATCAAAAACAAAGGTCATTTTTGGATGGATGGATTTTTTGTGAATGTTTCTTCTTCTACATAAGATTTTAGTCATCTTTAGTTCATGTGATTCTTTATTGTCAATGCACAAATTAAGTAACAGTAGTCTGAAACGAAATGCTGTTTTACATCTAACCAGTGGTGCAAATAACTGACATGTCCAAATGGGCCTTGATGAAATGCGTCGCTAGACTGTTCATACACATTTTAACGGGCCAAAGTTGAAGAGCTGTTGTCCGTTATTGTTCGTGCAAATATAGGCTGATTCATGTTCCCTTGCATTGTGTAACTGAGGTCCATGGCTTGTCTGGCTTTCACCAGACCAAGCTCAATCTTTTAAGAAATCAAAAAATAAATAGCGGGCAGATCAGGCTGGGTTCACCCAGCCTAGTTCATAGGCGCCCGATATTGTTTAATTTTCCGATTGAGATATCCACGCTCTGGCTATTCTAAATGCAAAAATGCATCAGGGAGTTATGACAAAACTGTAACTAACAAACTAGATCCTAACAGAAAGCTGTTAGCTTCCCTAAGCTACAGGTAGGCCTATAGGTAGGCCTATTTACAACATAAATTGTCAATAGGCTATGCTGGCGACACAAATAAAATCTCCTTTGGAAACCAATGGCTTACGCCTTACAGTATCAAGCGGACTTAAACTGCCATATCGTGGCGAAAAGTTGTAATAAAATTCACGCAGCTCCATGAGTCAAGGAAAGCGCGAATGAAGTAGCCACTTCTAAATGGGACCCACTACAGTAGCTTAAGGTGTGTTGCTAAAGCAGCCATAATGAAATGAAGGTGTCATTGTTTGGATACTTCACACACACGTGCTTTTTAATCTCACAATCTACAACTACCAAGCTGGAATCAAAGCACATCGATTCCCCTCTCACACCCTGCACGCACTTAAAACAAATAAACAGGCGTCTCAGTCTCTTGCATGTAGGCCTATAGGCAAAACTGTATCAGACCGGTGTAACATTGGTAAATCTTCCATTGCACAGAATGATTTTTGTAGCACGTGCAACAAATGACAGTCGAAAGATTACAGTGCTGCTATCAATTTGCTTGGTATAACCGCATTTATAGTTTTCTACAAATGCAATCAAATTGGCCTCCATCACTCAACCAACGCTAACGGTAACATTATTGTACCTAGGTCCTTATTGATATTATAAGATTAATGTACCTGCAGTAAAAACCAAGCATGTCCGATAAACATTCTCAGTAGAGATGTCTGATAATATCGGCCCACCGATATTATCGGCCCGATATTAGCATAAAAATGTAATATCTGTTAATATCGTTATCGGATTTTTTTTGCCTTAAAACCGATAAAATAATGCTTGCGTTACACCCAAATAGTGCCTATGCGCTCCTGAAGCGTTTACCGGCGCACAGATGATGACCTCATCAAGCTGCGTCTTGAAGCATACAAACAAGCGTGGATGCCTGCAGTAACAAACTTGCTCGCTCTGTTTCAACATTATGTCTGTGGTTTGGAATTGGCCATGGCCGTCGTAGCCCCTTGAGTTGGCCGTGACGCCCCATTTGAAAATCAGAGGTTTACAGGCCATGGTGGCCTTGGTGCCCCCTTCTTTAAATATTCTGCTTTGCGTCCTACTAATAGCGATATATATTTAGCCTATGGCCAAATTACGCAGTGGAGAAAGTGACAGCGCAAGAAAGTGCGTCCAAATTAACCCATTCTTCTCAGTTGAACTACTCGCGAAGGAGCCTACTCATTACACAGACATCACAAGTATCACATGAAAGAGCTTTTTCTCAGCTTTTAAACGATGTTAGCCGCTAATTGCTGTGGTGAACGGTTCGCGAGAAAAGTAAATAATATTCAATCATAAATTCTACTGAAGGTTTTGCGTCCATCTCCCTACCCATTCATCTCGGTGGAATACTTCAGAACCCTTCATTTAACATATGACAAACCATATATCAGAATAAACAGCAGACCTTACCGAACAGAAAGGTGTAAATCAGTCCCCTGTACAGTTACCCGTTCCAGACTAATCCCGTTTTGAATTTGCAGTACATTTCAACATACATGTATGTCTCCAAATTTGGGATTTAAGTTTTACACTGTGTTTAAATTGTTCCACATTATTTCATAACGGGCCAAATACAAAACAAATATTACAAATGTCGCCTAGATATCGGTAAATCAGAGGACAGCTGACTATAAGAGTTTGTGAAAGTAGCCTTAATGATCACAAAATGCTAAGCATGCAGCTATTTGAGTTTCTTAAAGCTGAGATGTGCTTAAATTATTCAATACATGATTTCATAACAGGCCAAATATAAAATAAATGTTAAATATAGCCTAGATATCTGAAAATATTAGATGATCAGATGATTTACAGTTATATGTAATATGTCATGTTTTATGTTTTTGTATACAGTGATGCAGGTCTACTGCAGTGAATACAACTTTGATCATTTTTATAGCCTTCTACTGTATAGTTAACTTTGGCCTTGGTGCCCTGACATGTGGCCTTTGTGCCCCCCACCAAATATGCCCAACTGAAGGCCAAGTGGCCTTGCCCCTAAAATTGTGAAATTCCAAGCCTGATTGTGGGTATGGCCCGTTATGTACTTCACCTCAAGCCTGAAGTATTTTTTGTAGCTCAAACAAATGTTTTCAAAATTGTGCAGTATAGTTGCTTGCCACATTGTAATTGACTCATATTTGTGCATTCATTCAATTAAGGTGATTGAGTTTTAGTTAAAGAAACAGTTCATGAAGCATCCTACAAATGCAGGCTCATTTAACACAGAAAAAGGGCAGCCTGTCATACACTATGCCTGTTATTTTAGTTGGCTTTACATTCTGCTATGTTGCACATAGTTGTTCAGGTACAATGTTTTATAATTTGTGAAGAAGTCAAATTTGCCCTATTTGTTGTGGGCATTGTCAAGATTATCTCAGGGAGAGTGTAATCCAAACTGTTGTTTGAGACAATTAAAAAATAAAAAATAAACATGGCACTTTTTCCCTAAATTAAGTTGAAGTATTTTTCTTATTTTGCACAGACAATGTTAATATTTGGAAAGCCTTGTTGCATTCAAGAATGCATCCAGTGGGGCATCACAATAACATTAAGCATGTTGTGTTAATTCCACAACAGGAGATATGTGATGTTACCTAAATTAGTTTTGAGGAAAAATAACCCACATATCGACATCGGTATCGGCTGATATCGGAATCGAAATTTGAGAGTTGGACAATATCGGCATATCGGATATCGGCAAAAAAGCCAATATCGGACATCCCTACTGCAAACGCTAAACTTCATGAAGATACTGTCTGTATAAATCGTCTTGTAAGTAAACTACCAGTGCTTTTTAAAAGTTCTCAATGTCTCGTTTTAAATGTCAGGGCCTTCGGTAGTCTACCAATGAAGTGTGGAGATACATTGAGCCTCGTAAATGGTGTAAAACAGTGATTTATTTGCATGGCTAGCCCGATGCCGAAGCACCACAATTGAAAAAGCTGTTGGTAGCATTGGCTAACTAGCGCCAGATTTTGGAGTGCAGGGGACAAGCCGAGATGGGCTATGAGACATATGTTCACACTCGGTATCATGTTTCAACACACTTTAGGTCAATATCACACCGGAATTCTCCTTTAAGAGCAAATTGAAAACACTCGTAGATCTACGAGTGCTCCAGAGTAGCCTACTCGTTACCGGCTAAGAGCGTCTTAACAGTACTTCTCACTGAGGTCACCAACAGGACATACAGAGGAATTACAACTTAGAATACATAATCCAATTTATGTTCCCATTCTTTATTGTGTTTACCTGTGATGAATCAGATTTTAGCGTGCAAAATAGCCTACATTTAATGGTCATAATAATGTGATGAAAAGCGGACAAAAATGCAATCAAGTTATGAAACGAGACGTTGCCAGAATAGTTTGACATTATCTTTGCTAAGTGAATATTGTATTAGGCCTATGAGGTAAAAAGCAGAGAAAGCAACATGTGGGTTAGTCTGTAGCCTACTGCATCAAAATCTAAGCCTACACATTTCCTCTCTTTCTTACTCGACTTCTTTCTTATCTTCAAACGTGTTCTTAAGTGGCACCGCGAAAAATTATTGCATGGTGCAACAATCTAATCTTAAAATAATTACAATTATTTATGTCTCTGTGTGGTATATAACCTACTTGGGATGCTTACATGCAGATGTCAAAGTGTTTATATTTTCGTATTGATGTGAATTACTGTAATGTGTAGATCCGAAGTTTAAATGGTAGGCCTATAGCTGTGACGTGCAGTCACCGTCAAATCAGAGGATATTTCAGAACTATTAACGTGGACAGCTCCCCTTAAGAGCATCTTAAGAGCAGTGCACGCGCGTTCACGCATACGAGCATGTTCGGGAAACAGTCGGAAAAACCAAACGAACGATCGTAAGATGAATCGTAGAAAACCCTCTTAAGAGCGTGTCTCCGTCGTTATCGGGGAAGTGGGCCCTGCCCTGGATGCATCTCTCAACGTGCGCTCTAAAACATTTGGTAGTTGGATGTAGATCACCACGGGTGCGTTAATAAATTTACATTGCGGCCCTAGCCGTGGCGCGGCTGGCTGGGGCACCTACGCCGGCGACCCGGCCCGAGAGGTGGTCCTTTCCGGATCCCACCCCGACTCTCTCTCCCACTCGCTTCCTGTCATTCTCTACTGTCCTGTAAATTGAAGGCATAAAAGGCCAAAAAAATATTTAAAAAAATAAATTAAAAAAATGTAAAAAATCTACATTGCGGCGAGTTGACACAAATTATTAAATTTATGTAGTTTCAGTCCTAGTTAGGCTACTTTACTTTGAGCCATGCTCTTCCTTACTTGAATCACCTTTGAAAATAGAGTATTGAAGTAGCCTTTATGGGTATTTGGGAATGAACATTGACTCAGATGCTTTTTGAGACTTTGAGCTAAATGTCCCAGCCCGGTGTTTAGGATGCATCATAGACAGGTTATCTTTCAGGTAGCCTATATATTTTCCATTAGAAAACCATCACATAGCGAACGTGTTGTGGCTAACTCACTTAGCTCCTGTTAGTAGCCTAGGTTATGGTCATAAGCAAATGAGATGACAGCCGAAAGATGCAATTAGTGCTGTTATCAATTTTCTTAGCCTAACCGCATTTATGGTTTTCGACAAATACATCAATAATCAAATTGGCCTCCATCACTCAACCAATGCTAACACATTATTTTACCTATAGTTGGGTCATCTATAGCAGTTCCGTGACCGTGGAGAGCGAAGGTTCTCACTAGATTTGTCATCTATAAAGGTTAAAGAAAAAAATTAGCCGGGGTGCCCCTCACAAAAATGTGGGGACATTTTGTGAGAGCCCTATATCCAATATGGCTGCCGTAAGCCAAGCTGGATATGAACTTTTTAATGGTTTTGCCCACAGCGCTGCATTACACATGGTTTATTGAGACTATTTAGGTCAAGAAATTCATAAATGATAGATTTATTGATTTGACCTATTTCTGACCTTCAAATTCAAGATTGCCGCTCTTTAAATGTTGATGTTTCAAAATAGTCATAGAGCTGTAATATTAGGCTCAAATGGAAGCTCTGCTCACACTGAGTTCAGTTATGGGCAGTAAAATTACAACATACACATAGGTCATCAGATGTCTGTCATTTTTTATTATTTATTTATTATGATTTATTTATTGAATTAACAAAAAACACTCTCCATCTGAATCTGTTGAATCTCCACACCGACACCTCTCATCATCACTGCTACTCTCATCTGAGCTTTCATGAGGTGTGAGCTGCTGGGGCAAGGGGGTGTGACGCACTGGTCGACACTTTCCGTTCTCAAGATGCTCTTGCAGGTTGTAATGGAGCTGGAAATATGAAAGGTACTGTAGTTTGTCCTTTCCATATGAAGATTCAAAGATTCATCATCAGGTGGGACATGGATTGTACACTTATTCAACAGGCCAGATCAGAGTTTCCAAATGGCACAAACTGAAGAATATGAGTACAATCCGTCTCCCACCTGATGATGACTCTTTGAGTCACACCTCATGACTGCTCAGATGAGAGTAGCAGTGATGATTAGAGAGAGAGATAGACTCCTGACGGGCAGCCGTCCAACCACATGCTCATTGTACCCCTACCTATGAGCCTACTTCAGTCCATCAACCCAACTATCACACCAGCTAACACACGTGATCAATGCTTCGTTAACCTTTGGCACATTTCCAACAGCATTCAAAATGGCCCGGGTAACACCGTTACTTAAGAAAACTTCTCTCAACCCTGCTCAAGTTGAGAACTACCGTCCTGCTGTACTCCTACCTTTCCTATTCAAAGGTATCGAACAAGCAGTCTCCAAACAGGTCTCTGAATTCCTCTCACCGAACAACCTTCTGGATCTAAATCAATCTGGGTTCAAGAGGGGCCACTCAACCGAAACGGCTCTGCTGTCTGTAATAGAAGCCTTCAGTGTTTCCTCTAGGATTTTTTTAAGCAGTGGGGGCAGGCCTGTCCGAACCAGCCCCCCCACCGTCCCCCGTTCCACGGAACTGACAACTGACACTTCGCTGCAACACAAACAATTATATGTATTCACCTCTATTCACACACAATGAGGCATTATTTTCAGTTGTGATTGAGCTGTATATTTGGAGAATCTACAACAGGTCTGCACAATGAATTTTGAAAGGCAACTGCGACTATTGTACGTCTGCCCCATTTCTGATACCGTGGGGGAAGAAAGTTAAACCGTGGGTGGCCGCCACTACCAAATCAACATAGAGGAAACACTGGCCTTAAAGGAACCCAAGGCGACCGCTCGGTCATCAGAACTCATTCTACTTCACTTACTCTTATACATGGGAATCTCCAGTTCTGCTCTCTCCTGGTTTGAATCCTACCTCACAGAATGCTCGTTTAACGTATCATGGCTTGGACAGCTGTCTGCACCTCACTATCTCACCACAGGGGTCCCCCAGGGCTCAGTGCTGGGCCCTCTTCTCTTTGCTATCTACACCACCTCTTTGGGACAGATTATCTGTTCGCATGGCTTCCCATACCACTGCTATGCAGACGACACACAGCTCTATATGTCCTTTCCACCGTATGACCCCTTGGTCTCGGCATGGATCTTGGATTGCCTCTCAGACATATCTACATGGATGAAGGCAAACCACCTCCAGCTAAACCTCTCAAAAACCAAACTGCTGGTCCTCCCAGCTAAACCTACTATACATCATGGCATCAACATCAAAATTGACTCCCTGTCTGTTATACCTACATGGCTGCAAGAAATGTAGGAGTCGTTCTCGACAACCAACTAGCCGTTTCACACTCTACAACATATGGAAAATCAAGACTTACTTGACTCAAGATGCTACCCAGCTCCTGGTACAAGCAATCTCACGACTCGACTACTGTAACGCCTTCCTGACAGGTCTCCCAGCCTGCACAGTGAAACCCCTTCAGATGATCCAGACCAGAATGCGGCAGTGCGCCTGGTCTACAAACAACCCAAAAGGGCACATGTTACCCCGCTGCTCATCCAGCTACACTGGCTACCTATGGCCGCCCACATCAAATTCAAGTCTCTAACGCTTGCCTACAAAGTAGTCTCTGGTTCTGCTCCCACCTACTTGAATGCCCTCATACAGGCCGCTGAGCTCCTCAGACTTACGACGTCTAGCTCTGCCATCGGTACGCTCAGGTCAATCCAAACTTTTTTCATTTGTTGTTCCTTGTTGGTGGAACACACTACCAGTTCCTACTAGAGCAGGGACATCCCTCTCCATCTTCAAAAAACTCCTGAAGACCCAGCTCTTCAGAGAATATCTGCTCTCGTAGCACTACTTACAACTAGCTAATTCTAGCACTTACCACCGGACTACAACTGACACTTGACTGTATAAAAACAGCACTCACTCTTATTGTGCTCTACCTTTTTACATTGTTTTAAATTGTTCTAGTATTGTTGAAAGAATTGTTCTAAAGCTTTAAACTGTTTACCATGTTGTAAGTCGCTTTGGCTAAAAAAACGTCTGCCAAATGTAATGTAATGTAATGAGTCAGTGTGGAGATTCAACAGATTCAGATGGAGAATCTTTTTAGTTCATCCAAATAAATAATTAGTTTGAGCAGATCTTCCATTTGAGCCTAATATTACATCTTTATGACAATTTTGAAAAATTGACATTTAAAGAGCCAAAAATTGGCGGCCATCTTGAATTTGAAGGTCCAAAATAGGTCAAATCAATAAATCTACATCATTAATGAATTTCTTGACCCAAATAGTCTCAGAAACCATGTGTAATGCAGCACTGTGGGCAAAACCATTAAAACGTTAATATCCAGCTTGGCTTACGGCAGCCATTTTGGATATAGGGCTCTCACAAAATTTCCCCACATTTTTGTGAGGGGCACCCCGGCTAATTTTTTTCTTTAACCTTTATAGATGACAAATCTAGTGAGAAACGAACCTTCGCTCTCCACGGTCACGGAACTGCTATAGATGACCCAAATACTACTCTAGGCTGATTAACATAGCCTACCTGCAGTAAAAACCAAGCATGTCCGATAAACATTCTCAGATTTATGTCGGCTTCAAGAAGAAATGGGAATTACATGTCATGCAGAAATCATCCTACTTTAGACGTTCTCTGTGGTAAACTACAATCTTGTCCTTGTAGGAAGCATAGTGTCTTTCCAACCCACTTTAGATTTAACTTCCAAATAAATTACGTCTCACTGCAACGATGCGCCATCTGGTGGACAAACGACTATGTGACGCCAATACTGGAAATGCAGCTAAATTATTATGATGAATATTTGGTTTTCCTTTAATCCTACTGAATTTGTAATTATGTATCGCCCGTTGTAATTGCCGATACTGATGGTATGTGCGTGCCTGTGTGTGTGCGTGTGTATATATGTGCACCACCATCTACAGGCCAATGTGTGCAGTCACTAAATGTACACATAACTTAATTTTTTTAGACCCCCCCATGGATGAAATTCTACGAAACTTGGCATACCCCCAGAGAATGTCAGCTTAATCATACACATAAAATTTGGTGCAGTTCTGAACATCTTAACTGAAGAGAGGGGCGATTAAAGCAGAATGATATTGCATTTTCATTTTTTACTGGGGGGGGGGGGGTGCAAATCACAAATGAGTGATTATGGGCTAGGTTGATGTGGGCCCTTGAGACCAACATACCATAAAAATTTCTTCATCCTCGGTGCCACGGTTCAGGTAGTTATTTAGGAAAAACTGCATTTTTTGGGTTTCGGGGGGCCCAGCGCAGGGGGGAGTGGCCCCTGGGGACCAAACAAAATTTTTCCGTAAAAGTCTAGTGGGGCTACATACCCACCAAATTTCATGTGCCCCGGTGGTTCGGTGTCCCGGGTATCGTTGACCAAAAATTCAGGAAGTAGATGACGGAAAAAAAAAAAAAAAAAATCTTTGACAATCCCTATATGACCGCTTCGCTAGCGGCGGGCGGTCATAATTATACTAATCAGATTCCGTCACCATAAAACATTTTTGTTTTAGATTCAGCAAACCAAGAAAACATATTGGATTCTTATTTACCTGACACAGATCCTGTAGTGATGACAACTAGCTAGATGACAACAAACATAAATGTATTTTCACTCTTTGGATTGGATGCACTATTGGATTTTCTACCTTTTAATTTCGGCCAACTGATGTTGGTAAAAAACTAATGAATCAAAAACAACTACCACTATTTTCACCAATAACCAATATCTACCAATAATATACTGCCTAAATGTAACAAAACATCAGAAGCATACCATGCCATACATACATACACAGAGTCCTTATTGTGTTTTTCTCTCTTTCTTTCTGCAGTCCTGTCAAACATCGATATTGTGGTGGTTTCTCCTGGGCCGATGGCTGTGGGCAAAAATTACACCCTGTCATGCCACATCGAAATCCCCCAAACTGTTGGCAATGTCACCGTGAAGATGTTTATAGGACAGGTTCTGCTGAACACAGAAATAATAGAGAACTGGGGGGATAGAAATATAACCAGTGATTTCCTGTACACAGCCCTTATAAAACATAATGGGGAAAAATACCAGTGTGTTGTAGAGTTCCAGCAACCAGGAAAGGAGTCTTTTCTTGAACACAAATCAAACACCCTCAACATTGATGTGTACAGTAAGTTGCTATTGCGCCCAGTTAATTTGCGAAACTCATCTGAGACCTGTGAGATGTGATGAAGCGCTAATTATCCCACTGTGTTCCCATAGGTGGCTGTCCAGTTGCAATCAGTCCCTCTACTCTGGTGGTGAGGTATGGAGGTCCTGCTTCGTCCACCTGTCATGCACTCGTACCCATCGACGGCATGGGCTGGGAGTCCCCTGTGGGGGCTGTGGGTATGGAGGAGGAAGTCACTGAGCTCAACTGGACGGTGAAGGAGCTTAGAGAGTGGACAGTGACTCCACAATGCTTCATTAACATGGAGGAGGGACAGTGCACAAAAGATCTTTCTGTTGTAGCTTTCAGTGAGTTCCATTGTCACCAACTGTTTAGTTCAAAGATGAAGTACTTGCTTAGCAACTTAACAAAAATATAATTTTTCAATGTGCCTTTCACAGCAACTCCGGACAGTTTGACCATTACCACAAAACGTCATAGTACAATGGCTGTGGGCAAGGACAACACCCTCACTTGCCACATTGAAAATATCGCTCCTGTTCAGAGCCTCACTGTAAAATGGTTCAAACAAGTACCTGTTGATGGAAGCACTGTTCCACTGTCGGATGATGAACGACACCAGAGCAGCATCAGTATTGGTCCTCAAAATCTTACCAGCGACTACATGATTACTCCTCATATATCAGATAATGGAACACAATATTGGTGTGAGGCAGAGCTGGACTTAGGGCCAGGAGGACCCCCTAAACTGACTTCAGCCCCACTCACCATCATCGTGTACAGTAAGTTGGCCTGACATTCACTTAAGCTCAGCTGAATCATCCTGCAGGGCTTCAGTGATACGAGGGATGTGTCATGCATTCTACTGAATCACCACAGGTGGCTGTCCGATTGACATCAGCCCTTCCCCTCTGGTGGTGAGGTATGGAGATTCAGCTTCAGCTGACTGCCGTGCATTAATACCTCACAACGGAATTGGCTGGAATTCTACTCTTGGACCTGTAAGCAAAGTGAGGGATGTCCAAAATGTC
This sequence comes from Alosa pseudoharengus, assembly GCF_046254945.1. Taxonomy (NCBI): domain Eukaryota; kingdom Metazoa; phylum Chordata; class Actinopteri; order Clupeiformes; family Clupeidae; genus Alosa; species Alosa pseudoharengus. Next base: position 42,025,725 of record NW_027468774.1, read on the forward strand.
ACCTGGAGGGTGGAGAGCCTGACAGAGTGGTCAGTGAAGCCCAAGTGTGTCATTGACACTGATTATGGGCAGTGTGGCCAAGACCTCAATGTTTCTGTTTATTGTAAGTCCAATATTGTCAATCAGTAACATAAAAAATGTAAATGTTTACAAAGACCTGATATAATTACAGTGCATGAAAATGCACTGTACTGTTTTTCCTAGGCAACTTATTATAGTGCATGAAAATGCACTGTACTGTTCTTCCTAGGCAACTTCTTATTAGAGTGCATGAAAATCCTAGCATCACCGTAGTAACCATCTCTGTATTATCTATTTTAACTATACATGATATTTTACATCACAACTTTTGCATTTTCATGCACTGGTAATTCCTTGGAATTGCATTTCTAGTTAATCCATATTGTCCTTTTTACAGCTATTCCAGATGTTATCACTCTAACAGCGAATATTGCTGGAGCAATGGCTGAAGGCAAGACCTACAGCCTTTTTTGCCACATTGAAAACATTGCTCCGGTTCAGAACCTCACTGTAAAGTGGTTCAAACGACACACTGTTTATGGAAGCACTGTTGAAATGATGTTGATGGATGACCCAAAACACCAGAGCATCAGCAGTATTAGTTCACAAAATATTACCAGTGACCTCCTGATTGCTCCTAAAGTATCAGATAATGGAACACAATATTGGTGTGAGGCAGAGCTGGACTTAGGGCCAGGAGGACCCCCTAAAGTAACTTCAGCCCCACTCACCATCATCGTGTACAGTAAGTTGGCCTGACATTCACTTAAGCTCAGCTGAATCCTCCTGCAGGGCTTCAGTGATACGTGTGATGTGTCATGCATTCTACTGAATCACCACAGGTGGCTGTCCGATTGACATCAGCCCTTCCCCTCTGGTGGTGAGGTATGGAGATTCAGCTTCAGCTGACTGCCGTGCATTAATACCTCACAACGGAATTGGCTGGAATTCTACTCTTGGACCTGTAAGCAAAGTGAGGGATATCCAACATGTCACCTGGAGCGTGGAGAACCTGATAGAGTGGTCAGTGAAGCCCAAGTGTGTCATTGACACTGACGATGGGCAGTGTTCAAAACTGCTCAATGTCACTGTTTACCGTGAGTCTTACTTTTATGGTGCTTAAACAATCAGTCCAGATAATACTTCAAAATAATGTTCTCACATTCTCACATATTTTCCACAGAGATGCCCAGCAGAATAACCCTGACAACAAATCATACTGGCAAAATGATTGCTGGCAAAGATTACATTTTTACTTGCCACATTCAAAACATTGCTCCTGCTCAGAACCTGATCGTGACGTGGTTCAAAGGACAGACTCTGCTGAACGAACCGCACAAATATCAGGGCACCGGTGCGGGTCCCCAAAACTTGACCTTTGACCTTCGTATTCAACCCACTGCATCTGATGATGGAGCACAGTACAGGTGTAAGGCACAGCTGGATCTTGGCCCTGGCTTGCCTGAAGTCGAATCAAACCATCGTGTCATTAACATACCTGGTGAGTAAAAAATGTTCATGCTATTTATGTTTATGTAGAACAGAGGGTTCTTTGTAAGCACGATAAGAATGTGTTTGTTTTTTTATCTGAAAATGTCCCAAAAATGCTACAGGATTTTTTTTTATTAAGTTACATTTATTGTCATCATATAATTGACATTATAATTCCACACAGAGTAAAGCAAAGAATCGAACCTCAAAATTGAATGATTAATAAGTTATGACATTTCTGTGAATTTCTTTGTTCATCAGTTCATTTCATCTCAAGTAGTTAATGTAGTAAATCAAATTATCATCTAAATCTAGACTGACATCTTTCAGACTGTTATAGCCTACTGTTAATCTCTATACACATTATTGAATTATCTTAGTGAACAGCAAAACGTTCTTATCACATTTCATTATTTTGGGTGTGTGTAAAAGTGTAAAAGCTACTAAAAAGGAGGCCATTGATTTGACAACAGAGGGCGCTGTTCAGCAAGTTTTGAAATGTATGCATACTCAGTTACATGCACAGTTACACAGGGTGTTGGAGGCCTACAGGTAATCCACTGAGGACTGAAGCCTATTTATCCTCAAACAAATGTTTTCCTCACAGTCTGGGACAAACTGACTTAACCACCTAAACTGTTTTCCCACTTTGTGCAGTTTAGAATGTTTCATGGGCAGATAATGTCCTTTAACATAACATATGTATTTTTCTCTCTTGCAGCTGACTGGACAACCACTATTATAATAATCTTTCTCATCTTTGTTCTGATTATATTGGTCCTGATACTTGCATTTCGATACTTAAAAAGTAAACAGGGGAATTACAGCGTTGTGCAGACCCAGATCCCTCTGACTGAAACTCCCAATGGAAATGCATGAACACCAGTCAGTGCAGCTACACTGAGACAGCCTGACTAAACCTAGATGAACCTGTTAGCAAATTTGAATGTAGGCCTAATGTATATAATGTACAGTACAGCTATAACTTACATACAAAACAACATATAGAAAAATGTATGTATACTGTATGTATGGAATGTATGTATGGAAAACCCAGGGTTCCCTTGAAAAAGATATGTAAGATCTCAATGGGACTCACCTGTTAAAGTAAAGGATAAATAAATAGGCCTAACAAATCTGAATAATGACACACTAATGCAGAAGGGAAAAAGTGTTGTCTACCAAATGTCTAAAACGTTTGCACAGTAGTCCAGGGTACTATGACTGATTTTACATTATTAATAAACAGTTGGAAATGGAAAAAACTAGCCTGCTAGTGTTCTTTGTTTACACATCCCAGCAGCTTAACATGCTGTTATATTTTTGGTTGATTCTCCAAGAAAAATGTTTAATGTTTGAGGGGGGGGGGGGGGGGGGGGGTGGCATGATTCTCTATCATAGGGCCCAACATTTCTAGCGGCGCCCCTGCTAACAACTCCAAAGTACTCAACGTTGGTCAGTGGATCTTCTGGCCAATCGATTTCCGTTTCTGAAATGAAAATTAACAAAACAAAAAACGAGGGATTATTTGATTTCCGTTTTAAAATACAAAATCGAAAAACGAGAATCAAGTCGTTCTCCGTTTTTCTAATCGGTTTCAAAACATCAAAATACAAATATCGAAATTAGTCTTAAATTTCGATGGTCATTATTCAATGAAGCCTAGTCTTAGCTCCTAGGCTAATATGAGTAGGCTACCCAGAAGCTCGCATCATAGTCTTAGGCTAACTTGGTAAAAATAGGCTACCTGTTAGATATGGCGGCCTTGGAAAGTGTTGCGAGGGATATAGAAGAGATGGTTAAAAAGGACATGTCTTATGCAGAAATCCCAAACACTTTAACAAATAACTTTGGTTCACAAAGAGGTTACTCTGCGAGGAGCATCCTACGATTTTGCACCCAGCATAATTAGGCATCCACTAACTCGGGACCACCTGGAAACTGAGGTGGTGAAGTTTGCGAGGTAGCCTAGGCCCTAGGGGATGCCAGGCCTACTGCGGTCACGTAGCCTACCTACTGTATGCAATAATTTTATTCATTTTAATTTGATGTATTTATTAGGTTGGTCCAACATACAGTACCTCAGAATTATTGGCACCTCTGCTAAAGTTGATGCCAGTAGAAAAATGAGGAAATATCCAATTTATAGCCTAAGGACACCTGGTTTGATGCTCAGGACACCTGGTTTGATTAGATTATATTAGATTAGATTCAACTTTATTGTCATTGTGCAGAGTACAACAGAGACAATGAAATGCAGTTTGCGTCTAACCAAAAGAAAAGATATAGTGCAGTGTAGACAGTAGTATACAGTTATTTTCAGAAGGTGGTTTAGAGTAGTATAAATTAAATATAAGTATGTGCAGTGTATTAGCAGTAACCTTATAAGAGCAGAATAAATATGGCTGTAATATGGACAATGTATGAACATCATGTACAGATATGTGCAATGTAGTGGCAGTATACATTATAGTAGTAAGAACAATATAGATATATGCAGTGTATTAACAGAATATATTACAGAAAAACTGAATAAATATGGATATTTAGTATGAACCATATAAACAGATATGTACAGTATGTACAGCTATGTGCAGTGTGGTAACAGTACCATCGTAGTGCAGAAACAGTAACAATATAATAGTAGGCCTATTAAGAATAAGTATGTGCAGGATGAAGAGCAGTAGAATAGTAATAGTAGAGCAGTAGCAGTAAACAAATAGACACTATGGATGATTGATGCTCATTGAGCTCAATGCAAATCAAACCAGCTATAATAGGCCAACTGAAATAAAACCATGCCAATCTGTATGGTGAAGGGTATGTGATGATGTGGAGGTATTTTAATTCCAAAGGCCAGGGGAACTTTATCAGGATGCATAGTATACTAGATCCATGAAATATCTGCCTCTATAGGAATGTAACATAGGGGTGCCAATACCCTATTTTAAGGAAGAACATTTAGTTATTTATGATACATTAATCATTCACAAAGAAAATTGGTGTCCTTATAGGTTTCCTATTTTTTTTACTTAAGGCATTAAGATCAATTTCCAAAAGATTTGCATTCCTCTTTTTAGTCAACTTTAGCAGAGGTGCCAATAATTCTGAGGTACTGTATGTTGGACCAACCTAATAAATACATCAAAGTAAAATGAGTGATTGCATACAGTAGGCATGGTAGGCTACATGACCGCAGGCCTGGCATCCCCTAAGGCCTAGGCTACCTCGCAAACTGCTTTTGCCACCTTAGTTCCCAGGTGGTCCCGAGTTAGTGGATGCCTAATTATGCTGGGTGCAAAATCATCAGATGCTCCTCTCAGAGTAACCTCTTTGTGAACAAAAGTTATTTAAAGTGTTTTCTGCATAAGACATGTCGTTTTTAACCATCTCTTCTATATCCCTCGCAACACTTCCCAAGGCCGCCATATCTAACAGGTATTTTTACCAAGTTAGCCTAAGATATGATGCGAGCTTCTAGGCCTCCTCAGATTAGCCTAAGAATAGGCTTCATTGAATAATGATCATCGAAATTTAAGACTAATTTCGGTATTTGTTTTTTGATGTTTTGAAACCGATTAGGAAAACGGAAAACAACTTGATTCTCGTTTTTCGATTTTGTATTTTAAAACGGAAATCAAATAATCCTTCGTTTTATGTTTTGTTAATTTTCATTTCCGAAACGGAAATCGATTGGCCAGAAGATCCACTGACCAACGTTACACCCGTAATTCAATCCAGCGGCTCCTTTAAGAATTAGGATTTGGGAGTGACGCGGATATGAGCGCTACTTGATCCCTTTCTCTTGGCTTTGCCACAGAAAATTCAACGGTAACGGTAGTTTTTCTACATGGCTATTTTGCAATCCGAATAAATGCATCATTGGTCATTTGGTTGAGACTGAATTGTAGGCTTTTTGAATATGCAAATCAGTGGTGCAAACAGTCACTTTATCTCGAACACATGAAAAGATTTTGTCCATGACGCGGGTGACCGTCTGTGGAGTTTTGGGATAACTTCTTTGTACACAAGGATAGCCAACGTTACACTGACAAGAAGACCAGGCTGAACATGGATTGGGGAACAGATCTTTGGGTGAGTTGGTCAGATAACGTTAAGCTACATAGGTGATTTAAAATATGAATCCAGATTAAATTGATGTAAAGTGGATGGCATAACGGCAGTTGGTTTTACGAATAGCAGCTACACGAAAGTGAATATATTCAGCTAGCATCTAGTTCAAACATACGTCAACGTCAAATTTATGCTAGCTGATAATTTAGCAAGTAACGTTAATGTTGAATTGTCATAAACGATTAACAAAATCGTGTAATCTGTTCAAATCGTAAGAGACACTGGTGTTTATATATTTTTTGACGTGTCAGCGGTCATAGAAACTTCCGAGTAAATTGGCATTACTTTGACTAGAAGCTACGCCATTCTTCCTCCTGGTCATGTTTGGCATTGAAGAAGCGTTGTGGCACCGTTAATTTAACGTGAACGTTAACTTCGCTCCCTCTAACGTTAGTCCCCCACTGGTAACGTGAACTGCAAACCTGCATCCCCCGTGCTGCACAATGTTAGCTTAACATCTGAGATTTTTTTTTAAAAGAGAGTAATGTTAGGAAGTTAGTACTAAACAGTTAGTACTAGTTAATTTAGTTATGCAGGGAGTGACTAACGTTAAGACGTTTGCATAAAGTTGTTTTGATGGAATGATATCCAGCTGTGACGTTAACCAACAAACAGCATTCATCTAAGTTAGCCGCTAACCTAGCCTACTTTGCAGCACAATTGGATATTGGCTCCGAGTTTTAAAATCCTGGGCAAATTGTGATAACGTTACTACTTTGGCGACTTTCGATCTTCGCCGTTTTTCTTGTGTAAGGAAGAACTAACCGTCATGCAATATCACCGGGCATTCCTTTGCTACCACACTGGAGCTGGGAAATATTTAGAAATAGGGCAATCTCGCCTGACTCCCACACCACCTCACTGCTGAGGGCTGGCGCTGACACGAATTTATGTCAAGGACACGACATTTTTTCCCAAGTTTTCCTTGTACATTCTAAATAAAAGCTCGTAAGTGTCCGTGGAGCGATAAGCATCCGGTTTTTGTGACATCTTCATCCTGTCGAGAGGGTTTGGGTGGATAAGAAGTTGGAGCCCTCCATAAACTAAAACAAAGCTTGGAAAAAATAAAGAAACCGACAGTCCATCGGTTTCAGATTGTCAGCAAGCTGCCTTACAAGACACCCCCCGTTTTGAGCCTTTACTGTCCTAGCACTCACGCGCAGTGTGCTGTAGCTCGTGGAGCATCAGAGGGGGGAAAGGGGTGGCTAGGTCCTGACCTCATTCCGCAGCGCCCCCTGGGCCCCTTTCCTCTGTCCCCTTTCCATCTTCAGAGTTGGAACGTCAACCTAATTAGTTTTGCCCTAATTTAATGAAGCCACAACAACATGTAGTTCATGTCCCTAAATATATCCAGGCACTCTGTCATTCAGTGAAGAGAAACTCGGTGAAGTTTTGATTTGTCCTCACACAGTCAACTCCTTGGTTGGTTAGTTACACAACCATATCTGTTGAATTCGAAATGGAATTCTAACCCTCAATGGAAGAGATGAGAGTCCACATGCTTATTGTGTCTTTGCGCCTTTTTCAAACTTTGGCTCAGGTAGGGTTTAGTATTGTTGTTAAGTGACACGGACAAGCCTTTGCTATGGCATATGTTCCCTCCCTTATGGTTAATCCAGTGTCTATTTTTGGAGTGTCCAGTGTTAAGTGTGCCTGTTGTTCTGTGAATGTCCAGGCCTTTTGCATCTCTCTCTCTCTCTCTCTCTCTCTCTCTCTCTCCGGAAGTGTGTGTTGTACATGACTTAGAAAAATGTACTGCAGCAGGCTCCTTATTAAGTCTTTATGTTCATGACAAGGCCCCCATAACTAATTTTCTATTCACACTTTGTGTGTGTGTGTGTGTGTCCATGTTAGTGAGTTTGGCCCATCTCTGGGAGATGAAGTGCAGTAAACACTGTAAATATCCTAGTCTATATAAAGCTTACCGTTTCAAATCAAACAATCCGTTGTGTCCTGCACGTCAAATTAGGCCTGGTTTCCCACACTGGGGTCAGTTCTAACACTGTGGTGGCTATTGTGATTAAGTGAAGAGTTACAACCCTGCAATCTACGGGTATGTGACTGAGTGACAAACCTCCATTAATTGTTTATGTTGTTGTTTACAGAATGAGATTTGCAAATAATATAAACACTCTCCCCCTCTAGGCCCTGTAGGCTTTGTAGACTGCTCCTGGTGTGATCGTCAAGTTTGCTTTAAATAGATACTTTCATTGCCCTTCAAAACGGAGTGGTAAAACTGCTCTTGCTCCTTGGTTGAATCTCTCCACCCTTAGGCCATGTAGAGGGCTGCAGAAGTGGCACTGTTGAGGCGGGGTTGAAATAACAGCCTCCGCACTCTTTCAAAAAGAGCTGGAAAGAACTGCTACAGGTGAGTGATTTGTGGTGGTTGGGTGTTGTTGAGACCAGAGCAGGAGCGGTTGGTCAGGGACGTGGCTCAGCTTGTTAGGAATCCACCGCTGAGGTTCCCCTCTCCCCTCCCCCTAGCCTGCTACTGTAAAGCCTATTACTGCGGCGAGGAGGAGGAGGAAGGTGTGTGCTGTGCTGTGCTGTGCTGTGGGGCTGCCGAGCGAGCTAGATATCGCTCTTCGCGCGGCGGCATGCCTATGCTTGAGGCATGTGGTGGGTTGAAAAGATCACACAGCCAAAGAAGGACCAGAATGAGCAGGACAACCAACACGGTCCTCCGAGGCTGCTGGGAAAGTGTGCCTCTTTATGCCGAGCACACTCTGGGCCCTGTGTTTGTACTTAACATGCAAATAAAAAGCACCCTCTGTAATTCTGTGAAGTGGATTCTGAGCTATGAATGCAACAGGGGTTGTCAATGGCATTGACATTATGAGCCGTTTTTTCATCCATCAAGTGTTTGCGCAGAAACATCATGGCAGGAAATGGGATGGAACTGCACTTCCCGCTTCCTGTCTGAGGGCTGTGGTGGTGGTGCTTCGGGGACTCCATCCCTTTCCTTTAACTGTATCGGAGCACAGCATGATTTACAGTGGCGGGGCAGCCTTCCCACAGATCATGCAGCTGGGGTCAAGGGTTATATGAGCATGCAAGGCATCCGTGGAATGCCCAGTGTGTGGGCAGGCGTAGTGAGAATCCGCGGCGGCCACAGAAGCATGATCCAAATGTCAACACATTTGGATCCCCAACATGTTAGTCAGTCCAGCAATGTCCTAATGGAACGTCTTCCCCTGTGTTCGGTCCATATTTTTACGCTGTCCTCCTGTTTTATGTCCATATTTAATCTTGCTTTGGTCTCTTCCACAGGACCAGTATGACATCATTGACAAGCACACACAGTCGGGGCTGGATCTGGTGGAGAAGTATGTGAAGTTTGTCAAGGAACGGACAGAGATTGAGCAAAACTATGCCAAGCAGTTGAGGTAGGCCTGCCTGTGTCCCTTGATGCTTGTACATTCAGTTCTCTCTCTCTCTCTCTCTCTCTCTCTCTGTGTTCTGTGTGTTCTCTGTGTGTGTGTGTCTGTCTGTCTGTGTCTGTGTCTCAGCAGTAGAGTGTGTGTTCTTGCATTGTTTTTTTCTGAGTTTGTCAGTTAGTTTGAATTTATGTCAGCAGTGTGTTTTCTGTGTTTGTCAAGAGTGTGTGTGTGTGTGTGTGTGTGTGTGTGTGTGCCAGCATTGTTTGTTTCTGTGTGTGTGTGTGTGTGTGTATTGAGGCAGTATCTGGGGTGTGCTTGTGCTGCAGTGTGGTGAGTTGTGAAATATATGTTGGGTCTCATGACTGGTTTGGGGCAGAACTGAACTTGTCTGTTCCCCTGAGCTTCTTCCCTGGCCGCTGCCCAGGCAGTCTTGGAGACAGTGCTCTCATTCTAACACACACACACACACACACACACACACACATATCTCTCTCTCTCACACACACACACACACACACACACACACACACACACACACACACACACACATCTCTCTCACACACACACACACACACACACACACACACACACACACACACACACACACACACATACATATATCTCTCTGTCACACACACACACACACACACATCTCTCTTTCTCTTTCTCTCTCTCCTACTTTCACTCCTGCCCTCAACCTGTTCTTGCTCTGGTTCTTTCCACCTCCTTTGCAGGAACGTTCATCTGTCTCGCTGTGTCTAGGAGGAGGGGAAGTGGAAGCAGACAGACATATGACTGAGAGGAAGTGGAGGGATAGAAAAGGAGAGCAAAAAGTTTGAGGAGCGGGAAAAGCCAGAGCTCTTAAAAAATACTAGGAATAAGATACCTTAACATTCCTTAGGCTGGACTTGCGTTCATTTGTACCTGAAACCATGCAACTAACCATAGTCCTACGTATTTATCCCTGTATTTGGAAACAGCCTTGAGTTTCTGTATTTGATGTGGCATGTGGTAACCAGGCCCTTAATTATCATTGAATCCATGCACAAATCTACTTATTCTGCCTGTACAAAATCCCCTGAAATATGAAGGATTTTGGCTCTGTAGTGTAATGGGAACTGCTCTACCTCCAATTGTGGGGTCTTTCCTTCCTCAGACTACTCCTGGAAGTTAGCAGTGATTGCACTGATCATAGAAGGAAACTTGTTAGCCCTGACCGGAGATAACTTGTACTGTTTTGTAGACAGCAATAAATGCATGTCAGTTATGTCATCCTAACAGTGAAAGCCTGTCGCGAGCTGCTTCCTCTTCTGTGTTATTGCATGTAACCTCTCCCTCTCTTGGTATTAAAAATTAAAAAAATGAGCTTTGTGTTTGTGTTTCCCACAGGAACCTGACAAAGAAATACAGCCCCAAAAGAGGTAGCAAGGAGGAACAGGAATGCAGGTGAGTCACTTGAAGCTCCCTCGCTCTCTTCTGGTGCCTGGACTCCTTCAGATACCATGGAAATCCAGATTTGAATTTGAATTTGCTCTGCGAGTCACTCTGGCAATCAGTAATGATGCTCATTACCCATGCCCATGGAGCCAAGCTGCACCAATCACATCGGTGTATCTGATATAGGCGGGCCAGAGGCGAGCTTAACAGATGACAATCGCACTGCAACGTCGGAAGTCTGGAATCAGTCTGTAAACATTGGTCGTAGTGTTATCCAATTGCGTCGAAGTCCGGAATCAGTCAGTAAACATTAGTCGTAGTGTTATCCAATTGCATGCAGTGATATTTTCAAATGCATGCTTGGTGATGTACCTTGAGTTGGGCTATTTTCATAGCCAGACCATAAATCTTTCTAGATTTCAGGCTATCCTTCAGAGGAGACCTCAATTCACTTCCAGCCAGTAGTTAAAGGTATAGTCCTTGTTGAATATAAATTCAACATAATTTATTTTTCTTGGACTGCCCATTCTTTGAGTATTCTCCACAAACAAGCAAAAAACAAAACAAAAACAGAGTGGCTCAGATCAACCTATACACTATCCAGCCAATCAATAACATTGGTTCCAGAGCTTGGATTGGAGTTGTGCTTTGATTGGCTGTTGAGCGGAATGTCAACAACCTTTGGGCCAGAATTGAGGACTGCACCTTTAAGCTGCAGAGAGACTCCAGTGAGTCATCAGCAGCATGAGTAGAGCATCACGGGAGCCACCCTGACCATAAGTCACACTGTTGCCGCGAGCAACCTGGGGCCCTGTCGAACAATAGTCTCATCCAACTGGCAGGGTGATGCAAATGAGGCCAATTTCATTGCCCCTGGGCAGCAGGAATAAGGAAACTGGGGATGGAAATGACTTCCTGCTGAGTCCTGATTGGTGTTTGGTTCTCTGTCCTTGAGGCCAGGAGGCTTTATAACATTTTATACTCCCTCACTTGTGTGTTCTGAGTAAGGGTAGATCTCCGGGTTCTTGTTACACTCTGCTGATGTTGCACACACACACACACACACACACACACACACACACACACACACACACACACACACACACACACACACACACACCCTCCGTCTGCCCTACCCTGCAGGTTTACAAACCACCAGTCCTTCCTGGATGTCCTGAACGAGATGAATGACTACGCTGGCCAGAGAGAGCTGATTGCAGAGAACATGATGATGAACATCTGCATCGAGCTCACCAAGTACCTGCAAGAGCTCAAGCAGGAACGCAAGACGGTGAGAAAGAGAGAGAGTGAGCGAAGAAGAGAGGGAGTGAGAGAAGGAGAGGGGCAGAGAGAAAGAGACCGATGAAGGAAAAGATAGATAAATACATATAGTGTATATACAGATACAGACAGAGACAGACAGACAGACACACACACTCACACACGAGAGTAGAAGGGTGAAAGAGAGGGAATTATGGCTGAGGAGGAGGAGAGGAAGAGAATTCTGTCTGTGGTGTCTTTAAGGACACGTTAGCGTCTCGTGGGGGGGTGTCATGTTATTGTTGTGTCACACTCCCAAGCAGAATTCCTTAGCCGGTTCCCACTGGTATGTGGTCCCATGTCGAACATCAAGTCTCCGTGTACACACATCCACAACGCAGTGGGAAATGTTCAGTGTTCATGTACTATCAGGGTTGTTTTGCTGTTGTTTTGTTATTTAAATATAAATACATCCCTCCCCCTCTATCTTTTCCTCTTTCTCATACCCACTGTGTGTGTGTTTTTTCTCCATTCCTACACCCTCCCCCATTCTTGTTTTTTGTCTTTCGAACCTCACAGCATCTCTCTGAGGCCAAGAAAGCGCAGCAGTCTCTGGAAAGCACCTACAAGCAGCTGGACAGTGTAAGTCACCCTTGAGTCCACTCCAGCAACACTGAATAAAGGGGTCAGATTTTGAAGAGGCTGTTGTTTTACTGGAGAGGGGGGGTCAGTCAGTCAGTCAGGCAGTCAGTCAGTATCTGTGTCTGTCTGTCTATGTATGACTCTCTTGTGTCCAGCAGCCCCCATATAGCAATCCTCTATTCAGCGTGAAAACAGAGAGCTCAATCTGTGTGTTGTGAATTCAGTCTGTCTTCACAGTGCCGATGTGTCTCTTTGTTGCGTGAGCGATGACTGGGAAACAGTGGGGAGCTTTTGTCTGGGCCCCTGTTTGTTTATGTCTGCTTTGTTGTTTGTTGTTTTTGATCGAAGGGAGCTTTGTAAAGCTGTTGACATATTTTTTACATTTTTATTTTAATGAACAGTGTTTGGGCAGGTGCTATGTATGTAGTTAAAGCAAACAAGGAGATCAAGGCTGGATTATGTGCAATGGACCATATTGAGGGTTGTTTAATAAAGAGCTGGATATAGGTTTCTTGCCTTTATCATTTCTCAGAGGAAAGGTGGATCTGAAGAAGTGTTTTTTGCTTGCCTGTTTCAGAACACTGCTCTGGAAATGTCACCCATCCCCCAGCATTGCGTAGCAGTGAAATTTGTCTTGTGTAGATTTAGCTAGCTGATTGAACTAGAACCGTCTGCCTTTGCCAGAGTAAGAAACGCTTCGAGAGGGAGTGGAGGGAAGCGGAGAAGGCCGCCCAGTATGCGGAGAAGACAGACCTAGACATCAACGCCACAAAGGCCGACGTCGAGAAGGTACACAGCCCCACACGATCTGTCCTATATCAGTATAACTATCAACAAAATCTACCAATCTACCTGTTGTGGCACACTGAACATTCAAACGTGTTGTTTTTGTTGTTGTTGGTGGTGGTGCTGTGCTCAGGCCAAGCAGCAGGCACACATGCGTTCACACGTGGCAGAGGAGTGCAAGAACGACTACGCCGCCCAGCTGCAGAAATACAACAAGGAGCAGTCCCAGTTCTACTTCACCGACATGCCCCTCATTTTCAACGTAAGGCCCTGCCTCCCCCAGCTAGCCACAGTACATACCACTGATAGCATGCAGGAACCTGACACCCCTTATCTCAGCTCTCTTCTCTGTCTTGCCTGAGTGGGTCCCAAGGACTGGTTTTATCTTTCTGTTTGTTCCAAGATGGTGAGATACTGTAATAGGTGATCTTTCAGCGCAACAGAACTGTATCCCAAGACCAAAGGCCATGACGTTCTGTTCTCTGTCATTACCAATCAAAGGCTCTAAATATAGACTGGTGACTTCTCTTGTTGTGTGTCGCCATCACAGAAACTGCAGGACATGGACGAGAAACGCATACGAAGGCTGGCACAGGGCTATGTCCTGTTTTCCGACACGGAGAAACACGTGATGCCCATTATCGGGAAGTGCCTGGATGGCATCACCAGGGCGGGCAACAATGTGAACGAACACAATGTGAGTGTATTCCAAATAGGGTTAAAGCGGTGTAGTACCGGTGTTGTAGCATACCGTGGAGTGAAAAAGTACATAGTTATCATGTTATTTAAAGGATAAGTCAGGGATTTTACGTGACTTCAAGCCCATAACATTTTTTGTCACATTCAGCAATCATCTCCTCATACAACCGTTAGCTGCCCATTCCATGGTTACATTGTAAAAAGCCCGGTGTCTGTAGGCAGCCCTGGCTCCGAAAACCGGAAACAAACAAAGTGGGGGCAGCCTGTCCCTAAACAAAAATGAAACACTGCGTGGAATTTCTCTGGGAATACTGAAAGTAGGGGTGACCTACCTCTCTAGCGTGTTTTGTTTGGTCCTTGTTTAAAATATGAAGTTTGCATCTGCTGATAAATGTAAATATAAACATACACACAAACAAATGCGACTTCCTGCGCAATGCCTGACTACACCTTTAATACTGATATTGAAAAGAATGCTACTGAATGGATGTGAAGTGGCTGTCAGATCTCATACCATTGCAACCCCTAGTCTCAAATTGCGTTTAAAGGTATACTATGCAGTTTCAGGTATTTTTGGCGACTGTACAGCTCTCCCTAGAGTCACGATATATTTATATTTTACTCTGCCGTCTTAAATAGACTACTTCTCGTGGCTTGTTCCCCCTTTACACAATGAAAATGCTTTTGTTGTGGAGGTGAAGGATTAACAACAGACAATCTTCAAAGAGCTATATCTACTGACAAGGTCATGTTTCATGATTCTCGCGAGATGTCTTCTGGTCGACTATTGTTGAAGTTTCATGGCTGGTCCTCTCGTTAGCGACACACTACGGCTATGCTGTATGGCTATGCTTGGTGAACGATTCCCCTACTACAAGTTTGTTTTCCATCAAATTGGGTTCATAAGGGTTATATTAAGGTGAAAATCTTGCATAGTATACCTTTTAAATTAACATTCATATGTGAATCACTACTTGAAGTAGATGTATGAAGCTTCAGCACCAGGATTTGTTAAACATTGTGCCTTGCTGTCGCGTCTACACAGGACTCCCTGGCTCTCATTGAACAGCACAAGTCTGGCTTTGAGCGGCCGGGTGACCTGGAGTTTGAGGACTACAGCCAGGGCATCAACCGCACCTCGTCGGAGAGCAGCCTGGGGACGCCCAAAGGCCCCTTAGACCTGCTGGGCAAAAACAAAAGCAAGCCCTTCTGGCTGTTCAGCAAGAAGAGCAAGGTAGGCCAGCATGTGACTGACGTGATGCTTCACACACAGGATGTCGCTGGCGTGTAGTAGTCTCAGGCCTAATGTTAAGTGCATATCTCTCTTGCTGTGTGTGTATGCGTAGTGTGCTGAATGTGTTTTGAACAAGCGAAAGGTCACCGTCCTGCAGTGTCCCTGCCAACAGGCAGTACTGTGGGCAACAGGGGCTTTATTTATTCACCGGGGCTAATTAGATTAAGGGTTTTGAAATTTTGCCTACCAGATGGTCCAAAGTGGATATCGGCAAGAAAGTAGTTCATTGTGAGCGAGGTAGGCCAAGCCAGAGGGCTGAGCTGCTGTTTGACATACCGAGAGGAAAGAAAGGAGGGGGGGGGGGCGTTGAGGCTTGGAGAGCAGGAAGTGGAGGTGTGTCTGATTAGTTGACATCTCTCAGGTTCGGAAGTCTTCAGAATGGACTCTGCCCAGATGCTGTGGTCTCACACATGCTCCTCCTGCCCACCCCTGACTTTCCACCTACCCAGAAGAGTATATGCATGACATTCCCTCTCTCTCTCCCTCACTCTCACATGTGCGTATGCACACACACACACACACACACACACACACACACACACACACACACACACACACACACACCATGTGTACACACACACACACACACACTGACTGTATCTTTCTAGAACCCGTCTTTGCATGGCTGTCTTTCTGGCTGAGAGTGGAGCAGCCCAACCCCCCCCCCCCTCGCCCCTCCCCTCTGCAGCGTGTGACCATGGTTTAGCATTATTCTGCTGTGTCTGCTTTTATGGACACAGGGCACAAACACTGACTCCTCTGCCACGGGCATCAGGCAACACACACTGCTGCCTTTATGCTGAACAGAATCTGTCTTTCTCGAGCGCATCACAATGATACCTTTGTGAAATGTCATCTACCGGGGGGACAAAACTGCTGGGAGTGGCATTTGGACGCTACAGTATGTTGCACCGAATACATTGCTAAATCGGATGTAAACAGCAAATAAGAACAACAACAACAATAAATAACCTCACTGTATGTGTCATTAGTTGGCTATTGTGGCATTCTATCGAAAAGTGAAGTGAAACGGTCCATCATGGGTTCCCCCATGTCTGCTCTGTTGTCCCTTTTAAAGGGGGGGTGGCCCAGGTCATTCGGAACCAGCCTGTGTGGGCACTCCTGAGTGAGTCCAGAGCCAGCCAAACGGGGCTGAACCTGAAGTATGATCGTGGGCTCAGACTAACCACACTGCACCCCTACCTCCTCGCCGCCCTCTGGTTTCCCCTTCCCAGCATGGACCTCATCCCATTAAAAAAAACAAAAAAAACCTTCCACTCACCACCACCCCCACCCACCTCTTATCCTCCTCTGCATGTTTGTCTCCCATATTGTCCACTGTTGTCTCCTTCTTTCTCTTCATCTCCAATTATTCCCCACCTCTAGTGTCCTTGTCTGTGTGAAGCACTGCTCTGCATCATTGGTCATCCATTTTGTAGCAGCCATTTTGTTAGCCTTTAGCGATTAGCCCCCCGCTCTACTAGTCTGAGTATGTAAACAAACACACCACAGGTCTTTTACTCCCTCTGCCCCTGCCTCCACCCTCCACTCCTCTCTCTTTTTGCCACCAGATAGCTGATTCCAGAAACATCTCCCACACTCTTTCAGCCATAGACACATCATTCACTCCTACTTACTAAAACAAATAGCACTTAGCAATCTTTTAGGGCTGAGGAGAGTGTAGGCTCCATAATGGAGCGGCTCCTTTGGGGGAGTTGAGAGGATGTAGTTTGTGGTGCAGTGAGGGTTTTCTTTTCTTTTTCCCCGTTTCATTTTACCTTAGTGACCAGTAAAGGAATAGTTCCGCATCGCTGACTGAGGATGAGAATTTATTTCACCCCTTTGTGTCGTAAAAAAGCCAAATCAAAACACATTATTCTTTGCTTTGGATTCTTTAGAAACCAATTACAGGGAGTTTTTCACCTTAAGAGTTTTCTCACAGTTTCTGTTTGTCATCTTACACACTCGTCTCTGGGCAGTTTTGGATTCAGCTTGTCCATTATGAAACGTCTTAGTTGGGAGGTCCATGGCTTTTTAAATTGTATTTATTTTAATTTTTTCCCTTCTGTTCACGGCCCTTTCGGGACCTGAACTAATCTGATTTAGTATCCATCACATGTCATCACTCCATGCTATTGCAGATCATTCTTTTACGCAGTTCAGCGTCTGAGCAGTTATTTTTTTTCTCTGCTGGAAGGCAGGCCATAAAATTGCATGATTAGAGGGCAAAGTGGGGTTTCATGGAGGTACGGCCAAATCTGAAAATCGTCCGCTGGTGAACCCTTCATGTCAAATTGCAGGTCTCGCTTGAGACCAAATGCAGTTGCTTTCGTCTAAACAGCAGTCATTTTATGTATTTATTGTTTTTGAAAAACTAAGACGGCTACCTTTGAAAGTGAACCCCTGCTTTGCTCTCCGTTCTTGGCTTGTGTCCCATTGGCTGGTGTTGGGGTTTGTGATTGTGACTGTGATTGTGACTGTGGTGGTGGGCTTCAGTGCTTTGCAGTGTTTGTTTGGGGCTTCTGCTGAGGGTGGTCCACTGTTGTCCTCCTCGCCGCCCTCCTTTGATGTGCGTTTTAAGGTGTTGACGGTGTCTCTTTCTTTCCCTTGTCATTTGTTTGTGTGTCTTTTGTGTGCTTTTTTTTTCTTTGTGTTTTTCTTTTTTTTGTCCCTTACCCCCCCTTGACCTCTTTTGTTCTCTCTCCCTCTCTCTCTCATCGCCAAATCCCTTCATCCTCGTTCATGTGGGTCTCTGCCTGGTCTTGCCCTCTGATTTTCCCCTCCAACAACCCCCCCCCCCCCTTCCCTCCCTTCCTCATCCCTCTCCTCCAAAACCCAGTTCTCATCACCACTCACGCCTTTCTCCACCCCCCCTGCCCCCTCGCCTGCTAACGGACCCCCCTCCCCCAAGTTCGGCCGGGACCCCCTGTCGTACTGTTTGAAGGAGATCAATAAGACTGTCAAACCCCGAATCTCGTCCTTCCGGACCCTCAGGAGAACGGTGAGTCCCCCTTGCGCCACCCTCCCCTCCAGAAAAATCCCAAGGCATAGGCCTGGCGTCGGTGCCAACCTGTGCCAACGTGTGTGGTGCTACAACTAGAGTTTGGGCATTCAGCCAAAGCTGTGAGGATGGGTCTGAACAGACGAGCATGGCCTTAAAAAAAGGTCACAGTACCTTTTTTTTTGTTGTTGTTTTTGTCATCTCTTCTCTCATCACACTCACTGTAAACATCACACCCATGTGCATGGACTTCAACCCTGCTGCGAGCACACTGTCACTAAACCCCCCTTCTGAGTGAGAACATAATGAGTTAATGTCATTGACTACGTTTAACGGACCATCTTTTGCCTTGTTTGTGTGTCTGCTCTCCCCAGAGGTATACCCCTGAGAGAAGCACGGTAAAAATAAAAAACAACAAGAACAACTCTTCAGTTGTGGTGTAGGGGTGTGTTTAGGGTGGCAACCTTTTGCACTTTGTTGCGTGGGAACGTCTAAGGCTTAAATGACCACCTCTCCATCACTGTTGGACAGACAGGACAGGAGGGGTCAGGGCCCCTACGTCACCAAAAGAGACAAGTGGCAGCTTCTTGTAGCGCTGCCATGCACGCAAACCCCCATTGGCCCATACATGGATTGGAAAAGTGTGTTGAGGAGGTGGCCATTATAAGGAAGATCTATCTTCGGCAGCACAAAACTATCCCTGGCTATTTAAAACAAAACAAAAATGGTTCCATCAAAGGCAGGTTCTGACAGATTTACCCTGAGTTCTTAATCTCAGACCCAGCTGCCAGGAGGAATCCCGCTGATCTAAGAGTTAGGCCTACACGCAAGGTGGCTCTAAGGGTGTGTGACGGTGCACGGGAGGTGTCTGGTGGTGAATAGGAAGCTGTTCTGGTCTTGGCTCAGCATAAAATATATATCTCTCTTTTATTTATAACTTCACAGAGTAACACACACCGTAGATAAGATACAATTTGGTCTTTTATTAGTACACTAGCTAACCAAATCGATCTAATTTTTACAGTAGTCAATCATTAAAAGTGTGTGTTAGTTTGTGTGTGTGTGTGTGTGTGTGTCTCATTACCTTTGTTTAATGGTTGAGGGGTCCTTGGAGAAAGTGTGTGTGTGTGTCTCATTACCTTTGTTTAATGGTTGAGGGATCCTTGGAGGAAGTGTGTGTGTGTGTGTGTGTGTGTGTGTGTGTTCATGTATGGTGTGGACTGATTAGCCCTCCCATGCGTCCTCCTCCTCCCCAGCCCACGGCCACAGAGGACTTTGGCCACCTGCCCCCTGAGCAGCGGCGTAAGCGGCTGCAGCAGAAGATCGAGGAGCTGGGCAAGGAGCTGCAGAAGGAGGTGGATCAAAGGTGAGTGCCGCTGCCCCCCACGGCAACCATTTCCGTGGCAACTCCCTGGCGTGTCGTCTGTGGCAGTGGCGTGCATCACAGTGCAGCCCGACGCAGCCCTCAGCTCCTCTCCCCTGAGGTCACAGGGTTTTAGTCAGCTTTGTTTACTGAGCCGCTCAGGTCACCAGGGAATGCAGTTCAGTAGGCCTAGACCGTAACCACGTCTCCCCTCCTCTTCCTGCTCCTCCTCCTCTAACTCTATTTCTCTCTCTATCCCTCCTGTTTCCTCTCTTCCTCTCCCCTTCCCTTCCTTTTTTTGCTCTCCCTCCCCTTTCCCTTCTCTCTCTTCTCCCTCCCTCCTTCCCTCTCTCTGTCTTGCTCTCCCTTCTCCCTATATATTTCTTTGTCCCTTCCTCTCTCACTCCCCCCATATCTTCTCTTTCTTTCTCTTGTGCAGTGAGGCCCTGGGTAAGATGAAGGACGTTTACGAGAAGAACCCTCAGATGGGCGACCCAGCCAGCCTGGCCCCTCAGATCAACCAGACAACCCAGAACATGGAGAGGCTGCGGGGAGAGCTCAGCAAGTATGAGGTACGGGTCGCCCCCTAGTGGTAGCTTGCGCTCACTGCAGTGGCACGGGCTTATAGGGATTAAGTGAGAATCAGTATTAGCGCTGTGGCGCTCAATCCCATCAATCTGTCTGTTGTCGTCTGGCAGAATTGGCTCACGGAGGCAGGAGGTCGAGGGGACACGCTGCGCTACTCATCGCAATCCTTCAACAATAATGGAGCCCATGATACATACAGGTTGGTCTTGAATGCAAATGCAAAGGGCTTTACACAACAGATACAGACACCCATTTTATCAGTGCATGTTTCCTCTGGGTGTCTAGCCCACGACCTTGCTGTATTGTTAGCACCTTGAACTAGCAGTTGAGCTACAAGAACAGGTAGGTTGTCATCTTCATGGATTATTTTTTATGACCCCATGCCATGTATATTTAAATATGGATGACTTGCTTTAGTTAGCGCCCCCTCCTGCTCAAGGGTTCTTCCTGCAGGGGAGGTTTTTTGTTTAAGCCCAATTTGTCTTAGTGCTTGCTTTTTGGGGGATGAAGTTCAAAGTGCCCCAAGACATATTCATATGTAATGGATGTATATATCAAATTAAATTGAGTTTAATTATGCCATCTGCTGTAATAACATTTGTGGATGGATGCCGTATGTGTCGTATTTGCAGTAGAAATAGCAGTAGGTATGGGTCTAGAATTAGTGTTTATCATTATAGCCCAGACGGAGCGCACTCGGAGGAGGGCACCCCAGACCCCTCGCATGCCATCTACGCCGAGTTTGATGACGACTTTGAGGAGGAGGAGTTAGCCGCTCCCATTGGCCAGTGCACAGCACTCTATAACTTCCCAGGTACACACACACACGGAAATCTCCTGATCCGTTTCTGTCAAGGTATGCCTTAAAGGAACACGCCAGCTCTCTGGAAAATCAGTTTATTTGCCGTCTGCACCAGAGTAAGATGAGCGGATACATCCCCTTATCTTCTCTGTGCATGCAATAACAATACCTCAGTCTGACATTGTTAGCCTAGCTTAGCGTAATTCACTGGAAGTGGGTGCCTCAAAGTTGGTGTGTTGCTTTAAGCAAATATCTCATTTAGATGCATGCACAAGATTGAAATGGCTAATTATGTCATCTTCTGTGTTTGGCCTCTTGATTGTCCAACCTGCAGGTTCCAGCGAGGGCACCATTGCCATGCAGGAGGGCGAGGTGCTGTCCGTGGTGGAGGAGGACAAAGGAGACGGCTGGACCCGCGTGCGTCGCTCCAACGGGGACGAGGGCTACATCCCCACCTCCTACGTCAGCATCACCCTCAACAAGTGACCTCTGACGTCCCCAACAGACAGACAGACGGGCTGCAGCAATGTGCTGCCCCCTCCCCAGCTCCTCCATCTCCCCTCATAGCACCTCTCCACCACGCCACGCCACATGAGACTCTTACAGTACCAAAATCACAGCTCCTTGCCAACCAAGCACTGCATTGCATTCCGGACCTCTCAGTGGGACCAGGCTGTGGTGTAATGGACCAAAGACGAGGGCACAGCGAACACACTCCGCTTCCTGGGCATCCTCATTCCGAGTTGAGCTCCTGGTCAGCAGCGAGTGAGGTATTGAGGCTGCCCGCGCCTGACGGGATGATGAATGTGCCGTCACCGCCACAGCCGAATGCGCAGCTCCATTTGCGTGGGAGCACCGGACAGCCGTGGGCTTTGTGCTCATTTGTCTCTTGTCATGGCTCTCGCTTTCTCTCTTTCTGTGGTCATGTTGGTTTTTTTTTGTTTTTATTTCTGTGAGAGGATAACCTGACGTGCGGGGCGGGATACTCAGGTGCCACACCAAGAGGTTGGGACACATTATAACACAGCCTTGGAGGGGTGGAATCCACAAGTTCACTCTTGTGATGGGGCAAAGGCGACCCCCCCCCCCCCTCCCCCTGTCTTTTTGTGACGTTGGGTGTGTGGGCTTCTTAACACATTAGCAACCACACACAACTTTGGCTTGCTCATTCCAATCTAAACACTTAGGCCTAAAGCAGCTGTGTAAGGATGTGTGCACCCATGTGGCAAGAGGTGAGATGTGGTTCCAACACCACTTATGCCTTTTTTGTGCATTTGTACAGGTGTGTGAGAGTATGTGTACACACATATTTTTGTTCAGTCCTATTGTGATGCAAGGCATTGGCGGGGCCAAAGACCTATTTTTTGGGGACTTCTCCTTTCTCCTGAGATAGGACACCTCCCTCTCTCTCTCTCTCTCTCTCTCTCACACACACACACACACACACACACACACACACACACACAAAAACACACACACCGCCATGCCGAATGTCACGTCTCAGCCATAGCCTCATTCTTCTCTGGAGACAGCAAAGTGATGTTCAGCGACTGACAGTCTGCCGTGTCCAGTACTAAACAGTAAGGTTTTTTTTTTTATGAGGCATAAAAGATAATTTATTAAGTTTTTGTTAGTATCTTTATGGCACAGATATAGTGATCAATACAATTAGATATTGGATGTGATGCTCACACAGTTCTACACAACACTTGCACGCCAGCCTACAGAGGTTTGTCTGTAACCAGCTGATGCGATATCGAGAAGAACAAAACCAGTACAGACATTAAAAATGCAAGGTTAGGACTATCATATTTAATTAAGAAATAATATATTTTAGCGATCACAACACCACTATTGTCTTACTATCATTTTATTCCACATAAATAAATAAGATTAAGTTAGAGAACTGTTTTACTTCAGGATGTTTTAAAGAGGGATGTGTTGATGAAGTCTGGAGTTGTTGGATTTGATTTGTCCTCTTTGAGCCAGGTGGTTTACATTTTCAATGCAAAACTGTCTCTGTGTCCAGGTGCCTTCCTAGTTTGCAGCCATTTGTATATAATCCATATTTACATACATAAAGTGTTAAAATGTTTATAGATATTCATATATGTAAAGCACATTTTCAAATTTAAATTGTGTCCTGTTTTGTTTTTTCTTATTGTTATTTGCATTTATTTATTTGTGCATGATTTCATCACAATCGCCACCGTAGTCCATGGCGGATTATTGTCACACAGTGCTTCAGTTCATACATTTCTGTGCTGTGCCTGGTGTTGTACAGCATTCTGATGTAAAAGCAATTCGTTCACAAACACAGTTTGTAATACGCGCTCCTGTTTGTTGCAGTTAGCTTTTCTCTCAGTAGGGTTCCCGCTTGCCAAGTACTTAAAGGACTTCTGCATGAATGGGTCTGTCAAATGAAATGCTGCACACATGATTGATTTCTTCTATTCGCATAATATTCATTCAAGATAGGTGGGCAGTCATTGAATAGGCTGTGAGGCGCATGGACGGTTTATTGCAATATCACTTTATTGTGAATGAAGAAAAAGGAAATGAATATCCACCAGGTGGCAGTGCTTGGCAATTTCAGGCAGAGCCGTATATAGAGATTTAATGTTGTAAAGTCGGTGTCAATGCTGCTTCGTTGCTTGCGTTTATGGTTATCGTTTTGAAGATTGGGGGAGGGGTGGGGGGGGGTGCGATGCAGCTTCCAGTTAGATAAATATGCATGTGCTTGTGCCTTCTACTGAAATGTATAGGTAATGGTTAGAAGTATTGATATGAATGTGAGGAATGGATTTGGCAAAAAACGAGCAGAAGAGAATTGGATGCGAAGGGCAGATGAGGTTTGGATGGAAAGTAGTGCTGAGGCCCTTTTTCACAGCAGACATTTTTGACATGAAATATGTGCCAGGCCCAGATGATAGGCTACTAATGACATGACATTAATTAAGGTTCTGATTCTGCTACACTTAAATTGAACAGAGACTTAACTAACGTATTTAGTAGCCTACCCTCCTATTTCATGTCCGAATGCCTGCTGTGAAAAAGGGATGTGCCATTCATTCTCTATTTCATTCACACATGAGGTGTGACAAGTTAATCCATTAGGGTACCAAATAGCCCTATTGGTTGAGGTGGTCTAAGGAAGATTTGTATGCACATCACTATCTAAGAAACATTAAAGGTCAGTTTTACCATACTTGCCTGTCCCAGATTGATAGGTTGCCGTTTCTGTGAGGCAGCCGCCTTTAAAAGATAAGCGTATCGTCTGAAACTCCCACAGGCTGTCATGGGCACAGGAGCTGACTGCTGTCGAGTCTTCAACAGAAATTATTAAAAGACCGAAGGGGCATTTCTCTCAGATTGTTTGCTGAAACTTGTGAGCTGAATTTGCTTGTCAAACTATGACTATAAATGTACCTACCCTACGTGAACCCCAGTAGACTATTTTAAGTGAATAGACTATGGAATTTAAAATGCATTGGACTTCTTAGGGGTTCTGGGCAAGTTGAGTCTTGAGTTGAAGACCGAAGAACACCTCGGCTCAGCAGCACGGACAGCAGACCACCTGCGTAGATGTAGAAAGAAGCTAGTCTCTGGCTACTTATGCTTCATCAACGTACACGAAACTTGGTGTAGGCAGAGAATGTCTAATAGGAAGACGGGCTCTGGCTAGGGCTCTGGTGTAAGCTATGGCTGATAGGCCTATAGACTATTTGTATACCTGCAAGATGTTAAATTCAACATCCTGCTAGCTCCACCTGAATGGGGAATAGGCTCAGCTTTTTTTAGGCAATGGCTTGAAAACCATTTTTAGCCTGGAAAATCCAGACCCTGGTAATCTAGAAAGATTAAGGGTCTGGCCATGGCTAATGTAATAGATAGATAGATACTTTATTGATCCCCAAGAGAAATTATAATGGCCCAACTCCAGGGGCAGCACCAAGCATGCATTTGAAAATCTCACTGCATGCAATTGAATAACACTACGGCCAATGTTTACTGACTGATTCCGGACTTCGATGCAATTGGATAACACTACAACCAATGTTTACTGACTGATTTGTTGCAGCGCTGTCGTCATCTGTTTAGCTCGTCTCTGGTCCGCCTATATCAGAAACACTGATTGGTTCCTCGTGATGCAAGGGGTAAAAGTAACGTGCATCATTACTCATTGCCAGAGTGTCTGGCAGAGACAATTCAAATTGTGCTCGCAAGGATTTCCAGGGTAAACCATTTTGCCAAAAAGGATGAAACTTAAGTGAGTCTGCAGGATAAGGAAGAGGCCATTAGCCCTACAGGCTTCGATTTATTTGTGGAGTGTGCTCAAATAGTGAATCATATCGGCAAAATAAAGTGCAGTATTCTTACATTTCTATGATGTGAAAGAAGAGCAAACAACATGATTCCTCAAATTAAATAAGCTTCTTCCTCTCTTCCTCCAGCCGTCTCTCTCTCTGCTGGGGTTAGAACCTCATACGACTCACAGGATGTGGGCTCCATTGGCCATTCTTGACTGGTAGCATACTCTTGAAAGGCCATCCTTGGATGACACAAGCTGTGAATTGTCAACTGTTAATTGTTAGCTTTTAATTAGCACAGGAATATTCCAGGCCCATGCAAAATGTGTGCAAAGAAAGACTATTCTGTGCAGTGATTGAAAGGAGGGCTTGATGTTTGATGAGAGGATTAGGGTGGGGAAGATAAACTGCTAACTGCTCTCTCTGATTTACCTCTCCCCCTCTCCCTTCATCAAACCCTCCATTCATTCTCTTTCTACTGACCATTGCCACATATAGACACAGACACACAAACCAGGCTTGTGCAATATTCAGAATTTTAAAATGGGCCTCCATTTCATTCATGAATTGGAATTTGAATTGACTCCCCCCAAGTTGAAGTTGAATTTGAAGGAAGTGGAATTACCGGTAAATTCATGGCAATTCCACACACAACAGAAAGAATATGTTGAAACAATCTCACATACATTCAGTGTTAGGAAGGTTACTTTGGAAATGTAGGCTAATTGGTTACTGTTATAAGTTGTATGTTTGATGCAATCATATATCTGACATATACTGTGAAGCTTCATTGTTAAACACTACCCTTAATATATATGCATTTATTTGAATTTCATTGAATTTTAATTCAACTTCAATTCAATTCTACTTACAAATTGTAATTCTAGATCCTGTTTTTGACAATTCAAATTCAAAAATCAAATTGGAATTTGTACAAGCCTGACACACACAGGTTTGTACAGAACACACTGGCACATACGCACGCTCACACACAGGTATACATGCAGACACATGCACTCATCATATTGTTTGTTTTTTATCGCTATGTGGTACATCTAGTTTTTCTAAACTAGTTCTCCATAACTCACCAGTCTAGACATCTAATAAAACATATGTTCATAGTCTCAGATTCAGAGACATTAAGGGATAGGTGGGGATTCTAATATTGCATTCCTCCGGCGAGAGTTACGTTATTATCCTTTTTGCATATTCCTAGGAGCATCCTGTTTCTTTATCCCTTTTAATTTGCAGCATCAGAGGTGAAATAGCCTACTTTTCAGCTTAAAAGGATTGTACGCCCATAAAGAAAAACCCTGTCATTATCTACTCAACTTCATTACAGTAATAACCCACATTAGGTCTGCTTGTCTAACACAAAAGGAGTTAGCCAGCAGAAATTCAAGAATAGCCCCGCTTTCCGAGCAATTGGAGAGCAGACACAATTCTTGCAATAAGATAATGGTAGCGTTTTCTTTACTGGTACTTTAATCTGTTACATAAGCCCATATTCAGGAAGGTCTAGCATTAAACTGACAATTACACATTATACAGGAAGGTGTAGCATTAAACTGATAATTACTTTTGTTGCCACAGTACTAGCCTGGCCTTGCCTTCCTACGTACTTCCGCTCGATTTTCCTCTCCCTCCACGAAGCGAAGCGTAGACCAAGGGGATGGTCATTTGCCAGGCTACCACAGTACCCTTTATGTCAGTTTTAGAGTGGGTACCCCCTTAGTGCTAAATGAGTATCCAGTGTGTTGAAAATGGACAGTGTTGACAGTGATTGTTACTTTAACACAAAGGCATACACATAACTGCAGGTAGTGCAGTTGAACAGGATGAGAACCCCCCCCCCCTTCATAAAGCTCCCTCATTTAAAACAACAACTCTGTTAAATGCTCAAAAACCCTACTTTTTATTAGTGCTGTGGGTAAAGTTTTAGCCCAAGCATGTCAAGAGTGCAAGCAAAAATTGTTGTGGCTATTGATTGAAGTTCTACCCCTCCAGTGGTGCCATGGCTAGATTATGGAGCTGCTCTCCCTCAGTCAGCCCCAGTCAGGCTGCTGTTGATGTATCACACTCATTTCACTGCAGCGTTGCTCCAAAATAACAAGTAATTATTTCATTGCCTAGCAGAAGGAAGGCAATTAGAGATTTTAAAACAAGACCAACTACCAAGTCTGTATCAACAGGACAAAAAAAATCAAACAAGAAATGCCTGGGCGTGTTGTATGTGAGGCTGTTAACTACTGTAGAGGAAAGTTAATATCAGTTGATATGAGTGTGAATGTAGATGAGTTGTTTCTTCTAAATTCTATTTGTTATTGTTATATAAAAATCTATGCCTTGTTAGTATGCTGTTGAGATGTGTGTGGGATCTGTGTACTTAACTATGGGCTGTGTTTACATGCAATGTGTTGATCCTTCCTAGGTGGTAATCAATAGGTCATAATGTTATCCTGAGGTTGTGATGAGGTAAGAAACGTGTTCTCTGCACCAGGCTCCTGTAGTCTTTTCGTTTCTTCATTCTCTCCCATAAACCTACTGCCCTGTAGAGCTTTAAATCCTGCACCTGTTCTCTAGTCTTGGGTAACCTCTGCTGAGCCAACAGAACCCCCCTGACCACCTCGCTTCTCTCCCGCC
This sequence comes from Alosa pseudoharengus, assembly GCF_046254945.1. Classification (NCBI taxonomy): domain Eukaryota; kingdom Metazoa; phylum Chordata; class Actinopteri; order Clupeiformes; family Clupeidae; genus Alosa; species Alosa pseudoharengus. The sequence goes on from NW_027468774.1 coordinate 42,053,576, forward strand.
TGCCATTCTTTATGCCACACGTCCGAGCAAACGCAGGCAGCCCCACTGAGAAACCAACCGTGGATGGAGTCGGAGAGAGAGAGAGAGAGAGAAGAGAGGGAGAGAAAGAGAGGGGGAGAGGGGAAGAGGTAAATCAGAGAGAGCAGTTAGCAGTTTATCTTCCCCACCACACCCCACCCCACCTCCCCTCAGTCTGAGCTGCTACCGAAGTGGATGAATGGCCTGCTTTAAATAGCTCTGATTAATTAGAGGTTTTAATTGCCAAATCGTCGTCAGAGGCTTCAGCAACAGCTTCTTCACCCAAGCCCATGTCACTTCTTCAGCACCAGCTTCCTTACCCAAGCCCATGTCACTTCCTCACCCAAGCCCATGTCACTTCCTCACCCAAGCCCATGTCACTTCTTCAGTGAAGGGGGCACCTGCTGGCTCTCATCTCAAGGGTTTTGTTTTTGTGGCACATGTCAACCAACATCCAGCACTTCTACGGCAACACAGCTTTCTCAGCCCATTGAAAGCAATATTTCAGCTGGCTGGCTTTGCCTTTTGATAACTCTCTGACAAACAGATGCTCTAACAGAGAGAGAAATGTGTCAGGGACTCTTTCAAGACTCTGTAGTGACTTGATCTAGCAAAATCTAAATCTGGTGGAAATTACCAAGCAAGTCTACACTGCCTAAGTCTGCCGGAAGTTAGCAAGAAATGCTAACACTGTTTGCAGCCCCTTTGAAACCTGTGTGCCCCTGGTTTAGCCTTGCAGAAGACACTCGGTCCTCTTCATTAGCCCCAGAGAGCACTCCTGAGCCCCATGCCGTCTCATTAAAGCTCCCATTGGCCCACCAGGCTGTGTGATTGCAGTTGCACCCGCTCTTTTGTCTGTGTTCACGCCCCGTGTGCGTTCTTTCATAGTTGTTGCATCAGTGCCCTTTTGTGTGTCTCCACAGCACTCCTGATTACCATCATCTGTAGTCTGCTGCTTTGCTCGGTGCTTTTTCATTCCTTGCTACGGTTTGCATCAGTAAACAGTGGCCACCCGTTGAGTCCATGTTCGCTTTGGATCAGTCATCGGTAATTTCGTGGAAATCGGGGAAAGGTGCAACAGGCTTTTATAAAGTTTTATAACAGCCACTCTTTGCCCATCAGCAGTAGCTATGGTCTAGAGAAGCCTCTCTGCCTTCCCAAAAAAGATTGAGTCATTCCTCTACAGTGTACCACACCAAGACTTTACTACATTTTTTTGGCTTGCTTTTCACTGTTTGACTTGTTTGACCAGAAGCACGAGGTCCCCTTACCTATCTCCCAGTTTCCTATCCTACACACCCACTCAAACCCCCCACCCCTCGGCTCTCTTTGAGTTAGCAGCCTGTTTGGGTATGCAGCAACGTCCTCCCTGATTGATGAGCTGGCCGAGGGAGCGGAAATCTATCCCCAGGCTGCAGGCAAGGGCCCAGTGATGGATAGTTCCTCGGAGGTCCGTGCCGGACTGATGGGTCACAGGGGCCGAACCCTGCCCGTCGGGCTTTTTTGGCAGCTGTGGAAAAAAGACAGGAATGGGAAGAGTGGTGAAATGATACTGTCCACGATACGAGCAAGCCCCCTCGTGTTCGTTAGTGTGGTTCTCGGTGCGGCAAAGTGGAACAATGGCTCGGGAGACAAAAAAGCCCCTGGATGGAGCCTTTGCCTGTTAGTTGCCTAATTAGCAACGACTCTCCAAGCCCTTTCCAGCTGGGTTAGCCATCCGTGGCCTATCAGTGAGGAACCCACTTGTTTTGGGTTGGGTGATGTTTTCATTGTCTTGCGCTACAGCAGAGAGACGTGGTGGTAAATCAATCAATAGCAATATTTCAGACAGGAGATCTGTCTGACATCTGGAGGCTATCCTGCTCATCATTCACCACATGGCCCAAACTATTTCTCTTCTCTTGAAAACATCAATACAATATTTTATCTGCTTCAGTTTTTTTGGAGGTTTTGTGTGTGTGTGTGTGTGGAGGCGGATGTATTTGTGTGGATGTTTTTGTACATGGGCGTGGTTCTATGAAAAGCTTTTCATGGTAACGCCAAATACAAACTTACAAATATACAGACTCGCCAATTTCTGTGCCTATATTTGTAGCGAGCATTTGATGCTTTCTATTTCTGCGTAAATGCGGCTGTAAGTGTTAGCCAAGTCTTCACACCCCACAACCCAAATGTCTACCATGCCACCGCACCACCATGGAGCCTGCTCTCTGCTGCTTTCCTACACACTCCATAACCAGCCAACACAAACACGACACCAAGCGCAGCACCCACGGCGCTGAGCAGACGCTTTCTGAATGGTTAACGCGACCGAGTGGAGCCTGAGTTGTCCTGTGATGTTTTAAAGCTTTGTGTGTGTGTGTGTGTGTGTGTAAGAGAGAGTGTGTATGTGTCTCTGTGTGTGGCAAACCAATTCAGTGCCCTCTGAAAAGCTTCACAGTGTCTGTGTGAAATGATGTGAAATGAATGTAATTTGTGTTTTATTACCTTTGCGTAGACAGAGCACAGATTTACCAGATTTTGTGTAGACTTGTGTGAAAATATTCCCCTAGTCTGCGATGATGATTTGAGACTTCAGGATGAAGCCCTGGCTGATGGACGCAGTGAGCCTGTTGGTATTTCAGAAACACGTAATGGATGTCTCTCCATTGACCCCCCCACTATTTATGAAGCCCAGGCAATCCCCAACTCAATTTTCTCAATGCAGCAAATATGCAAATGAAAGTCTGTCAGGAAGTTGTGCGCTTCACTCCCCACACGGCTAATCAATTTACCCAAGATTCATAGCGTTAGTGAACTGCTGTCATAAAAACGTCCCTTTTCATGCCGTGGATGAAGTAGGCTATGCCACATATAATTATATCCTTTCAAAACAGACCTTTTATATATCTAATCTCAATGCACATGAATGCTTTTGTGTGTCTGTGTGTGTATGCTGGAGTGTGTATGAGTGTCAGTTACGGTGCGCGTCTTCCATTTGGTAGGTAGGTTAGCGCAGTAGCCGCTGCCGGCCTGCCAGTGAGTCAGAGTGAAGATGAATGAACATGGATTAAATGTCAGCACCCAGAAGATAGACCCTCGACCGGGGCACTGGTATGCATCATCACCTGACTTAATCTCGGTGGCGCAGAGCCGGCAGAGAGGCCTCTTGCTCGCTCGCTCCCTCGCCCAGATAAACGCAGAGCGGAATACTTTGAGGTGTCTGAGCCGCTAATCGCAGTTAGCCTCCGTATCTGTTCTTTTTCTTTTTTTTTTTTTACTTTTTTTTTTTAAAGTGGATTTTTAATAGCGCTCTTCTCTTGTCCTGACAACCTGCCCTTGCCCTGTGAGCGAGCCTCTGCTGCAGCATCTGGATGGTGTTCAATGCTGGAGCCCAAACAGATGTCGGAGGTCGTTCAGAGCGGCACTCATTTTTTGTTTACTGAATTTGCTAATGAACTAGCGCTGCATTGTGTTTGTGCTCCAATGCACAGAGGTTAGAGTAAATTAAAGATGATGATGGTCAAACATAGACACACACACACAAGCACATATAAACACACAAACATAAAGCCACACACACACACAAACACATATAAACACACAATCATAAAGACACACAGATACACACAAACTTGCATTCTAACTGACTGTTGTTCTCTGCCCCTGACAGATGGAAATGCTGATGGAAATGCTGCTGTTGCCATTTGCAAAAGATGAACTGACATTCCACCATTACAACAAATCTCTCCATGTGCAGCCAGAAGTGTACAACAAATCAGAACGAATCTGTTTGTTTGTTTGTTTATTCAACTCCAGTTCCGCTGAAAGAACACTCCACTCTCGCTTGTGTTCTCCCTCTTACATGCCCGGAGGCAAGCCACTCGTCTTTCGGGAAGATGACCAATCAAACGAATGTCCCTAGTGCGGAGATGAAACATCAAGGATTCGCTCTGAGGGCTCAAGTCAAGCCTAGCTTCATGTATCTGCAGGCTAACGCTGCCGTCTTGGGAGACGCTAGTCTCGCTAGACTCGCTTCTTGATCTTTCTGAGCTTCTCGCTGGCTCAAGTACCCCCCCCCCCCCCATACCTCCACCCCAATACTCTCCACTCGCCACTCTCTCATGTGATATGACTTTCCTCACCGGCAGACCCTTGTAGATCATTACAGAGCCTTCAGCATGGAGGCCTAAGCTCCACTTCCCTTTCATTTGCATCACATACAGCCTATATGTTTAGATAACGTTTCTCTGGATTTAATCTCCTGTGAGCTGGCCTCCCGCCACACTGCATTTCTAACCCTCTAGGCAGTGTGCTTAGCTCGCTGCAGTAGCTCTGGGCCATAGCCTCCTAATGGGAGGGAGCTGTATATGTTTATAATTATTTATTCATATAGCCCATGCTTTTATGCCAGACGACTTGCTGTGACTTGACTTGCCGAGTGAAAAATCTGTCTTTCATCAGTGCATGTGCTGACTGGGAAAGGGAGTCTATGCTGTGCTGTTGGTGATCATTCTTTGGCCTGCCAATTGAGCTGAGGGGGCCACTGCTATGGGACCACACGACTTCCATATTAAGCCGCCATTCCATCAGTTCCAATTTTGCGCAGCATTGGGCTCTGGCGTGTTCATTCCGGTCCTCGGATGAGTGCACAGGCGTGTGTGCGTGGCATGCATGTTGCCTATGGTCACATGATGTGCCATGCATTGCAAGAAGATCAAGAGCAAACAGGCTTCCTCGTCAGGAGAAACTGTCTCTCTGTCTATGGAAGCAGTGACGGAGCCTCCCTCCCTTTCTTTCTCTCTCTCTCCCCTCCTCCCTTTTTATCTCTCTCTCCCTCTCCTCCTCCTCCTCTCTTAAAGCACCCTGTGAGGAGACACCATCAATCATTTAAGTGACGCTCATCCCCAAACATTTTTGCATCTTTTCAAACCATATGGTTAATATCACGAGACAAGCCCTCCCTCTCTCCTCCCTTGTCTACTAGACGGTGTCGGAGAGAAGGGAAAAAAGCGTTGCTGCAGTGACAGATTTGCCTTATGCAGATGTAGCTGGCGGGCTGTGTATCAGGACGGAAAAGAGGACACACACACACACACACGCGTGCTCCCACTGCAAGCGTTTTGAGATGCAATCACTGGCCTGTAGAAGGCGGGTTCAGCGGTCACCTAGGGGACCTCCTGTGTGTCTCCCAGCAAAGTGGGGAAGGTGAGGCCAGGCAGCACTGTGGATGGATGATTACTGTAGTGCTGTGAGAGGGGAGAGAGAACAGAGTCTGTGTATGTGTGTGTGTGTGTGTGTGTGAGGGGGGACATGGGTGTCTCGCTCTCTCTCTCTCTCTCTCTCTCTGTATGTGTGTGTGTGAGTCTGAGAGAGCATGTGTGTCTCTGTGTATGTCAGAGAGACAAGGAGAGAGAGAGAGAGTGAAAGAAAGAGTGTGTGTGTACATGTCTGTGTGTGTCTGAGAAAGACACTGTGTGTGTGTTTGTGTGCACGTGTGTCCGTGCATTTGTGTGAATTAAGGACTTCTGATCCGCTCTCTGCCATTTGAAAGGGACAGCGCGGTGGAAAGCAGTGCTTTGCTGCTGTTTTAAAATGTATGGGGACCATTTACATTGATATCTTTTTAATGAACAGAGAGGAACCATGTGACAGCCCGCGCTTGGCACTCTGGAGCTTTGGCGAGCATTAACAGCCCCACTTTCACACATGGCTGTTGCTGCTCATTTACTTGCTCTAAATTGGCTGCATCAGTCATATTCCACACACACACACATGCATACAAGGGCTTTTCAGCTTTAGTTTCCCCATCGCATACAGGCATAATAAGCACAGAGCGTAGTGTGAACATAGTCTTCGGTGTCCCTACATACAGTATATAAGCCAGCCATCTGTACATGCATGTAACATGAAGACCAACAAGCGCTTAGTGGTGCTCATGCCTCTTCAATGTCCTTAAAGGGAATGTAAAATGCATAGATTCTGTGGTAATAAAGGGGATTGCTACAGGTTAAGAACAGATTAAGAAGAATTGAACAGAACTTTCCGATTCTAATTCCACGTTAAGGACCATTCAAATGACACAGATGGTGTTTCATGGTTTCACAAAATTCTATGATGGTTATATAAGTGCATAAGTGAATAGAATGAATAGAGTGTTTAAACATGTTGTTGTATGAGAGTATATCTTGCCAAGTCTTGAGTAAGTAGAGCGAGTTGAGAAAAGTAGTTTGTGAAGGATTTGATTTGGTCTGCTGGATACCGAGTCTGACCGGCCGATGCACTCTCCTTATGTCGACATGCCTCTCAGTCTCTCAGCAGCCTCGTTAGTACACAATGAACAGAAATGGAATCAACTAGTGGGCTTGCGGTGATGGGTGTCGCACGAAAATGGCCAGCACAGTGACACCGCCATCACTTTCATCTGAGAGTGGTGGGCGTCTCGCCTGAGCTGCTTCTCTCACTCAGACCCATAATTCAGCCAGTGAGATAGGGACTCCACAGGGAACATACTTTCTTTAAGGAGGACAGTTGTTGGAGGGAATATCTGCCAGTGCTAGCTTTTTGTACCGCACTCTGGCAGCGGGGTGAGCTAGCGTTCCTCTGAAATTGGAGCACCCCCCCCCCCCCAGAAAAGTTGAGTGCAATTGGACTGGACTGGACTGACACAACTGAAGAAGACTAGATGAGTTCTTACAGAGAGAGAAAGATAGTTGGAAAAAAAAACAGAGAGAAAGAGAAACGTGCATGTTTGTGTTTTCCGACTCCGAGTTTGCTGTTGAGGCCTGGGAAGAGGGCGGAGGAGGAGGTGGAGGAGGTGGAGGATAGTTGCAGCTGGAGTTTTGATGGAGGCGAAGGGAAGGGTCCCGTGTGTGCTGTTTATATATAAACATGTATAAATATTCATCTTCGCTCCGCTCGCCTGCGTTGTCAGCTTCGCAAAAACACTTTCATCTCAGCAACGAGAAAAATGTTCAGAAAATAGACTTAGCCGCTGTTGTGTTGTTCTGTGCGCGGGGCACGGATGGGCTTCTACGCCTCAGAAATGTGATTAGCGCGCGTGAGCGGCACCATAGGGTTGCTGCTACTCTTCTCCTGCTGCGGTGACTCATCTATACAAGCTCATTAACGGGGCCTTCAATGGTGACGTAACCGCGGCCAGAGGCATGGCTTTGCCCTAGTGCTGGAGGCAGTGTGTGTTTGTGTGTGTGTGTGTGTGTGTGTGTGGTTGGTGTGGGCATCACTAGGGATGGATTACTGAACGGGCCTACTGAGCCCAGGCCCAGGGTCCCCAGGGGGTCCTGAAGCCCAAGCCTCTGTGTGAAGTTGCTACTATGTTCCCCACCCCCGATATCTGAGTAGGGCCCCTCAATAACACAGGTTATGCTATGTGCAATAATAATGCTTTGTAATTGGCATCTTTTTTCACAGGAAGATGCCTTGAATCTGTTGATGGTTATGCCATATTTGTCAGTCTCAATCTATCTAAATCTAATCATTTAAGGAGTTATTTTTTACCTTACCAACTTTCTCTGGTGAGCAGGGGGGGGCTTTTCATGTCTGGGCCCAAGGGCTCATAATCTGTCCATGACCATCATAGATGTGTGGGCATCATTGTGGTTGTACAGAACTGTTGTTTCCACCTTATTCCTGAAACCTCAATTCCATTCCGTTCCATTCCGTTTTCAACTTAACCTATTCTGTTTACATGCTGTACAAATGAGCGCAACTTGAATAACTTGAATATTCTTCAACTTATATAACTTTTGAATGGTTGACAACTCTGCACTCAATAGGGCTATTTTATATAATACAGTATAAGTTTACTTTTATATGGCTTTGGATGCATCCGGTCTTTTGTTCTGACTACCATCATATGAAACCGCTTTGGCCAGAAATAGAGAAACGGATTCCGGAATACCGAAGTGTCCTGGCGACATCCATTGTTGGTTCACCTTGTCTGTTTTAGTCCAGAGACACTGGAGGTCAGGTTAGGAGACCCATGATCATATTCAGTTTTTTGTTTTCTCCTCTCTCACACTCTCTTGCTCACTCAATCTTCCTGAGTTTGGCCATTTCTACCTCGCTGCCCAGGGTTTGTGGAGTATCAATCCAAGGTTATTTGTTCTTCCGTTATGATTTGTGACAAATAAGTTTGTGCAAGCTGTTTGGGCCAGAGGCTGGCAGTGGAATTATGGGCCAACAGTAGCAGTGTTTTGTCTGGAGAGCTCTCTTGCTTGATGAAAAGCCTTTTTTCGTTTCCCGTTCGCGTGGTGTGTTCAATTTTCTGTTATTGCGGGGAAATTAAACATAGCTGTCAGTTTGCCTTTTCAATGAGGTCCATCACATATCGAGCGGGGAGAGCTGGAGAGGGGAGATGCATGCAGGGGCGCACTTGTGCAGAAGGATGCACACACACACACACACACAGGCACAGAGCCACACACACACTTGCACACATACAGACATGCAAACATGCACGCATATACACACAATCAGACTTGCACACATACAGACACACACACTCGCAAGCATACCCACTTAATCAGACTTGCACAAGTACTCACAAATACGCATGCGCGCACACACAGACACACACATACACACACACACACACACACACACACACACTTAGATCATCAGGCGGTGTTTGTCTCTTTGCATAAGCATTTCCTGTCCATTCCTCAGCTTTCCTTACTCCCTGTCTTCATCAGTCAATAAAATGAATCAGCCTTTCACTGGATGAGCTAGAGGAAAAACAACAGACTTGCTGAAAAAGGGGGTTTGCACTCGAGTTACCAACACACACACACTCACACACGCACGCACGCACCTACAGTACGCACGCACGCACACACACATGCATGCACCAAACAAGGCATACTCTTCTTGCTTGTAACACAATTGCCATTGTTTCATTTCCAACATGTGCACATTGGAGATGCAGTTAATGCGTGCATGAACTGAGGACTGGTGGTGAGGATCTTTCCACATCAGGCTTCCGCAGCGTTCTCGTCCTCCATCTGAGGCGTAATCTCCTCTGGAATGCCTGTTCCTCCATCTTAAAACGGCAGGATTAATGAAGTAATCTCTGATGCAAGTAATTACTTGTGCAGGCAGATCCCGATGACAAACGCATGAATTAGAGACACACTTCTTATTAGATGCATAGGGGGAAAAACATGAATATTGCATTTCCTTGCATACAGTAATGTCAGAGATATCTAGTTATAATCACAGTTCAATAGGGAACTGTTCTGGCATTCATAATTCAAACCAAAGCTGGACCATTGTTTCCTCATCTATGATTAAAAGTCTCTCTTTCTCTCTCTCCCTTAAGGCTTTCATTCTGCTTTTTATTTAGTTTTTTTATCCCATTCAAGGCCTCTAAACCCACACACACACACACACACACACACTCACACATACACACATACACACTCGTGCACACATGATTGAAATATTTGGTTTAATCTCTGTCCGTACCTTTGGGCAAGAGTGAGAGAGGCCAAAAACACGGTATATTTTTTATTAATATTATTATGAATGGCAGAGAGACAGCTAGGAATGACCTGGTATTTAATGAACATCCCCATCCCTTCCTCAGGCTTCCACCATCCTAATGAACATCCCCATCCCTTCCTCAGGCTTCCACCATCCCTTCCTCAGGCTTCCACCATCCTAATGAACATCCCCATCCCTTCCTCAGGCTTCCCCCATCCCTTCCTCAGGCTTCCACCATCCCTTCCTCAGGCTTCCACCATCCAAATGGCGCTCTTTCTTGAAATGTGACTCTGCGACTGAACTGTGCCATTGGATGCTGGTCTTGCATTTCAATTCCAAAACAAACAGGAACGCTAGTACAGCCGTCTTGTTTTAGCTCTCTATCCTGAAGCTCCTCCAAGCAGCTAGCAGTGCCAGCAGGTGGAACCTCCGCAGCCCCCGCTGGCTGTGCCGTTGACAGGGACACTTGTGCTCGTGCCACGTCTGTAGGGGACGTAGATGGCGCACTAATGTTTGTTTTGAAAGCTGTTGTCTATTTCCAGTCCCCCAGCTCGCCACCCAATTAGAGCTGGGGCCTGTTTGTGAGTTTGAGTGGGCCGTTAATGAGGTCTGCTGATGGGCTCTGCTGCTTTCTTTTTCTCTCTCTCTCTCTCTCTCTCTCCCTCTCTCTGTCTTTCTCTCCTTTATCCCCCCTGCCTGTCTCACTCCATTATTCCCCTCCCCCTTCCACACACACACACACACCCCTCCCATGGTCCTGCTGCTGAGTGCAGACTCGAGGAAGCCATACAGGGGCTGATGGGGACGAGCGATGGAGTGGCGAGAGTGGTAGAAGTATCCCTCTGAGCACAAGCGCCGACTGCCCATCTGGTGTGACGTGAATTATAACTCGCTTCTTTTTTTCGCGGGGCTGGGCTTTTGTGCTGGAAAAAAAGAGAGAGAGAAAAGAAAACTTTCTACAAATCTCCTTTTCTGCAGATAAAGCACAGTGCCCCTGAAGCAGAAATGAGTTTTGGGTTAAGGCTTTGTCACATTCAACAGATTAGGTCGGCCCCTCGCTTTTGAATTACTGCGCCTTTGCGCACTTATCTGCATCCGCCACTAGCGTCGTGCCCGGAGTAGGCCAATTTGGCGGCGTTATTTGCTGTGCAGGGTTTGTAAATTGGAAATTGCTGTTTTACTCCGGGTACAGCCTTGTCGGGAAAGGTAATCAGTGTCGGCAAATAAATAACTCCTTGTGTCGTCTGTTGTTCAGGCAGTGGACTGAGCCATCCCTCACACCCTGAGTCCTCACACACACACACACACACGCACACACACACACACACACACACACTGAGTCCAACTGAGTCCAAAATCTTGACTTTGAATTATCCCATAAATCCCTTTCGAAATGGCATCCCTATGCCATATCTAAAGCATTATATTTACACCTGCTGTACACTTGTATGTTTTTGTTATAGAGTACTCACTTTATGTTTATCCTCTTTTTTATCAAAATATTATAGATCTCTTAGAATTACAGACGGTAAAATGGCACTCTGATGGACACAATGTGCATTGACTGCTGTGATGACTAGTGACATCCCAAGAGACACTCATAACAAGCTCATGTCAGTCTTATGACTGAAAGTTCAAGTGAAAAATACGCATTACGCAGGCAACGTGAAGAGGGCACCAGCACAACCTAAACCACTCTAGAGCCACTCTCTTGGCAGTGCTGGCAAGGACTTCATTTGGGCAGCAAATATGCCTGGTCACTGGACTAATTCCTGCTGCTGTGCTGTGCTGTGCTGTGTGCGTGGGGTTCGTCCACAGCTCTTAAATGGCATGATGTGACAAATTGCCGTGAGGAGCTCAAGTGGCGGCTCAGTCTCTCGGTGGGGCGCCAGGCGTTCCTCAGCTGTAATTGGGCGCCTGGTCTGCTCATGAGTCAGCAGTTGTGTTCTCTTTACCACCCAACTCTATACATACACACACACACACACACACACATACACATACACACACACACACACACACACACATGCACACACACACACACTCACTCACATACATACACTCACACACACACACACACACAAACACACACACACACACGCACACACATACACACACACACTCACTCACATACATACACTCACACACAACACGCACACACACACTCACTCACTCTCTCTCACACACACACACACACACACACTCACTCACTCACTCACTCACTCACTCACTCACACACGCACACAGAGTGGGGCTAGCTGATGTAGTGGGTGGATTTGGCTTCACAATGTTGGGCATTTTAGTTATGCACAGTGAAGGGGATGTGTTGATTGTTAGGGGCCCATGCCCACATCCACGGCTGAAGTGGCCTTGAGCAAGGCACCTAACCCCTCACTGCTCCCCGAGCGCCGTTGTAGCAGGCAGCTCACTGCGTCGGGATTAGTGTGTGCTTCACCTCACTGCGTGTTCACTGTGTGCTGTGTGTGTTTCACTAATTCACGGATTGGGATAAATGCAGAGACCAAATTTCCCTCACGGGATCAAACAAAACAATGTCTTAGATGATTCAGATGCTATGGTTCTAACTTGACCCAAATAGTCAGCCTAGTCTTACTCACCATAGGATAAACTACAGCAGTTTCAAGTTAAGAGCACACTAGTTTAAAACATAATTTAAAACCAAGTTTATTATATATAATATGGAATGTCTAGCGATGTTTATTTGAGTATTTAACTTATACAGTATTACATATTATATTTTGAGTATTTAATAGGTGAACGATTCTGTGAAGAATTTTTCACATCCTGTAGAACATCCATAACTCAGCTACATGTTTATACAAAGTCAGCCTTACAAGTGGTCCACATCAGTGCTCACACATATACACTAACACACATAATATGATATGTTCCATGCTTGCTTTTGGAATAGTTGGAGTGAAAGCACTTAATTCTATCCTATTTTTTCTTAGTATGGGTGTTTAATGGAATGATATAAAAATAACCAAATCAATACTTTAGCTGGCACGTCCCTCTTGCCACCAAAGTAAACAGTTAGAGAATAATTGAATGAGTGCCTTGCAGACTGAGACAAATGACTTTCATCTGTGACTGATTGTGCTTGCCACTGCCTTTTCTCTCTCTCTCTTCCTCTCTCTCTCTTCTGCTCTCTCCCTCCGCCCCTCCCTCCTGTTCAAATGAGTTGTATTGGCAGGACAATAAACAGCACAGTGTTGCCATTTTTTGAGACAAGAAACGGAGTTGTAAACCATTTAATTGCACAACATCATTACCACCATTCACGGACGATGCAGCTCGGCCCTCCAGCGTACCTTATGAACTATAGATGAATTGATTTCCCCAATTTCTCTCTCTCTCTCTCTCTCTCTACTCCAGTAAGTGCACTAAGATTAAACTCTATTTCTAGTTTCCGTTGGGTGGGATGAAGTAGTTACAGGTAATGCATAATAAATACCACTGGAGTTGTGCAAGCGCAGGTACATAAGCCACATGTTCAACCCCCAGGCTTGTTGGGTATACACTGCCCACATCATACATGCTTTTGTCATTTAGGGCATCTGTTCATGATGTACCCAAATGACTCGGTGGCAAATGGCAAGCTGAGTGAATTCTAGTCACCAGGATGAATGGGTGAATGGTTTGCCCTCTTAAGTGAGCTTTAGAATGCAATGTACAGTATGTGTAAATGGAGCATCCGTAGTATATATATATCTATGGGTGCATCGGTAAAGGCATTTGTTTTTGCTATGCATACCCCTCCCTCTCTCTGTTTCCCCTTTTCCTCAGGAGCAGGTATTTGCAATCCAAACCTCCGCTGCACTGCTTTTCCTATTGATGGCCTCATCTTTCCTATACACTTTAATCGCAATAAAATATACAAAACAGAAACGAGCTGCATTAAAGGGCGGGCACCCATCCATAATTTATGACCTCCTGTAATTAGAATATAACCTGCCCCCGTGTGGGCGCACTGTAAACGCAACACACACAAATAAAACAGAAATACGAGCATCATCAATAACAGGTTGGTGATTGAGGAGACTGGTTATACAGGCTGATAGTCCACACTGAGATTGCTTTAGCTCCACTTCTGGTGCTGGTGTGTTGCCATAGGCTCCATACCTTCATTTGCTGGCACTTTTTCTTTCCCTTTTTGTCCCTGTTTGTCTAGAAGCAAGAATGCGAGCCCCTCTACTTTTGGAAAAAAATGCTCACATTTTTTATTTTTTATCATCACATAAAATTCATGGCCAGGCGACTGGGTAGGGGTGGTGGCCACAATGAGAAAGCCAGAGATGGATGCCACTTTTATTTATTGCTGTTTTGTACAGTTTATTTCACTATATGCGTTATCAGCAGCAGAGGTGAATAGTATACGAGAGGCATAAAGATTATTTGTGAGCATGTCATCTGTGGCAGCTTTGTGATTTAGGAGGCTACGTTTGTACGTGTGTGTGGGTGTGTTTATGTGTGTGTGTGTGTGTGCATATGTTTGGGTGTCTGTATGTGTGTTTATGAGTGTTTATGTGTGTTTTATTATGTTTGCATGCTGACGTGTGAGTGGAGAACTAGCCAGCTGGGTGGGTAATTAAGCCCTGTGATTCCTGCGGGAGAGGAATCATCCACACCTGGTCCACAACCACGTGCTCCTGCGTGCTGGCATTTTTAGTGTGTGTGTGTGTGTGTGTGTGTGTGTGTGTGTGTTCAGGTACAGTAGCTCAGGGAGGCTGGTTAATGTTTATTTACATCCCCTGTTGTACATCACCCAGCCTTCACACACTAACACAGGTCCACATGTTTAATTATGTGCATATCATGGGATAGTAATGAACAGTGCTTGAGTTGGGGGTTTGGGGAGAGGAGGCGGGGGGGGGCAAAACCTTCTACAATCGACAATCCCCCTGGGATTAATGGTAATAACAGAAATGTATTAGCCTGGCAAGCTAGATCCACACAAGATGTTGGGTCTGGGAACACACCATTGGCAGGGCTCAATCCGAGGGGCGGGATAAACGGCTGTCTTTCAAATTGCACGCAATAGAATAGAACTCCAACCCATGAGTCCCATGCATTTTACCACCAGCGGAGCTAGTTGGTAGATCAAACTTTTACAGTATCTAGTTGGCAAAACTTTTTCCAGCTCACAAGCCAACGGAGAGTTGTTAGACGACCCTGGTTGCAAATTACATTTGCTGCCGCTAGGGTGCGCCTAGATTTCTAGGCTAGAAATGTATAGGATGTTAGTCTTTGCTTCATTATGAAGGGACTTGTTTTTTGTTAACAAATTGATCACTGCCAACTGGGAACTGAGTTTTTCTCTCCCTCCTGTGGCCACTGTGTTGACATGTGGGCATGGCATGTGCTGGGGATCTGAGGTTAGTCATGCTTCCCAAATTAAAAGGTGCAGTCATCAATCCTGGTGAAAGGCTATTGATAATTGACGTTAACAACCAATTAAATGCATTACTGCCCCGCCCACCAATTGTTGATTGCCTATAATGGTAAACGATTGCTCCAAGGCTTGCTACAGGGAGGATAGGTGTAGGCTAAATTTGCCAAATAGCGTAATGGATCTATGGACCACATCCTTAAAAGCATGTATTACTGTGTAATTACTTAAGTGATGAATAACACTATGTAATTGTCACAAGTCATTACACATTACTAACATCAAATCCCAATGGACTATTAATGGTTATTAGTAATGTCATGGGCACACTGTACCTCTGAAATAATTAAGCGTCGATTAGAATATATGCAAGGACGCTGAATTTAAAGTGAGCCTCTGCGTGCCTGAGTGGAGGGGTCCATAGAGCTGTCTCACTGGCCAGGTGTCAGAGGTGCTTATGGCCAGAGGAAGCCAGGCAGCTGGGACTCCAGAAGGCAGACTCTGGTGAGGGCGGCTCGGGAATTAGTCAGGTTTATGGCCACACACACACACACACACACTCACCTCTCTGAACTCTCTGAGAGGCCTGGCAGGCGTATCACACCTTAATCTAATATCCACCTTTGACCGCAGTGGCTGGAGCTGAGGCAGGCGCTGGCTCTGAGCCAATGGCACAAATTCAGATTGAAAAGTGTTGTGTGTGTGTGTGTTTCTGTGTGTGTGTGTGTGTTTCTCTGTGTGTGTGTGTGTGTGTGTTTATCTCTCTGTGTGTGTGTGTGTGTGTGTATACAGTACTTGTGTGTGTGTTGCTTGTGAGACACAGGGTCTATTTTTTCTCGCTACATCATTTGCCACTTCATCAAGTTCACTATCCTCATGGTGATCAGATTCAGGGGAAATATATGTTATTTTAAAGCAACAAAAAATCTGCATCAAATGGGACGCTCTGATAGTCCACTGACTGTGATTTTGATTTATTATTTGCCTTCTCATCCAAGGTTTTCTTTTTCCTTTTACTCACTGATTTCTTTGGCACCTCAGTACTTAATGAAGACGTGGAGGAGGACGACCTCAATCTTTCACTCTTCTCCTCCTCACTGATGCTGTGAAATTCCTATTCTTGTTCTCTGGCTTTGAAGGGACACCAGGCAAGCCTGATGCTTTTTCTCTGTACGTGTTGATACGTGTGCGAGCCCAAGCTTGGTCTCAAGCTCTTTTCCTTTTCTTTGCATCTTCCGTCAAGGGTTTTTGCTGCTTCTTCGCCGGCTCCGCCATTATACACACGTTTGCAACAATCGCTAGCCGGGTTTCGTTAGCCTGCCTCTCTGCTGGGGATGCAGGATGTAAACTGATCCTGCTTCTCGCGATGTCTGAGACTTTGTGAGACTGAAGGTCGCGGGTAGGATACACCAAACTTGCAAGCGGGATATTCTTCCTACAGGCAGTAGGGGCGAGCGAGAGTTATCATTCACCCTGTAATGAGTCATTTAACCATATACCGACTGACGAAGATGATTAACGAAAACCTTGCCTGGTGTCCATTTAAAGTGTCGTCTCCTCACACCCCTCCCAGCAGAAAGCCATAAGGTGCCTACATTTCCAATCATTTCAGAGTGGATGACTACTTTTTGGCACATGCATCTTTTTATGGGAGTGTGTGTGTGTGTGTGTGTGTGTATGTGTGTAGACTTCTATGCATGTTTGTGTGTGTGAATGTGTGCAATTTCTTATGTGCCTCAGAGCAGTAGAGCAGGAAGACTTTGAGTGTGTGTGTGTGTGTGTACGAGTGTCTGTGTATGTGTGTGTATACACCTTACTATACATGCTCTGTATCTAACTGAGATTTTCCTGACCTCCCTGTGTGAGCCTGCCCTCCTCCCCTCTCTCCTCCTCCAGGGCACGAGGGGACTCTCTTACCTGCACCTCCTACCTCCTGCTCTCTCACCTCCTACCTCCTGCTCTCTCAGTCTCTCTTACCTGCACCACCTCCTGCTCTCTCACCTCCTACCTCCTGCTCTCTCAGTCTCTCTTAGCTGCACCTCCTACCTCCTGCTCTCTCAGTCTCTTACCTGCACCTCCTACCTCCTGCTCTCCTCTCCTCCCCTGTATTATTCTTTCTCTCTCTTCCAACCTCTCCCTCTACTCTCTCCTTTTCTCTCTCACTCTCTCCCTCTACCCTCTCTCCTCTCATTCTTCTCTCAGCCTCTCTCTCTTTCTCTAACTTTCTTTCTCCCTTTGCACTCTCTCTCTCTTTCTCTTTCTCTCTCTCCTTGGCTGACAGGAGAGATGCCATCTGGCAGCCATGAAGCTTCTGACCCTCAGCAGGGCTACAGCAGAGCTGTCAGCACAACAGCATCACCCAGATGAAAGAGAGAACGAGACAGACGAAAAGGATGCAGACTGGAGCACTGAGAACTAAGTTAGTTTGCCAGGAAAAATAGGCTTTATTGAAATGGTAAAAAAAGTTATTGTATTTTAATGGACAACAGCATACTGGCATTGCATGACAGACAGCACAGGCATACATCACTGTCAAGAACATTATGGGTACACTACAGAAAAAATGCGACAAAATGTCGCAAACCACAGATTGAAATAACGCAAACAAAGTAACCGTCTGCTATCTGACGCTACACTAGTAAGGTAACAAAACACCGAAAACGACGGTGAACACGTGAAATATAAAACTGTTGAACACCAACATTAATAAAACGTAATAATTATTGACGCTTCTGACATGGGTGTCAAAACAGGCTAAAGACCCTATTATTAGACAGAACACATTGACTCAAAACATATGCATAACATAGGCCTACACAACGCAATATTCATAGGCTAGCCTACATTAAATTGATCCACATATCACAAATATAGCCTACAACAAATGCTAACATCATAAACGCACAGTGTAGCCTTTAACCTACACTTTCAAAAAGAAGAGAAAGAACGCTCTGAGGAGGCCACTGAAACAGGCACGCAGACACAGATGAATAAGTTCATCTACCTCGCTGAAGAGAGCTCTTGTTTGTGGATGGAGCTTACTCAATATCCATGCCACCTTTCACCGTGGTGCACCGAGACTCCCCGTTAACACTATGCATCATTTTAAGCTGAAGATTGAGGCGGCCCGTGTTCAGCTCCTTGGGAAACTCACGGTAATATTCAGCTACTTAATATGGCATATTGTCGTACCATAAAGCTAGCGTCATAGGATATCTCCCTCCGGTTTGTTTTGTTAATTTGTTTAGTTTTTGTTTAGATCTCCCAGGTCTAATGTAAAATTTTTTTAGTGCATAATAGAATAATAGACAGGGGGACGGAGAGTTTATTTTTTTTCTGATCGTGAGTGGTATGACACATAAATACGCGTGCTTTCCTGCACTTCCCACGGCTATGTATGTTTCATGTTATGCTTAGCTTAAAGGAACACGCCACCCAATGTCAGTAGTAATATATGTTCTTACCTTAACTTTCACGAGTTGAGTCATACCTCTCCCGTGTCCGTACGTGCACTCAAACGCTCTGGTGCGCGGCTGGACTGTGTTAGCATGTTGCTATGCTAGCGGGCTTTGACGGCAACTAAGCGTAGAAGTAATAAAAAACATCCACGTTTTACCGACTTTAATACAGTTGCACGAGTAGTTGATAGAAATGCTACGGCCACGCAACGTGAAACGTGGCGATTTTCCAAGCTAATAAACCGGAGAACTACAATGTGTGGCGCAATAGCACTTGGGAGTACTTCGACCTAGCGTAGTAGTATTGTTAACACCTAATTGTAGATCCTATCCACCACAGAGTTTAGAATCCATGCTGGATCGACCCTCAGCCTCTCCCTCCCCTCTGAGCGAGAGAGGCACACACACTAGAGATGCGCTGATGGGCTATTATTTCAACCATAACTGCATAGCAAAACTTATCATCCATCAGCCATCCATCAACACCAAAGTTTTTTGACCAATTTTCGAAACGGCACCCGCCCACCATCCGCTGGTTGTTTTAATGTAGGGGAGAACTTATGAAGGTATATTGGGTGCAAAAGTGGCGAGCACATTTAACTGCAGATTTTGCATGTGCACACTAAAGTCGTAAATGTGTAACAGTAAAGTTGAAGTTGTACATATTTTTTTATATCTTGTTAACACAAAATAGGGGCTACGGGTTCACAAATCCTTTTTACAGGTACACAAATCCTATCCTGTGAGTCACAACTTTCAAGAGTCACGCACTCGACACTTTTGCTCCAATCGTTGCAGCGCAGTAGGTGCGAAACACATTTGCACATCCGTGTTTCATAATCTGAGAACATGCACAACATTCGTGCATTTGTAAACCCAAATGTGAACTAATGCATCCGAAGTTGTGCATCTGTGAAATAATTTCTCATTAATAAAATTCTACAGATCGCTTTGATTTTCTTGCACGACTACAAGTCAATTGATACAAGTGCTCGAATCTTCTTCTACGAGTGACGATACTTTTGCTCCTGGCTAGGTGATATAATAGGAGCAAAACGATTTGTATGTGTGCACGTCGAGCGAATCGATCGAGAAAACAAGGCGGCCGGATCTGGATCGCGCTCGGACTAACATTGCCTGCTCATAAGGTAAGTAACATGATAATAATATGAAGAAAGTTATCTTGTTTGTTGGTTTACATTATCATGACAACTATGTTTAGCTTAGTTTACCTGCTTGCTAAATCCTCCAGTGCCAGATCAAGCTAGCTATCGCTAGATAAATAACTAGTTTAGAAGTACAGAAATATAACACTGCCCGTCCAAAATCGTTAGGACACACAATCTGACACAATCGTTCTGCAATTTTCGAACAGCTGACTTGTATCTTGCACGAAGACTATTGGATAGTGCAAGGCAAGTTAGCAATTGTTTGCTGTGCAGACATTATGAATAATAAGGTCGACTTAACACCGCACACCGCAATATTTTTTTCCTCGCTTTGTGCAAAGAAAAATTATAAATCGTGTGTCCTTCATTGATAAGGAAACATGCTGAGGTTACTTACTTTATGAGCAGGCAATGGTAGTCTGAGCGTGATCCAGGATCCAGATCCGGCCGCCTTGTTTTCTCGATCGATTGCTCTACGTGCACACATACAAATCTTTTTGCACCTATTATATCACCTAGCCAGGAGCAAAAGTCACTCGTCACTCGTAGAAGCAGATTCGAGCACTTGTATCAATTGACTTGTAGTCGTGCAAGAAAATCAAAGCGATCTGTAGAATTTTATTAATGAGAAATTATTTCACAGATGCACAACTTCGGATGCATTAGTTCACATTTGGGTTTACAAATGCACGAATGTTGTGCATGTTCTCAGATTATGAAACACGGATGTGCAAATGTGTTTCACACCTACTGCGCTGCAACGATTGGAGCAAAAGTGTCGAGTGCGTGACTCTTGAAAGTTGTGACTCACAGGATAGGATTTGTGTACCTGTAAAAAGGATTTGTGTACCTGTAAAAAGGATTTGTGAACCCGTAGCCCCTATTTTGTGTTAACAAGATATAAAAAAATATGTACAACTTCAACTTTACTGTTACACATTTACGACTTTAGTGTGCACATGCAAAATCTGCAGTTAAATGTGCTCGCCACTTTTGCACCCAATATACCTTCATAAGAACTGGTACAATTGTAACAGCAGTACAAATGTAACAGTGTTTTATTCTCAAGATATGGTGTAGCTACGGAAACGTAAACAGACACATATCATGTAATTATGTATAATCTTACAGCCATCCAAATATGAATGGTCTACTATAAATACGACGAGATATTAAGCAAAAAGGTGCAAAATTCAAGCATCGCGATTTTTTATTTATTTTTAACCGCAACTGTTTGTTTAAGTTTGCTTTGTGAAATTTGAGCGTGTGGACTTCAATCACATGTCATTCATATCTTCAGTCCCCCTGTTTCAAGTTAACATGAGTCCTATTTGATTTATGTAGTCACAGCACATGCAATTAAATGAAAATAAAAACATGACCTGTGCGGGTCAGTTGTAACACCAGTCTCTATGGCAAAATGAACTGATTTTATCGCGAATGCACGAACATTCTCATTGCGAGTTATGGATTATGATTTTTGTGCCGCCATCACCCAATTAAAGTTAACACAGCAACTTGAAATATCACTGTTGGACCAAATGCTTCAGACATGTAAGAAATAAGCAGTTTATCAACTATATTTACTGGTTTTATCAAGTGGATATGGCCAAAATAAGCATATTTAAAGGTTATTGTGAGCTAGCATAACACCAGTCTGCAATGGCTAA
The DNA here is from genome assembly GCF_046254945.1 of Alosa pseudoharengus. Classification (NCBI taxonomy): domain Eukaryota; kingdom Metazoa; phylum Chordata; class Actinopteri; order Clupeiformes; family Clupeidae; genus Alosa; species Alosa pseudoharengus. Next base: position 42,074,784 of record NW_027468774.1, read on the forward strand.
TCAATAATGCAATAAATTAGCTTTAACAGTCATACATTTGGACTTTTTTTCTTGATTTTATATGAAAACAGATGCTCTTTGTTTAACCCAGCACTGTTTTGTGTTAAAATATGTTATAGGATTCACGATTTTAGCACTGTTACATTCATGACGCTACTGTTACAACTGTACCGCACTTTTTTATGGCTGTTAAGTTAAATTATTGACAAACTATAACATCTTTTTTAAATTATGTTTCAACTTTCATGGAGTAGACATGTACGACTCTGTTCTGGTCAAATTTCACAACTCTCAAGTCTATCGTCTTTGTGTAAATCGAGTTTGAATTGGAAAAATAAAAAAGTGTTACAATTGTGCCGGTTCTCCCCTAGGCTATAGGCTATGGGTGATGCAGCGCTGCTGACGTGAGGCTAGAAAGCCCTTGCCTGTTCTAGGAAGACTGATCCAATGCAGCAAATATATTAAAAGGCTAAAGTCGTACATTGGCTATGTTGTAGCCTATCCCCAGAATATCAGCAGCAAACTCAGTCTCTGTCTCGCAAAACAGTCTCCAAATAAAACGCACATCGGCCTGTTGCCTTTTCTGCCAGCTTGTGAAAATATATCGTCCAAAATGCTTGATTGCATTGCATTCTCCACATTTTTAGCTACATTTTCATGTACCACATCAACATTTTTGTTCAGTGAATCTTTTGTAAATTGCTTTACAATTACCGTCGGGCCTATAGGCCTATTGCCTGCATGGCTTGCCTCAGCTTCGGTCACGTACTTTTACAATTTTATCATTGTAATAAAAAACGCAATTTGCCACATAATTTCAACATGCTCCTGGCCTACTAATTAATGCCTATTGTACTTTATTTTTTGCAAAAAGAAAGAAATCCTTGATAAAATAACAAGTCATTCACATTATAGGCTACTTTACACACTGTTATGTCAGGGTGACTGAAAGCCTGTTCTGAAGACTCCCATTCATTTTGACTGCAGGAGCACGTCTTTTTCAGACAGACAGCGCAATTCATTTTAAAGCAATTTACAAAAGATTCACTGAACAAAAATGCTGATGTGGTACATGAAAATGTAGCTAAAAATGTGGAGAATGCAATGCAATCAAGCATTTTGGACGATATATTGTCACAAGCTGGCAGTATAGGCAACAGGCCGATGTGCGTTTTATTTGGAGACTGTTTTGCGAGACAGAGACTGAGTTTGCTGCTGATATTCTGGGGATAGGCTACAACATAGCCAATGTACGACTTTAGCCTTTTAATATATTTGCTGCATTGGATCAGTCTTCCTAGAACAGGCAAGGGCTTTCTAGCCTCACGTCAGCAGCGCTGCATCACCCCCTACATTAAAACAACCAGCGGATGGTGGGCGGGTGCCGTTTCGAAGATTGGTCAAAAAACTTTGGTGTTGATGGATGGCTGATGGATGATAAGTTTTGCTATGCAGTTATGGTTGAAATAATAGCCCATCAGCGCATCTCTAGTGTGTGTGCCTCTCTCTCGCTCAGAGGGGAGAGAGAGGCTGAGGGTCGATCCAGCATGGATTCTAAACTCTGTGGTGGATAGGATCTACAATTAGGTGTTAACAATACTACTACGCTAGGTCGAAGTACTCCCAAGTGCTATTGCGCCACACATTGTAGTTCTCCGGTTTATTCGCTTGGAAAATCGCCACGTTTCATGTTGCGTGGCTGTAGCATTTCTATCAACTACTCGTGCAACTGTATTTAAGTCGGTAAAACGTGGATGTTTTTGATTACTTCTACGCTTAGTTGCCGTCAAAGCCCGCTAGCATAGCAACATGCTAACACAGTCCAGCCGCGCACCAGAGCGTTTGAGTGCACGTACGGACACGGGAGAGGTATGACTCAACTCGTGAAAGTTAAAGGAATACGCCACCCCTAGGTGAAATTGGGTCTCTCCCCGCAGTCCCTAGAGTTGGATGAGTGAGCCAAAGCGTTTTATAGCCGACCCAGCCATTGTCCTAATCTAGAAACGGCCCGGTTAGCTTTAGCTTAGCGTAGTCGCTGTAATCCGGCGCTGCCAGCTAGCATGTCGTTGCAAAAGTGAATCAAATAACTCAAGATTTTTTATAATTATTTCTCGTAACCTGTACATTCACATCGAGTACAAATATCAATGCAAATTAACACGAAGGGATTTACTAGACCAATTTAGATTTGGAACTATTTTCGGGCATAGCACCGGCAAAGCACCGCTGCCAGGCGCAAAGACATCACGCAGCATCTGTAAACCCTCAACTTCCGGCAATACACCAGCATGACTACCAAGTTCTCTGCTACTAGGCTGACACTGACAGGTGGGCTTTCTCTAAGAGTTCTAATGCCGATGAATATGGAAGATTACACGATAGACGAAGATGATGACTTCGACTACCAAGATCCAAGACCCTACCTTTTCGAACCTGAGTTCACTGAAGAGGAGTTGCGAGCTTTGGATCTGGGAAGAGAGGACGTTGCGACTGGTCAAGGCGAGTCGGATGAGCGAACGAGAGCAAACACGAACAGGTGGTGTGAGTGTGGAGTGTGCCAACCCATGCCGACTGACAGGTAACGGTAAAAGGTAAAGTCGTCATATTGTCAATAGGGTGAAACGGCAGGCTAATGAAGTTATACAATAAAACTGGAAGCGACAATGTGAGTCAGACTGTTTCAGTTATAACGTTAGCAACGTATAACCTAAAGAAGGATAGAAATTATACTTACAGGCATGGATGATGAACACTGTTCTGCCTCTGTACTGAAAATGGATGGGACGGCCGTATCCTTCAGATGTAACAGCATTTTTCTCGTAGCATAGGGCTACTGCATTTTCTCTTTGTAGTCCTCCGGTTTGAAATGCTCCTCGCAAACACGATACTGATTGATTTTATCCACTGGAGTTGTTGCAGGAATGCCGAGGGCAGCAAGCCAAAGATTTCTTCGTTCCACTGGGTTTGGAATTCTGTGAAACATTATGTTCGTGTCCTCTGCTTGTTACCGCAGCCCTTCACACAGCAAGTAGCCATTTTTCCCCAGTAGATGTGAAACCAAAGTCCTTCGGTGAAACTAACTTCAAAATACTAACACTGGTGTATTGCGTGAAGTTGAGGGTTTTCAGATGCTGCGTGATGTCTTTGCGCCTGGCAGCGGTGCTTTGCCGGTGCTATGCCTGAAAATAGTTCCAAATCTAAATTGGTCTAGTAAATCCCTTCGTGTTAATTTGCATTGATATTTGTACTCGATGTGAATGTACAGGTTACGAGAAATAATTATAAAAAATCTTGAGTTATTTGATTCACTTTTGCAACGACATGCTAGCTGGCAGCGCCGGATTACAGCGACTACGCTAAGCTAAAGCTAACCGGGCCGTTTCTAGATTAGGACAATGGCTGGGTCGGCTATAAAACGCTTTGGCTCACTCATCCAACTCTAGGGACTGCGGGGAGAGACCCAATTTCACCTAGGGGTGGCGTATTCCTTTAAGGTAAGAACATATATTACTACTGACATTGGGTGGCGTGTTCCTTTAAGGAGAGAATCATTGAAGACTCACTAACTCGATCCTACAAAGGCAAGGTGCCTAGAAAGGCCAGCACTGTTTGGCCAGCTCCAAACTGTAGGCGAGTGAGTGCAGGGCAGGCTGATAACAAACCTGAACTTGTAGCCTAAATGACGACAGAATAACTCCACCACCTCCTTGTCCTTGTTGCTTTTATGATTTCCTTATGACTTTCTTATACTAAATAGAAAATGCAAACAATGACATGCCTAACCCTGGAACTGATTGACTGTGTATCTCTCTCTCTTTCTCCCTCTCTCTCGTGTGTGCGCGCGCTCTAAGTAGCCTACGTTCCAAATTATGTTTTATGGTAAGGTAACGTTCAAGTTAGATCTGCTGCATGAAGGAGAGTGAGAGGAAACCTGTGCGTGTCCTGCTTTTATATTTGATAAATAGGTCCATCTCATCTCACAGTTTCAATGCACGATCCGAATAATAGTTTCATGTTTGTTAGTCAACTTTGCAAAATACATTCGGGGCTACACTCAAAACATTCGGGGCTGAATCCCTGGCAAAATCGGCTGGCGACGCCCCTGTGCTGGAGGTGGAGGTGCTATTGGATGTGGTGCTGGAGGTGGAGGTGGATGTGGTGCTGGAGGTGGATGTGGTGCTGGAGGTGGAGGTGGATGTGGTGCTGGAGGTGGATGTGATGTTGGGGGTGGATGTGGTGCTAGAGGTGGAGGTGGATGTGGTGCTGGAGGTGGATGTGGTGCTGGAGGTGGAGGTGGATGTGGTGTTGGGGGTGGATGTGGTGTTAGAGGTGGAGGTGGATGTGGTGTTGGAGGTGGATGTGGTGCTGGAGGTGGAGGTGGATGTGGTGTTGGAGGTGGTGCAGGAGGTGGAGGTGGTGTTGGAGGTGGATGTGGTGCTAGAGGTGGATGATGATGATGACACTATAGTCTGGAGTGGGTCACATCTTCTGGCTCCTCCTTCAAACCTCTCCACTCTCACCTCAGCTACACACACACACACACACAGGAAAACACCATGCTCAGTAATTGCACACACATATAAACATGCACACAACACAGCTGTAACTTGCTCATAATATTGCATATACACACACACATACAAACACAGCATGCTCATGCACACAAATCCCAAATACAAATTCATACACAGGTGACCTTTGTGACATGCTCTTTGTGAGAAGTGACAGCAAGCTGATGAGAAATATAATAAAGTGTGACCTTTCACCCCTGAAGTCAGTGGCTCTTCCCTAAACTGATGAATCTGGAGATCTCCATAGAAACAGGCAGCCCCCCGTGGTCCTCCCACTCTTCGGATGTCCGTAGCGTTGAGCGTGCCCGTCGACTGACATTAAAAAGGCCCTTTAATGATTCTTAGGAGACTGCAGGGTTAGTGTCTTTTCCTCTGTGTGTTTGAATTTGAGTGTGTTTGTGAATTTCAGATTGCACTGCTAATTTGGAGGATTTTGAAAAATAACAAGCTCTTGTTGCTTCTCTGTGTCTGCGTGCGTGTGTGTGTTTGTGTGTTGTGTGCTGTCTGTCTGTCTGTTTGTGTGGGTGTGCATGGCTGTGTGTATAAGTGTGTGTGTGTGTGTGTGTGTGTGTGTTTGTGTGTGTGTGGGGGTGCATTCATGCTATCTTGGGGTAATTCAGGCCGCAGGCAGCACAGCCCTTTGTGAATAGCAGGAAATGAGAGAAAATGATTGCGACTCTAGGTCTCTTCACAGGGTTGCAGCCCCCACCCACTCTCTCTCTCCTCTCTCTCCCTCCCTCTCTTTATTCCCCCTATTTCTCCCCCCCTTTTCTAATTCCTTTCCTCTCTCTCCCCACTCTCTCCATCTTCTTTCCTCTTCCCACTCTCTCACCCCCCCCTCCTTATCTCCCCCATCCTCTCTTTCCCCTCTCTCCTCTCATCCCTCCCTCCCTCCCTCCCTCTCTCTGCTCCCTGTGCCTGCAATCATTTCATCAGCCTCTCTTCTCCTCGGCCGCACCCCTTCATCACTACCACTTCATCACGCTTTCATCCGGTGTTCTCTGGATCCGCAGACGTTATAGGAGACGCTCTCTACCCCCCCACCCTTACATTTAAAGCTCCATTTGTAGTGCCTTATTGAATGAATTGTCTGTGTGTGTGTGCGCCTTGGCAAAGCTCTCGTGGTATTGATTACGTGGGCACAGCTGTGTGCATATCATTGCCTCATCTACAACAGGCTGTTAAATATAGCAATTGCACCTTGCACACAACATCTTAGTAATGTGCTCCTCTCAAGAAAAAAAAAAAGAAAGTAAGTTGTGATGACAGTTGCGAGAGGACGTTTAGATGGAGCAATGGAGTGTTTGTCATTTCAGCAGAACAGGCTGCCACTGTCTCTCCCTTTTTGTATCTCTGTCTGTCTCTGACTGTCTTCACTGGCCTCTCCCTCTCTCTTCCTCTCTCTCTCTCTCCATCTCCCTCTCTCCATCTCCCTCCCATTCTATTGCTCCCCTGACACCCACACAAAGCAAGGAGCCATTTGAACCTCTCTATGTCAAAACAGCTGGAGCAGTGTGACACACACACACACACACACGCACACGCACATGTACAAACAAAACTTTGTTGTATACCTGCCTTTGAACTCCACCATAACATTGTCTTGTGTTGCCCTCCGGTTGGGCTTACAAGCTTTGACAAGGTTCCTTGGTCTCTCACTGCGGTGAGCCTTACATCAGAAACCCAGAAAGCAAGGCAAATAATTCATCAGAAGCTCAGCTACCCACTTGACATTGTCCATTACTGCAGATTTATAACATCCTGTCAGTTTGGGTCGATTTTGTGCAGTTGTGCACTGTGGTGTTGAGCAGTGGACTCCTGTCTTAACAAGATTATCACCCAGGCTGATGAAAAACAGAGAAGAGAATGAAAGAAAGAGAGAGACAGAGAGAGAGAGAAGGAGGGAGAGGGGGGCCTTGGGAAAGTGTGAGGGGCGGACAGGAGGTGGATTTTTTTTGCTGTGACCATATGTCTGCATTAAAAATTGAAGGGCGAGCTGTTAAAATAACAAGGAAAAGACCTGCGCGTGTGGCTGCGTGTCGCCTGCAAGTAGGCCAGCATGTTGAATCTTTCATTTGATTCCTGGTTGACGTGATGCCGCTGGGGTCTCCTCTGGTCCCGGCAGTGGAGCCCCCTCAGAACCACTGGTGCTGTCATCATCAGCATTCACAGAACACAGAAAAATGTCTGCGCGTAGAATCAGACCGAGTGTCTATTTACAGGGGTTTTCATCTTTTTCTCCATTTTAACCATTCTTAATCCTCTCTCAATCTACTCTAACTTTGTGGCAGGCTAGTCTGGCTCCGCCCATCTGTAGCTCCGCCCATCTGTACTTCCGCTCAATTTTATTTTGCTTCAGTATTAGACTGGAACAGATGTCCTTTCAACCGATTTCTCGTGTAGAAAACCAGCCGAGAGCCACCAACCAACCAGCGAACAGAGGGTGTGGCTGAGAGCGATTATTACATTATACCGGCATGAACTTTGAATTTGCTACACGTCCCCTCCACTTTTTTGGGGAAAGCAGACCGCTTGGATTGAATGGAAACCTGCGTCAACATGGAGAGTGAAAAGGGCTTATGCTTAATAACTCTTTAGAGCAAACGTGAATAAAAGGCACAAAGTAAGGTAAATAAGGGTGGTGTGAGAGTTATCTGTGACCATTACATTTCTATGTATAGCTCTTTTCAGTTTATTAACAGGAGTGTCACAAACAAAGTCACAGTCGAGCTGCCTGTGGCTAGGTTCGGCAAGCCTATGTCATAACGTCAACTGAACATAAGTGATACCTTAATTCTATCACTTAGGGTAAATGTTGAGCTACTGTACATTCGTCCTCTACACTGCGGTATTGGAAGAAAATGAGGTTGGTAATGTATATAGTTTTGGCATGAGTCAGTTAAGTATACATATTTCTTCATAAGCGTTAGTAAAAGGATTGAATGTCCTGTGAATTAATAACTAGATGAAACATGTGACTGCTAGCCGTCTTTACCATTGGAATCAATGATATGATGCTATCTTGCTTGCTCCTAAACAGGGGCTTGGTGCAGAGAAACCTCACCGGTTGTCAGTGATTGGTTTACTTTAAAGGAATTCCAATGATTTTAAACTTCAAACAAGTGTCCACTCACCAGGAAGAAGACGTTTGCCAATGACGAGTGGCCAGACTCTTTTACTATGCAAGAATAGCGTAGTAAAAGAGTCTGCTTCACAGGCTTTATTCAGGTCTCTAGTAGTGTGTAGTGCAATGTCATCCCCCAATCTGAAAAGGCCAGAACCTAACTGATGCTCCAGCTAATGTGTGAGTGTAGATCCACATAGATGCTTGCGTGAGGGCATAGAACCATTTGGATAGCTGTAAATGTTTATCCTCTGCCGTTTTGCTGTTGAGTTTGTTGTTGTATGGCCTCCAACCCCCCCAACCCCTCCCCCTATCTCAGCCCCCCCCCCCCCCCACTACTGAGGGGTGCGTGTGCGCCAGCTCAGCCGGAGAGGCACATAAACATGGCTAAATGGGTGAATAATGAGCCATGAAACAACAGGGGAAGTTTGAAGCTCTCTGTCTCTGGCTTCCCTCCTGATCTCTCTTTCCTCCTCTCTCGTTATGTCTTTCTCTCTGTTTCTCTCGGTCATCCGCCCTTCTCTCTTTGTTTCCCGCTCCGTCCTTTCTTAATCACTCATTCTCCCGTGCTCCGAACCCTTGTGTCCCCGTGGCTTTTGCGCTTCCTCGAGCATCGCTCGTCTCGCCATCGCCTGTCGCACTGAGAAGCGCGCCTTCACCTCTCCAACGGAGCTGTGGCAGGGGTAGGGTATAATCAGTGCCCACGATCGGCACAGAAAGGAAATTAAGATTTTCCAGCAGACTGCCAACACCCCCCCCCCCCCCCCCAACACACACACACACATCCTCAACCCCAACCCCCAGCTGCTTCCACCTTCTGCCACATCCAACTGTCTTCTCCACCTTCTCCTCCACCCTCCCAGCAGCCCCCCTCCTCCTGTCCCCCACTCTCTCGGCTCTGCTCTCCAGCTAGTCTGTTCTCTCTCTGAGGACTGAAAGGGCAAAGGAGGGAGAGAGTGATGTGAGAGAATCTGATCTCTGTCCACCCACCAACCCCACCTCTCCTCCCTGACCAGTGGCAAATGCCCTGCTGCTTTTGGTCGTGTGGCGAGAGATGGTGGGTGACCTTTCCCCACCTGTGTGTCGATCACTCCTCCTCCTCCTCCTCCTTTCCTCCTCCTCCTCTCCTCCTCCTCTCCTCCACTGGTTGGCCCAGTCGTGCGGCTGCACACCACACTATGATGAAGGGTGCAAAGAGCAGGAGGGTGCAAATCCATTTCTGGTTCATGCCTAGGTGGAGATGAAGATGGAAATACAAACAGACTAGCCACAGAGCAGAGTTATTATTGGGTGTGGAGAACACATATTAGATGACCCCACTGGCCCTTTCCTTGGCTCACGACCCCTCCAGACATACATTTTCCATCTTCTGCTCCTTGGCTGACTCCTCCCTCCCTACCTCCTGACCAAAACTGACTGAATTATTTAAAGAAAAAAGAATACCAAACACAGCACCACAGAGCACCTCAAGGCCTTGGGCATCGTATATACATTGGCTGTGTTCAAAAATGGAAAAAAATCCTGCTCTCTAAGATAACATTAAAATGACAGCAAGGCATCGAGGCATGTCCGAATCAAATATTTGTATAAAATTCTGCCTTCATTCTACCTTAAATTTGCCGAATTTTCAAGGCAGCGTTGATGTACTGTATCCTTCATGTTGTCTTCAACCATGGATTCATCAGAATGTCTCTGCTTCAACTCCCACTGATTAAATCAGCTGTCAGTATCCTGGCAATGACGTTTTGTGTTGCAATCTTGCTAGGCTGTCCAAAACAAAGTTCATAGCTTGTACCTTGATACCTGCTACGGCAAGTGACTTGTTAGACAGTTGAAGGTAGTGAGGCAGCTGCCTTCCGTTTTGGACAGACCCATTGAGTTACACTTTAGTTTAGCAACATTAGTTTTCACATTTTTTAAAGTGGAAGCAATGATTGGTAGTCATCCCTCTGGACCTTCACCTCCTCTGGGTTTGTCTTCTCCTCTTCCTCCTTGGCACTCTTTGCACCCTCTCATTAAGACACACACACACACACACACACACACACACATACACACACACACACACACACAGGCACAACCACTCACACTCACACACACAGGCACAACCACTCACACACACACATACACACACACACACAGGCACAACCACCCCCCCCCCACACACACACACGCACTACCACCCTACCCACTCCTTTCTCATCATGACTCACTTTTAAACTCCCTCTCTGCCCCGTCCCTCTCTCTTCTGTGTCCCTGCCTGTGTTGTGTCCTCCTGAGGTGCTGGCCGTCTCACAGGCTGGTAAACACAGCCAGGGCACATAATCACTTCCCCCAAGCCCTCGCTTTCCCAGGTAATTGCTCTAACGATTGCTAACCGCGTTTCTTCTTGTGATGTCCCCACACAACCAGGTGTGCCCAAGGTCAGCAGGAGGCAAGCGTAGCAGATGGAGGCAAATACAGGTTTAAACACTTCGTCACGTCATGTCACACACACACACACAAGCTCATAGGTGCAAACAGACATTATACACAGTGTGGGAAAAGAGGTGCCACAGCTGGTGATTGTGTCATTAATAGCCGACCTGTTGCCGCAGGTATGGTTGGACCCAGTGGCGTAACAAACCAATGGTGGGCCCAGGTGCGAGAGCGCTACGCGGGCCCCATACCGACGAACTTTGGCCCAGGATGAATTAGCTCTGATACATGCAATACACATTAAGGGTGACTTCAATTGTTTATGCAAAGGGCCTGAGGCACCGAAGTAGTTTAGTAGTTACAGATTACAATTTCAAATAAAAAACACACGACTACATATCCATTACATGTGAAAACATTAAAAAATAATTTTATTAACAGCCTGCAGGCCAGGGTAATCTAATATTACTGCATTAACATCAACTCGCATGGAATTATGGGAACACTCAATGCGCCTCTTCAACCCTCTGCTGAAACTGCAAGCGTAGATTGCTTGCTTATATACTCGCACTGCGCAGAAACAAAACTTAATGTAGCCTAACTTATTTAACTGTCCAGAAACCAAATAAAATCATTCATATGCATACAATCCCCAATATGCGTGAATTAGGCCATTTGAAAAAGGCCATCTTACGAGCCTTTCGTTGTGCAAAATCATCAACGATGTTCCCAATATTTAATGCTCTGGCTCTCGTATTTTCAATGGACAGGATAGCTAACCCACGGAGCCTCTCCTGCCCCATGCTGCTCCTTAGGTAGGTCTTAATAAGTTTGAGTTTGGAAAAAGATTGCTTAGCTGTTGCCACAGTCACAGGCAATGTCAGAAACAACATGAGTACACACTTCCCCGAATGTGGATGTTACACTGTCATAATCTACCACCAGCATTTTGGCAAGTTGAAAAATAGATGACTTCTGTGAAATCTCTGCTTTAAAGCAAGACCTGAATGAGAGGAGTTGTGTTGGGAATGTCGGTGCAATGTCCCTGCTATAATGGTCTGACAAACGTCTTGCCTTTTCAAGCAGTTCATCATCACCTGCGAGTTGAAGGGTCATAGGACGTAAAGACTTAAACACATGACAAGTTTCCCGCATACTTGCAAATCTTTGGGAGAGCTGACTGATTATGATGTCCAGAGTTGCATTAAATACCTGCACTTTGAAGTATCTCTCTGCATCGGTTAAGCGCTCATCTTCCGATTGATCGTCAAAGTGACGCTTCACTCTCCGTGCTCTAACATTCTAAATTTCAAAAAAAAAAAAAAAAAAGGAGGCAGGGCGGGGGTAGCGACGGGCCCCGGGAGGTCACGGGCCCTGGTGCGACTGCACTTGCTGCACCTACTATAGTTACGCCACTGGTTGGACCAGAGAGGACACACCTTACAGAGGCACAGGTGTAAGACGAGATTAGCACGGTTCATTATCCCATGACTTGGAGCACAAAGGTGAATGTAATGGGTTGTGTGCAAGCAAGTCAAACTTCGACGTGTTTTATTTCACAGTTAAGAGAACATGAATGCAATGAATACTTCATTGTAACAATTAATAAGTTTGTAGTAAGTAAGTTTGACTATGTTAAAGTCTTATCATGATTCTGTAACACTGACTGGCATGTTTATGCTCCTATTGAAATGAAACAGCAAATTATTTCAAAATGACTTTTAAAATTGCCATGCTGATATACATGACTGTCTCCCCCAAACGTTGTTTTCAAACAATTATGTGATGTCGCAACACATTTGCTGTTCTGCCGAGCTTGATGACTGGTGTGAATTTCGACAAGAAGAAAGCCTGCAGTGAGGAGGATGTATTGTCTGGTGGCACCTGCACCAACCCCCCCCCCCTCCGCCTTGCGCCACCTCCCCTGCCCCCTCCCCTCCCACTGGCCCCTCCCCCACGCTTTGCCTCCTCTCTCTGGTCCCTGGGAGGGCAGGACGGCTGAAGTGGCAGCAGTAAACGCTCTCTCTCCTCCCCTCCGCCTCCAGACCCCATGGCTGTCAGGGACCCGCTCCATAATTTCCTTTAGCGTTTGTTTGGCTGCGGCCCGGCCCCTTCTCTGTCCCTGGTGGCCGCCCATCGGACGTGAGTGGACTGAGCGAGCGCTGGGCTGCGGTCTGAGCAGGAGCAGTGGCCGTGGCAGTAGCAGCAGCACTAGCGCCGGGGCCCCAAGTGGGTCTCCGGGGTGTCAGTGGTGATGAACGGCCGTGATTTTGGCGCAGCCGGAGGCCTGTTGACAGGACCTGGGGGTAGTGGGGAGTGGTGTGGGGAGTGGGAGAGTGGGGGTGGTAGTGGGGGGGGGGTTGTGTCCGCAGTAGCTCAGGAACAGCAGCAGCTCAGCTGCCTCACACGACACCGCACCACACCACAGCGCACCACACCACACCGCACTGCACCACAGCTTCAGCGGCAGCAGTGTCCATGGCAGGAGGGCCTTGATTCTCCCCTCTGGCTCCCCCCTACACTTCCAGCCCTCTTCCTCCTGATGAATGTAAAATTGATAAGGCCTCATTGCTATGCGCGAGTTGGCCCTGCGGAAGCCCCTGACTGACCAGCCCGGCCGCCCCTGACGCTCCTGTTTATGGGAAATTAGTTTAGGAAGAGGAAGCAGAGCCACAGTGGTCACAGGCTCGCGGCCTACACCCAATTAGCATATGAATGGATAAGGTGATGCTGGCTGTGCTGTTTGAGAGCATGGGAGGTGACTTTAATTACCTTTGCTCTGTAGGGGAGCGTGCCAGCTCGAGAGGGCAGGGCGTTTGAATTATGTTTAGAGGGAATAAAATAAAACTCCATTTCCCAGGTCACCCCTGCGATGGCAGACAGCCTCAGAGATCCAGTATCCTGGGGCCTCTCTCCCTGGCATACCGGTATTCATATTCACATGAGTGTACAAACATGGCTGTCTCCTCCTCCCTTTCTATTCCATGCCCTGGGAAGATATCAGTGATTCCTCATCTGGAATCTCATGTTTATGAATCGGAGGTGGAGTATGCATACACGTGTGGGACCAGTGTGCTCGGCTAAGCTGGTTTGGACATGGCAAGTCAAGTGCATATTTGAAAGCCTGGGCATAACCAAGACTCTGGTGGCATTATAAAGTGATTCCATACTCAGTTGGGAGAGGGGGGGCTGAAATAAACATTAGCTATTTGTGTTGAAAGGATGTGAATGTGTATTCGCTGACCCGAAACATCAACTTCATACAGGGACATTGTGCAGCAGCGTCTGTGCAGTTTTGTATGAGTGTATGAGTGTGCATGAATTTGTGTGTGTATGTGAGTGTAATTGTATGCAAGTGCGACTGTTGAATGATTCGTTTGTATGTTTCTGTGTGTGTGCATGTGTGTTTGTGTGTGTTTGTGTATGGCAAGCCGATTGAGCATTTATTCAGATGTCTTGATATCAGGCATAATTGTCATGTACATGCAAGCCATTTCTGTCCACTAGTTAACAAGTGAGCCATTTCTGTGTGAACTAGTTAACTAGTGACAGCCAAAATGCTCACTAGTTAACTAGTAAGGCCCAAATTCTCTCTAGTTAACTAGTTCATATGTTTCATATCTTACTAGTTAACTAGTAATGCTCAGCATGTCTAGTGGACACTGAAATGTGCACTAGTTAACTAGTTTAAAGACTTCTATATTTTACTAGTCAACTAGTTAGGTACAAAAATGTTTACTAGCTGACTACTGAATGTCAAATTCCCACTTGTTAACTTCTATGTAATTTGGCCAGCCGCTTGAGCATTTATTCTGATATCTTGATATCAGGCCAACATGCAAGCCATTTTTGTCAACTAGTTAACTAGTGAGCCATATTTGTGCACACCAGTTAACTAGTGACAGCATAAATGCCCACTAGTTAACTAGTGAACACATATTAGCTTCACTAGTTAACTAGTGATAGACAGAAATGTCCACTAGTTAACTAGTAAAGGCCAAAAGTCATACCAGTCAGCTAGTTGAAGGCCTTTGGGTAAATTTGCACATGTTTACTAGTGAAGGCAAAACTCCTCACTAGTTAACTAGTTGGAGTAGTTCAATGTCACTAGTAAACTAGTAAACCATAAATGGCTCACTAGCTAGCTAGGTGATGGCAGCAGGCTCACTAGTTAACTAGTTGATGCATCCTTTGTCCAAACTAGTTAACTAGTAAGGTCATAAATGTATACTAGTAAACTAGTTGAAGCCTAAATTCACACTAGTCAGCTAGTGGCACAGAATTAAAATCAGGAGGCGGAGAACTCTGGAAATTGAGGCTTTCTATTGGCTCCCTATGTCCAAATAGAACATGACAACCAATCACAGCGCAGAATTGCACAAAATCCCACCCACAATAATTTGCATGTGGCACACAAGTTAACATGCTGGCCAAAGGAACTTTAACTAGTAAACTAGTGGCTTCAATGTGACACTTACATGTAAACTAGTGAAGGCAGAACTGCTCACTAGTTAACTAGTGAAGACACAAATGCCCACTAGTTAACTAGTGAGGTCTAAAAACTTTTTAGACCTCACTAGTTAACTAGTGGGCATTTGTGTCTTAACTAGTTAACTAGTGAGCAGTTCTGCCTTCACTAGTTTACATGTAAGTGTCACACTGAAGCAACTAGTTTACTAGCTAGAGTTCCTTTGGCCAGCATGTTAACTTGTGTGCCACATGCAAATGTTGTGGGTGGGATTTCGTGAAATTCTGTACTGTGATTGGTTGTCATATTCTATTTGGACATAGGGAGCCAATAGAAAGCCTCAATTTTCAGAATTCTCCGCCTCCTAATTTGAATTCTGCGCCACTAGTTGACTAGCGGGAATTTTGTCTTGAACTAGTTTACTAGTATACATTTATGACCTCACTAGTTAACTAGTTTGGACAAATGATGCATTAACTAGTTAACTAGTGAGCCTGCTGCCATCACCTAGCTAGCTAGTAAGCCATTTATGGTTCACTAGTTAACTAGTGACATTGACCTACTGCAACTAGTTAACTAGTGAGGTGTTTTGCCTTCACTAGTAAACATGTGCACATTTTTGGCTGTCACTAGTTAACTAGTGAGACCCAAAAGCCTTCAACTAGCTGACTGGTATGTATTTTGGCCTTTACTAGTTAACTAGTAGACATTTCTGTCTCTCACTAGTTAACTAGTGAAGCTAAATGTGTTCACTAGTTAACTAGTGAGCCTTTTGGCTCCCACTAGTTAACTAGTGTGCATATTTTGGCCCTCACTAGTTAACTAGTTCACACAAACATGGCTCACTAGTTAACTAGTTGACAAAAATGGCTTACATGTACATGACAATTATGCCTGATATCAAGATATCAGAATAAATGCTCAATCGGCTTGCCTTATTTGTGTGTATGTTTCTGTGTGGGTTTGTGTGTGTGTATGTGTGTGTGTATGTTTCTGTGTGTGTGCATGTGTGTGTGTATGTACAGTATATGAGTGTGTGTGTGTGTGTGTGTGTGTGGATGTGTGTGTGTATGTATATGAGTGTGTGTGTGTGTGTGTGTGTGTGTGTGTGTGTGTGTGTGCATGTGTGTGTCGGCTGTGGAGGGACCGTGGCTCTTGTGAGGGTATTTCTGAGCGCCCACTTGAATAAGTCAGTCGGGGTTTCCTCAGAGGCTTTGTCCTTTGGTCTCACTGCAGTTCTGTTTTTCACACTCTCCTTCTCCCTCCCTGTCTCTCCGCTCTTCTCTCTCTCTTCCCACTCTCATCCTCCTTATCCACCACTGATATTTTCCCTCTCCACTTTCCATGTCTGCATATGCTCTCTTTTGCTCCTTGTCCTTCCTCACTGAGGCTATAGGTCACACTACAAGTCAGTGTTTTTGCTCCAATATGGTTTTTTTGTGTAGCTGTTCACATTTTTTTAATTAAATGTGGCCAATATCAAATTCCAATCCCAGTGAGGAGTGGTGATAGATTCTAAACTGACCCACATGCACAAACCAACAATAAATAAACACACACACAGCACGCAGCTAACCCGACTGACTGACTACCTTCGTAGCTCTCTTTCATCTCCACCGAGTGATGACACGATAACACACATCAGAAAGGGTGCCCCCAACTTCCCTGGTGCTCCGGTGAAATGATATTTGGGATTCCGTCAGTGCAAAATTGTGACAAATGCAGATTCAAGCACGTAAAAGTCCCATGAATTCCAATATAACTGTTCAGACTGCATGTGGCATTGCAAAACATCACACCTGTAGCGGAGTTAGACCACACATGGAAGAGGGCCATATCAGAATGGAAAAAGACAGATTTCTTGTGACTTGTGCTGTTCACACTGTTTGGACCTCATCAGATATGTGTCACATTAAGTGAAAAAAACAAAAACAAAACAGATTTGGTCTGGTAGTGAGAACCTAGCCTAGCCTCATTTGCCTACAGCTGGCAGATCCAGCCAGTCGGCTTTGTTTTCCCATTAAGTTTGTGCTCAGGAAGCTTAGTCGTGGTAGTAGGGAGGTGAGAGAGAGAGAGAGAGAGAGAAAGAGAGAGAGAGAGAGAGATAAAGAGAGAGAGAGAGAGAGAGAGAGAGAGAGATTCTCAAGGTGGGGTCCCACACAGCCAAATGACAAATAAATCAATTTTGCGTGGACGTGGCTTCGGGACACATGCTTGAGTTAGGAACGCCGTCGCTGAAGTGTGCAGCAGAGCTCTTGAAATCGATAGTTGTGCTGTTGTTCTTTCTCCTACGATCGTGTTAGCTCACTGCAGCCCCCTCATTCGTTTACGAGGCTACCACGCTCGACAGTTTGTGCGGGTCAGCATCACACCTCCTCTGCCACCCACGTCCACCCGCTCACTCCCTCACCCAGATGGAGCATTCTAGAAGCGCTGCTTTTTTTGCAGGCAGTGTATCAGACACACTGCCTGGCTTAAGGCTTAAGCAGCTGCTCGAATGAAGGGATGGGAGAGAAGGAGGAGAAAGGAGAAAAAGGATGGAGGGAGGGAAGAGGATGGGAGAAAAGATAGGAGGGAGTTAAAGAGAGGAGAAGAGTGGAGACAGAGGAAAGGAAAGAATGCTTGAGCATTACAGGAAGGATAGCAGAAAGGAGGAGGAGAGGAGGATGAGAGGAAGATGGGGGATGAGAGGAGAGGTGGAAGACTTGGTAGAGGAGAGAAGAGACCAGGGAGAAACTGGGAGATGAGAGAAGATACAAAAGAGTGGACAATATCTGAGAGGAGGGGAGAAAAGACAGGAGGAGGAGGAGGAGGAGGAAAAGGAGGAGGAGGAAGAGGAGACGAGTGTCCAAGTGGGACGTGAGATGATTACAATTATGTTTATATACTGTTTGCTATTATCTACATCCCAGTAGCTGATGATGAACAGCAAGATTTTTCAGAGTGGAAAGATTCCGGGAGCACTCTGGAGCGAAGGGGGAGGGTTGGTGCCACTGTGAAGAAGTGTGTCGTGTGTTGCTTGTCTCAGTGCCATCTTTACACGGCTGAGCTGACATGTGTTCTATCCCAGCTGCTTCACCTCCCCCACCCCTCCCCCCTCCCCCTGCTCCTTCATCTCATCCTCCTCTTCCTCGTCCACTACTGGAGCATGAATACACCAGGGTCTCCCTCTGCGTGTGGTCACGTGCTGCTGTCCTGTCTTGTTCTGTTCTGTCCAGTGTATTTTCTCTGCCTAAGCCAATTTCCTTGTTGGGCTCTTGGGTGCTGTGCCATCTGTCCTCTGCTGCATCGGGGTCCCTGGGGACGTGTCCCTGGTCCTCAGGGGTGCCCAGTGGGGACAGGGGCTTTGGGGAGGTAAAGGGGAGCCAGTGTAACAGTTTCAATCAGAGCGCGAGACCACTGCTGACCTCTCAGTGACCATTGTGGCTATAGGCCACAGTAGTAGCAATAGCCATGCAGTGAATGTATATGATTTATTTACATGTGAATATTTTGGGCTGGGGTAACCTCAAGGACACATACAATCTGAGTGGAGTGGACATCACGTGCCCATGCAGCGATCCATCCTCGTGGATCTCCCTCAGCGCAGAGGACGATGATCGCCCACGCGCCTGTCCAGTTCAGTCTTCTCCGGCCACACACATATCTTTTCTATCTCTTCTCACACACTTCAGATGGACATGGCCCTTCCTCCTTCTCCTCCTCCTCCTCCCTCCCTGCCTCCCTCATGGAGGGCTCATATGTAGCGGGCTGTCTGTTATCTGAAGTTAATGCTCCGATGAGCGTCTGTTGCTGACCAGTGTGTTAATTACTGGGTCGCCGTGGGAGACGTTGCGTTGGGCTTTTTCCGTGGCCCTGAGGGTTTATGGCCCGGACGAAAAGCGCGCATGTCAGGGCGTCGGGGTTATAAAAGCAAATGACCCGTGGCTTTGGACCAGAAGGGAGCGTCCGCTTTACTGTCCTTCACAAATCAGAGACTAATGAGATTAGTCCGGGGAGTGCCGGATCAATGGGAGTTAAGAAACACAATTAAAGAGCCAATTACAGAGCAGCGCCTCCACTGAGATGAAGGAATAAAACTTCCTCCTCTCCTGCGCTCCTTGCTGTTCCCCCTGCGGCCCATCATCTTGGTCCCTCCGTACACCTTTATCTTGGCCTGTCTGGAGATGAGGAAAGAGAGAGAGAGAGAGAGAGAGAGAGAGAGAAGAGGAAGAAAGGAAAGAAATCGCTCCCTGAAGGCAAGTGGTGAGGAGCTATCTGTGTGTGACGTGATCAAATTGTTTTTTTAAAACAAACTCTTTCAAACAGTAGACGACCATGAGCAAGGGGACTAAAACAGGTGCACTGCTGGGGGAGTGTGTGTGTGTGTGTGTGTGTGTGTGTGTGTGTGTGTGTCTTTGTGTGTGTGTGTGTGTGTGTCTTTGTGTGTGTGTGTCTTTGTGTGTATGTGTGTATGTGTGTGTGTGTGGGGGGGAAGTTGGCAGATGAGAGGATATGATACAGAAGTAGTGCGGTGAAAGACTGCAGAAAGAAGATAAGATGGAGGAGAGCAAGGGTCTCTTAATGTGAGTTTTGGAGCAGATTGGCCAAGCAGGAGGGTGGCAGAGAGGGGCACATTACAGTAATGGATGGCGGATGAGTGGAGCGTGGGAGGTCCAGAGGATGTTTTAATTGGCCGGGTATAAACCAGCTGCCAGGCCCGGTGATGGGGCCGTAAGTTTGAATTAAACTGCCTAGTGCATGCTGGGACAGGAGGAGACAGGGGAGTGGGGGGGAAAGGAAGGGAAAGGGCGACAGCACCAGCCGTCTTCATTTGTTTATATATTTGTGTTATTTGTTTATTTATTTATTGGTGTGTTTGTTTATTTGTTTTGAAAATGTGGATGGAGGTTTTATCTCTCTCTCCCGACGGCTCAGTGATGAATCTGGTCGTGTGGAAGCAGGCGGGTGTGGCAGCGGAAGGATGCGGAGGATGACTGCTTCACACACACACACACACACACACACACACACACACACACACACACACACACATACAAACACACATACACACACACAAGCACACACTCACACACACACTCTCTCTCTCTCTCTCTCACTCACACACACACACACACACACACACACTCCAACTCCAGCCGCTCCTCATCTCAGTGCAGCAGCACCCCATCACCTCAGCAACTCAATCAGATTGAGTGCACCTCCTCACTGACGAGGCAGCAGGCAGAAGGAGACGCATGACTGCATGGATGTGAATGAGTGAAAGGAGAGAAGGAGTGAATGAATGTAAGTGGGCTTGAAAGACGGTTTGAAAGAGTAAGTGTAGGAAAGAGAAAAGAAAGAGAGAAGAATGAGTCTGTGGGAGAGGTGAAAAGAGAGAAGAATGAGTCTGTGGGAGAGGTGAAAAAGAGAGTGGCAGTGAGTGAGAGAAGGAGGGGAAGAGAGTGAGTGAAAAGAGAGAAGGGAGGTGAGAGTTGGAGATGGTGAAAGAGAGGTTGACCTGTGCGGGCGGCTCTGCTCGTGTCATTTTCTCTCTCCATCTCAGGTGGCTGCTCTGCATGAGCTCCACAGCTGATTGACGCCGCTCTGCCAAGGCGTCACTTTGCACGAGGAGATAAGTGTTTTGATTGGTAACGCTCGGGTCTGAGAGTGGGGGAACAGCGGGGCCTTATCAAAGCCGCCATCCATGGAACAATCATGCTCAGTGGCACCGTGCGACCGAGACGCATGCGCTATCAGCACTTGTCAGACGTTAGTGTGTTTGTGTGTGTGTGTGTGTGTGTGTGTGTGTGTGTGTGTGTTTTGATGCATTCTGCCACATTGGCTAATTTCAAAAACATCTATATACATGTTCTGCTCGCTGCAATCTACGTCCCATTTCTCGCTGAATTATTTCCTCCGCCGAATCAAACTCGTCGGGTTATCACGCTCGGCGTGGTGAACTAATGAGACTTTTTTTCCATCATGTTTTTTGGGCGCACAGCATGTAATATAACAGTGTTTTTTAATTAAGTCACACAGTTACGGAAAACACAGAATTAGGGGAGTAAATGTCGTGCCAGTCGATAAGTCCTGTTTCATAGTGGTGCATGTGTAGGTGGAAGGATGTTGTTAGAAAAGAGAAAACTATTGGTGACATATTCTAGTAGGCCTACTGTCAACAGTAGGATGAACAGGATGTTTGATTTTTTTCACTGCATCATTTTCTTTCATTTACATTCATTATGTTCAGTCAAAGTGAACGATTTGCATCATGCTGTGATACAATCTTCAGGTAATAGGATTCTAGTTTGTAGTGTGAACATTAGTGTCAGTCTCACGTTGAGTGATTGACAGAACTGTGTTTTCGTCTTCAGACGACGTTTGAGGAGGAATACCCCAAGGGGCCAGAGACATTTTGAATTTCAACCTGTAAGCAAGTGTTTAAACAAATAGCTAACTAGAGAATTCTTTTAAGAAGACTAAAAAACATTGACAAGGCTTAAGGATTTGAACTTTACTTGAATATGACACTAAGATAACCATGCCATCATCATGTCGTGGTAGATACCATATGCTGTACTAAGTTGTTATGACAGCCAGTGTCCAGTGGTGTGGAACAGAATAATGTTATGTTGTGGTGATTACTGATACTGCTGAAATGTCAATGTCAAATCATCAGACATCAATTGACTTGATGAGTAATGACTACATCTGCTGTAACATCTTTATGATGTTACAGCAGGTGTTTTTCATGTTTATGTCCATACTATGACACTGTTTGCATCAAATATTTAATATTTTCTCATAGGGGCAACTTCTTTCAACTAAAAAACAAGCAAGCAAACTGTTTATTTTTGTTTTTCTAATAAGGTTTCATCCGTCTGTGGCCGAGCATTCCCGCATTGCCTGCTGAGGCGTTGTGCTGCAGAAATGGAAACAGATTGCCGTTCGGCAAAACACAAACAACAACAGCAGCCGCAGCGGGCGCCTGCAAATGCCTGGGGCTTCATCTCTCCACTCGAATGCTAATACTGGTCCCTCCATCCTTCTATTTGTCCGTCCGCACGTGTTTCATCCCTCTCTCCTCCTCCTCCTCCTCCCTTTACTCTTCCATCCATTTATCTATCCCTCCATCTCTACACCTCTATCGTCATCAAGTTCCACCCTCCTCCACCTATTCTCCTGACAGATCACCTTCGGAAGCCCTGACGTCTGGCTGGGCTCAGGTTTGGATTCAGGTTCAGCCGGGTGTCAGGGTGCCCACCCCCAGGAGGTGCCAGGGGGTTCAGGAACTGCTGAATAAGTTGCGTGTCATAGCACCTTCCCCTAAGCTGGTGGGGTGACAAAATCACTTTTAAAAATGAACTGTGTGGAGGCGATAGCCCCAGAGAAAGGATGTTTTACTGCCTTTGAGAATGAAGACAAGCAAACGCCGAGCCCTTTAGAGAAGAGACAGAAGCTGTAAAGACAGACACACTCTCAAATGTTAAAGTTCGATATTTATTTTTTTCTTTTCCACAGATAAAAAGAACTTACTCATGCTTACTCATCACAGAAACAAATGAAAAGCTCAGTCCGTTTCTCTTCTCACCTCTCCTCCGACACAGCTGTGTGGAGCCGTGTACTTTTTTTATTACCCCACCCCAAGTCCTTGTGTGTGAATAATAGCACTCTATGCAGATCGAAGTGCTTAAAAAAGTCCAAAGCTTCTGGTACAGTATGTTTGGCCCCTGCTGCCATCTGTGTGTTAATGGGAATGTTCAAATGAATATGGTTCTGTATAATTGTGTGTGTTTGTGTATGTTTGTATGTGTGTGTGCTACATCTTTGTGTGTGTCTATGTGTGTGTTTGGAGTCTGCGTGTGTGCGTTTGTGTGTGAGAGTCACTTGTGTGTGAGAGTCACACTCGCTTTTGCTGGCTCAGTCGTCGGACGTCTTGATGACCTGGAACAGCGTGACGTTGTACATGACCTGGTGTCCATTGTTCCAGGTGTAGAGCACCCGCTCGCGGGGGTTGTAGTCCATCATGGAGATGTGCGAGTACTGGTTGTGGAAGGGGATGTCCGTGTACTCGTACGTGGACGTGTTGGTGTAGTAGGCGAAGTAGATCTTGGCGCCGGCCAGGTGCGAGTTGGTCACGTAGAGTGTGCTGCAGATCATGAAGGCCTCGCCGGCGCTGCGCTTGGGGAAGCCCGTGTCCCACGTCTGCAGCACCTCCAGGCTCTGCGGGTCCAGGCGGCTGATGACGATGTTGCCCGCGTTGGGGATGGTCGTGTAGACGGCCCACAGGCCGTTCTCGTCGGCCATCAGGTCGATGTCGGACGAGCCGCCCCACGAGTACGGGAAGGTGTTGTTGTAGCCGGCGCCGCTGAGGCTGCGCTGGACCAGGACGCTGCGCGAGCGGAAGTGGTACTTGATGATGATGTTGGACTGGTACTTGTTGTAGTAGAGGGAGCCGTTGTAGACCACGTGGCCCGTGCCCGCCCACGGGTGAGGCAGGAGGTGCTGCACGAAGTTCAAGCCGATTTTGAAGTCGGACATGGTGCGGAATTCAAGCACGCGGCGTCCCTTCAAGTAACCATCCATCGACCAGACCTGTCAGGAGGGGAAGGGAGGGAGAGAGAGAAAGGGGGGGGGGGTCAGTTTTGTTGACACATTTTTCTATTTAGTGCCAGTGAAAATCAACACTCGTACAAAGTTCACATAGATCTTATATACAATAAAATAAATACATATATTAAAAAAGTACATAAAACCCAGAGAGAGAGAGAGTAAGAGAGAGCAGAGTTAGAGATGGCTTTGAGAAGGAATAGGATATGGAAAGAGAGTGGGGGTAAAAGAGACGAGACGTGATGAGAGTGAGAGCACCAAAAATGTAACGCGGCGAGTCCCCAGTATGCGAGTGACGATGAGTGACAGCAGCCTTTTTCTTCCCATATCACCTGTGGCGATAAGTACCAAGAGAGGCGGTTGGAGCCTCAGTTAACTCACTCGGCACAGCATGCCAGCTATACTTATACACATTTCTGGTGCACATCAATGCGTGTGCACGTGTGTGTGTGTGTGTGTGTGTGTGTGTGTGTGTGCGTGGGCTCATATATGGATTTCTGTTTGTGTCTATATATTTGCCGGAGCGTATGTCTCTATGTGTGTGCGCGTGTGCCTTTTGGAGAGTGTGTGTTTGTATGTGTGTGTCTGTGTGTGTTAGGACAGCCATTGATCTGCTCTCTGCATGGTGGTAAAGATGTTAGCCGATGCTGGGTACTGGGGTGGTGAACCTCTGTGTGTGTGTGTGTGTGCTTTTCCTCCCTCTTCCTCTCTCTCCCCTGCTCTCTCTCCCTCTCTCCATTCCTACCCCCTCTCTCTGTCTCCCTCGCTCCCTCTGCTATTGACAGAGCGCCCCCCCCCTCCCCTCCAATCCCCTGCCCCGCCCTCTGTCTCCATCAAGCCATAACTTCTGCAATTAATTGATTTAATAAGCCGCAGTTAGCGCTGCTCTGGCTGCCTCCCTCCCTCGCCCCTCATGGAGAATGCAGACGCTGGATGGAGCCGAGGCATTGCTCTCCACCCTCCTCCACCCCCTCTTCACCTTTTAGCTTCTTCAGTCTCTCTCTCTCTCTCTCCCTCTTTCTCTCTCTCTCTGTCTGTATCCCTTTGCCTTTCACATTTAAATTCAATTTATTGGCATGACAAATACGTAGTTTTACTGCCAAAGCCGTAATTACATAAATAAATCAGAACACATAACTAGAGAGAACACAAACACATTGACTGAGACAGGAAATCAGAGCACATACACAAACCCTGTACACAGGTATAGCATACTCTACCCTACATTCTCTACAGTCTGGTTTTGTTAGGATTTTGCTCTCTCTCTCTTTCTTTTTTATGTGGTTACCTTTGTTCTTGTCTCTCTCTCTTTCATTTCTCTCCTTTACCTTCTGTATATAATCTCTCATTCTCTCTCCATCCCTCTCTCTCTTTATCTCTACCTCTGCCTTACTCTCTCCATCCCTCTCTCTTTATCTCTACCTCTGCCTTATTCTCTCCACGATATCTGCCATTCTCCTTCTGTCTCTAACCATCCTCTTTTTGTTTCTCTCTGCCTTCTCTATCTGTCTTTACCTTTTCCACAGTCTCTCTCTTTCTCTCTCCCTACCCCATTTCTCTCTCACTCTCTTTCTTTGCTTGTCTTGTTATGGTAGGGAACAGGCAGGTTATTTTTAGTCCCATCCATGGGGAGCTTTCTGCTGGGTGTGAGCCTGCCTGCCTGCCTGCCTGCCTGGGTGAGGAGGGGGGAGCGCAGGTGAATTATGGAAGAGGAGGATTATGGGGCATTAAGAGCGCCTCTTGCTCACCCTGCTCAAATGAGTCCCTCGAGCAGCAGGAGGGAACGCTGGGAGCTCTCCACACCTCAGCTCAGAGAGAGCTGGGCTCTCTTCACTGTCCACACACACACACACACACACACACACACACAATAACATACGTTGACACACACACACACACACACACTCTCTCTCTCTCTCTCTCTCTCTCTCTCTCTCTCATACACATACACATACACACACACACACACACACACACACACACACCCCCTTCTCTCTCACACACACACATACACACATACACCCCCCCTTCTCTCTCTCTCACACACACACACACACATACAACCCCCCCTTCTCTCTCTCTCACACACACACACACTCCCACTGCACTGGGAGCCACTGATATTGCTCTTCGCCAAACGTGATCAGAATGATTGATTTGAACATTCATGTGTGTGGAATGGCTATTAGTGTAAATTGTGATTGATGGGCTAGCTGGTGTGGTCAGAGTGACTGATGTGGGTGTTCCTGTAGCAGACTTGAGGATTTGCTCTTGGAGGTTGACCTTTACTGCCGATGGTATTGGACTGCACTCCAGCCTGACACAGGTTTATTGAGCGACAGGAGGCTTAATCCTCTTCTTCTCCTCTTCCTTATCTTCATCCTCCTCCTCTCATCATCCAGTCCTTTACTCACCTCTGCTCTCTGCTCCACCTCTCTCTTCATCACTTCCTATTTCCTCTCCTCTTTTCATGTTCTATCCAATTACAAATATCATCTGCCTTTTCTTTCTTTCTCCTCTTCTCTTCACACCTCTGCTTTCCTTTCCTCTCTGCCTTCTGTTCTTCCTTTCTTCTGTTCTCTCCTCATGAAACCTCTCCTCTTTCATTGTCACCTTTCATCTTATTCTGCCTCTGCTTCTGATCTATCTCTACATTCCTCTCCTCTACTTCTCACAGTCTCCTCTCTTAAACAGTATTCACCTCTCTCCTTCTCTCTTTCCTCCTCTCCTCTCCTCTCTTAAACAGTATTCACCTCTCTCCTTCTCTCTTTCCTCCTCTCCTCTATTAAAGTATTCTCCTCTCTCCTTCTCTCCTCTCCTCTCTTAAACAGTATTCTCCTCTCTCCTCTCTTTCTCGCTTTCCTCCTCTCTTAAACAGTATTCTCCTCTCTCCTTCTCTCTCCTTCTCTCTTTCCTCCTCTCTTTCCTCCTCTCCTCTCCTCTCTTAAACAGTATTCTCCTCTCTCCTTCTCTCTCCTTCTCTCTTTCCTCCTCTCCTCTGCTCTCTTAAACAGTATTCTCCTCTCTCCTTCTCTCTCCTTCTCTCTTTCCTCCTCTCCTCTCCTCTGCTCTCTTCCCCTCTGGCCGACTGTCAAGCTCCATGCAGGGGATGCTCGCTCATATCGTCTCACCGCTGTGCCTGTCGTCTGGCCATGTCATTGAGGGTAATTAGGGAAGTGATTGGGGTAACTTAAGGCTGAGCAGGCTGCTAATATCCACAGCCATGACGGACGGTGAGATTAATCAGACCCTGGCGATGCCGTGACAGGAGCACCAGGGTTGGGTTATCCATCAGCCATCCCGCACCCCCCACCCCCACCACCACATCCCATCATGCACCAGCCTCACGCAGCATCCTGCCAGCGTCACAGCAGCAAAATTAGTCATGGGTGTATTATCTGGCACGCCTCCACCCATAACTCTACACTGAAGGAGCACACCTTTTTGTGGTGTAATGTAATAGTAGCCAGTGACTGGAGAGCTGTACAATGAGCAAGCCTGGCTAAAGACAGACACTATTAGAGTTGGATTTTAGGCTCCTTGCTAGTTCACCCATTACTCCTCTCCAATGCAGATGTGTTATCCACTAATAATTTAAATATTAGGCTTCTTGTTAACACACCTACCACTCCTCTTCCATGTAGATGTTGTGTCCACTAATCTGGCCATCTCTAGTCCACTGTGTGTTCTCACAGCACCCATTACAGTCACACAAGACATACACGACACCAACACAGTGTGGACAAATCAAAATGGAGGCCTCACCCGATTATCTGAGCTGGGGATCATGGTGTCGGTCATCCAAGAGCCAAACCTTGAGCCTGAAGCACGGACGGTGATGGGGTTGCTCACTCCGGTCAGCTTGCCACAGCCTGCAGACAAAACACACGAAACCAGTTGGAAACGCCCTTGCTGTTTTGGGATCACTTCCCTGGCATTGTGTAAGCTGACATGCAAGATAAGATTGGGCAATTATTACTCTGAGGTAATGGCATACATACATTACAACACCTGAGTACATCAAAATATGAGGGCAGAACTAACTGTGGTGATAAAGTAAGACATTTTTATCAGTTCATTAGATTAGGCACACTAACGGTTGGTGATAAAACTGGAGTATACTGTACAAAAGCTGAATGTTAGAATATTAAAATCAAAGAGGAAAATATAATAATAGGGAAAAGATAGCATATCTTAGTGGGTTTTTAACACAAGCACGAGACGCTAATTAAAAGAGGCATGCAGGCGCCGCAGTGTCCTTCTCTTGGCGTTGTGCAGTTATTAAAGCGTTATGGTTGGGTTTCCACACAAGAAGCTCCTAAAATATTCAACAGCCAAAAGCCATGTTTAGGTCCACAGCAAATTCTGGTTTTCTGTTAAATCATCACTTTGGCTTTTTATACTCTATGAGGGATTATTTTTTTTAATGTTAAATCATCAACTTATCATCTTCAGTCTGAGATACTGCACCCAGTTTCTTTCTAGGCCTTATAATGTTTCATCATCAGCTTTTGCAAAATCTCAGATTGTGAGATATACAGTAGGCTAGAGCCCTTACTGCTCTGCATTAACATGCTAACACCACATTGCTGAAAGAAACAGCAAGTTATGCATGAAATCCAATTGGCCTTAATGAGATCAAGGATAGACTTTCTGCTATAGTTAAACTAAATGTATGCTTTGAAGCGGGAGCTAAAGTAACCTACAGCACTGCAATGCTCCAGTCGCATACAACAAGTGCCCAGTAAAGCATAAAGTGAACACTAATGACTGGAATTACAAACTCAAGAAGCCCATTACATCAGGAGAATAAATGTATGTTTTCCTGTGCAATACAATTGGAACTGACCTGATTTGTGTTGTGCAATACTTCATACTGAAAAATGGAGTTATCTATAACCAGATGGGCTAATACCATAAAAGTGCTTGAAGCCAATCTAAGCAATGGACCTCCCTTTGTGAGTGAGTGAGTGTTTTTCCCGGTGCGCCTCAAATGCATTCGCCATCAATGTCAGATTCACACAAATGATTCTGTCCTGGTCTGTCAACCTCGGGCTGAAAAACAGCGAGACTAGCCACAAATTAAAACTACCTGAGGTCACTCTCATGTCTCTCTCATTTGTTAATGGTCTGCTTTAGAGAGTGGCCTCGCGAGGGCGTTTTATGGCACCAATAAACCAGCTCCCAGCAGCTCCATGCCGTAGTGGGTCGCTCCATCTCCAGCAGGCCACCATCCCTCCATTTATACTGCTTCCATTTCCATTTACTCATCAAGACGCTTTTACCCAAAGTGACTTACAGTGCAGTGCTGTCACACATTTGCATCAATAAGTGAGCTAGTTGGGCATAAAACCTAATGTTGGTTGCTTTACCAGTGGAGTTACAGAAGCAGGAACACTTCCACTTCCCCTCCATCCATCCAAATGGTTCTTACCCAGGCTCTGCATGTTGGAGTAAAGCCTGGTCTCCAACAGGAGCTGTAACACTGGAGCTACAGGTACACTCCCTCTCTCCTTCCTCTGTCTCTCCCTCCCTCCCTCCATCCTCATCCCTCTTTCTCCTCCTCCCCCCATCCCCACCCCCTCCACGTCCTGAAGCACATCTTCAATCTGAGTCTACGCTTTGGACAAGTTCCAACACTGTGGAAGACATCATGTCTCACCCCCTGTCCCTAAAAAGCCACATCCTAGTGAGCTTAATGACTACAGACCTGTCGCTCTAACATCACATGTGAAGAAGACAATGGAGCGACTCGTCTTAGGTATGCTCAGACCCCAGGTACGCCATGCACTAGACCCGTTACAGTTTGCATACCAGGAGAAAGTGGGCGTGGATGATGCCATCACTTATCTTCTACACAGGACACATTCTCACCTGGACAAGGGGAAAAGTGCTGTGAGAATCATGTTCTTTGATTTCTCAAGTGCTTTTAACACCATCCAACCCCTCAGACTGGGAGACAAGCTCTTGCAGATGGTTGTGGACGCTCACCTGGTAACCTGGATCACAGATTACCTGACCACAGTTCGTCAGACTGAAGAACTGTCTCTCTGACACTGTAATCAGTTGCACCGGAGCGCCACAGGGAACTGTGCTCTCTCCAGTCCTGTTCACCTTGTACACATCTGACTTCTGCTACAACACTGAGTCATGCCACATGCAGAAGTTTTCTGACGATACTGCAATTGTGGGGTGTATCAGGAACAGGCAGAAGGAGGAGTATAGGAGCCTGGTGGAGGACTTTGTGCAATGGTGCAAACTCAATCATCTTCAACTCAACACTTCAAAGACCAAGGAGATGGTGGTGGATTTCCGCAGGTCTAAGCCCACTCTGCTACCAGTCCCCATTGATGGGGTCAATGTGGAGGTGGTAAGCACCTACAAGTATCTGGGTCTCCACCTGGACAATAAACTGGACTGGTCAGCCAACACTGACGCACTCTACAAGAATGGGCAGAGCAGGCTGTACTTCCTGAGGAGGCTGCGGTCCTTCAATGTGTGCAGCAAGCTCCTCAGGATGTTCTACCAGTCTGTTGTTGCCAGCGTCCTCTTCTATGCAGTGGTATGTTGGGTAGGAAGCACAAAGAAGAAGGATGCGGGGCGACTTGACAGGCTGGTAAGGAAAGCTGGCTCTGTAGTGGGAGCTGAACTGGAGTGCATCACTTTAGTATCTAACAAAAGGACCCTGAACAAACTGATCAACATCTTGGACAATGAGTGTCATCCACTCCACAGCACTATTGTTAAGCAGAAGAGCCTGATCAGCTAGAGACTTCGCTCACTGCCTTGCACAACAGACAGACTGAGGAAGTCATTCATCCCCAGGGCCATTGAACATCACTTAAGGGAAGAGAAGAAATAGACTTCTCCGCATAGTCTGTCTGCCTCTTTACCACCTTCAATGTCTTGAACTGTCTGTCCACTAGCCACTTTACATTTGTCTTCTGCCTCACTGTTTGTGTTAGCACATATGCACAACCCATCCCTCCATACCTTTCTTAATATAGTTATTTATATATAGATATATAGACTTTATTCTTGCAATGTTGCACTGTTTGACTTACTCATTTGCACCATGACCATGGCACTCATTCACACAGAGCACCTTACCTTACCTTATGCACTGAGAACCACAGGCTCAGTCCTTGCTTCAGTCATTGCAAGCGCAACTGATTGATTATTCACCCACTATGTGGATACTGTTTTTTAGAATTGATTTATTTCTAATAATTCTATTTAGTATAATTTGTATTTTGTATATTTAGTATATTCTTTATCTTCTACAGTCCTTATTGCTTAGTTGTGTTTTTAAAAAAAAATTATATTATATACTTTTAATTACTTTTTCTGCTGTTATTGAATGTGTGTGTGTGTGTTGTCTGTATGCTACTGTGACCTTGAATTTCCCCTAGGGATCAATAAAGTATATCTATCTATCTATCTATCTATCTATCTATCTATCTATCTATCTATCTATCTTACCCAACATCTGCAAGTTGCATGCAGCGTCTGCAGAATTCCACCTGATTCCTGCAAGAGCTCTACCAGTTGCTCTACAGGAACCCTCCCTGCACTTTCCCTCTCTCCCTCCATCCCTCTCTCTCCCTCTCTCTCCCTCCCTCCCTCCCTCCATCCTCCGGGTCCTTACCCAGCTTCTGCATGCAGGAGTGCAGGCGTGTCTCCAGCAGGAGCACGCGCTGGCGCAGCTCCTCGTAGTCGTAGGCGCCCATCTCCTCCTGGATGGCCATGAGCACCAGCGACAGGTTGCGCACCTCGTCCCTCAGCCGCATGATCATGCCCGCGTCCGCCTTGTACTGATCCAGCACGGGCAGCAGGGGGAGCAGCTGAGTCATCTTGTCCTTCAGCTCCTGCAGGTGGAGAGAGAGAGAGAGAGGGAGAGAGAGGGAGGGAGAGGGAGGGAGGGAGAGAGGAATAGAATAAGTTTGAGTGAGAGGAAGATGAACAGAGAGAGAGAAGGAGAGGATGGGGAGACAGAAAAAGGGAGAAGGATGTAAAGAGAGAGAGAGAGGGAAGGAGAGAGAGAGAGCAAGTAAGTCAGACAGAGAGTGAGAGAAAGAAAAGGTGGCTACAGAGACAGGATTATCTCTCATACGTTGTGAATTCTTCTCACGACAGTTATGAGAGATGAAAAGGCCTGACGTCTCTCTGTCTCCTCTGCCCCTCTCCCTCTCACGCACGTACACACACACACACACACACACACACACACACACACACACACACACACACACACACACACACGTCGTACACACAGGTGTTCAGTGAAGCCATCGCTTTCCTGCACCGACTGAGCCCCTCACCATTTCAAACACTCCTCATCCCAAAAGAGAAAAGAAAGACAGAAAAAGAAGAAATGTAAAAAAAGGCGTCTTGATTTCTCCGTCATAAAGTCTTTCATCTCTGTCCTCTCGTCTCTCTCTCTCTCTCTCTCACTCGCTCTACGGCAGCTGGCACGGGCGGAGCCGTCTGTGCCCGTCCGAGGAAGCGCTCGCGTGTCTGAGCTCCACCGGGCACGTCTGACACCCGTCAGCGTCAGCACGGAGCGTGAGCGTGAGCGCGGCGAGAGCGAGAGTGAGAGTGAGAGTGAGAGACGGATCCCCTCTGCTCGGCGGGAGCCTTCCATTAAGCGCCAGCCAGGCAGGCAGTCTGAAGTGGAGCTCATCTGCGGCAGAGGTGTATCAATAAGGAGCGAGCCGGCCGGTCTGCCGGCGGCAGCAGGTGTGTCCATAAAGTCTGTGTGCACGGACGCTGGGTGGGGCCCCATGTTTCGCTCACGCGTTAAGGTTTTATCGTAAATCTGGTGATGGAGCAGCTCTCGGGCCCGTGGCGCCGCACCATAAATCTCATCCCGTCCCCGATTTTCGCGCTGCGAAAATTTGGTCTCGTTAATCTTGCCGCTCTGCCACCGGCGACTTTGAGGCCTGCGCATTCATCAGCAGCAGAGTCCTGCTGAAATAAAGCCTCCTGCTTCAGGCCTGCTGGAGAGAGCGAGAGAGAGGGAGAGAGGGAGAGAGGGAGAGAGAGAGAGA
Organism: Alosa pseudoharengus; assembly: GCF_046254945.1. Taxonomy (NCBI): domain Eukaryota; kingdom Metazoa; phylum Chordata; class Actinopteri; order Clupeiformes; family Clupeidae; genus Alosa; species Alosa pseudoharengus. Next base: position 42,107,007 of record NW_027468774.1, read on the forward strand.
GAGAGTCGCTCTGCACTTCAAAACCATCACAGAGACGCAGCGACTGGGTAGAAAGAGCACAAAGCTTTTCAAAGTGTTTCTTTGTAGATGAATGAGGAATGATGATGATTCTCACTCCATTGAAAATTAAGTCGCTTAATTCACATAAATCCTGTTGTTTGAATAATAGTCACACATCCTATTTTCCAGATCCTTGCTCCATTCTCAGTCAAATCGCACAATTCAAACACACCCTGCTGTTTGAGAAATACTCACACATCCCAGGCTCATTTAGTCCCTGTGGACTTTAATTCAATAGGATATATCCCTGGACATGTCCTTGAATAAATCTATGCAAAAGAATATACAGTGCGACAGCATTCCAACTTACACCGAGCAGAGTGGTACTCAGATGAAAGACTTCGGATGCGTTTACCACCAGCTTTGATGTTAAGCAGAGCATAAATGTTAATGTTGGTGGCTGTTAGCTGTAAAGCAGAAAAAAATCTCAAACACACACACACACATATACATAAACACAGTCACACACACACACACACACACACAGAGTTGCACACACACTCTCCCTGGGAGTCACAAAGAGACAGAAAGCGCAAAAACCCAAGTCATGCTCCAGGTCTTGGGGCTAAATAATTCAGGTGCTTCAGAATGATCTCACAGGCCCTTCCCAACATGACTCGATGAAGTCCAAATGTTGCGTCCTGCCAGTGTTTACACCTATGTGTGTTTATGTAAGGGGCGGCCAAGCGGAAGAACACATTTGTGAAACTGTGTGTAAGGAAGGAAGTGGCATACTTTGCGTAGTCCCTCAGCCGCACAAGTCTCACAAAACGTGTGTGTGTTTGTGGGTGGGTGTGGGTGTGTGTGTGTGAGAGATAGTCCTGCTCAGTTTTCACTGGGATGGACATGGTTAGACAACAGCTCCACTGCTGCAACAGAGAGAGAGAGAGAGAGAGAGAGAGAGAGAGAGAGAGAGAGAGAGAGAGAGAAAGCTTGCCAACAGAAGGGCTACAGTAGGTGTCGCCCAAACTACCTGAAAGCTCTTGGGGTTGAGGGTGCGGGGGTTGTCTGATGCGATCTTCAGTTTGCCGTCCACCGTCTTCATGAGGTTCTCCGTGTCCCGGACGTACTGCAGATCTCGGTACGTCCTCAGGTCCAGCACCTCCATGGACTGGGTAATATTCTGGACCTGCAAGGGTAGACAGCATTTTAAAACCCTCCAGAGATCGAATTCCCCGAGCGTTTCTTAGAGAGTAAGACTTTCAGCCTGAGGGGTTTTGATGCAACATGAGAACACGGGATGTACCGTGCTTAAAACCTGCAGCAGAGAGTGTTGTGGTTTGAATTAAAGTGCTGGGTTTAGTGAAAGTCAAAGCCAGTGAATCCTGTTCTGCCATGGAAATCTTACATTAATGAGAGAGAAACTCTCCAAAGTTTCCCTACCCCTGCCTATCTTTTACGTTGGGTAACAACAACCCCCAATCTGGGAAAGATACTGTGTTCAGGCTCTCAAGCCTTTTGGCTTGGGGAGGTGAAGGCTGTTGAGCCCCATCCAGGGAGGGGGTTACTTGTTGGAAGCCTGCCCCAGCGTGAGCCCTTAAACTGGGCAGGGCTGAGTCCTGTCCGCCCAGTAGCCTCTGGTCACTCATCTCCATCGCATCGCAACACAGCCTCGCCTGCTCACACCCACACACCGGCTGTTAGTCGCTCTCAATACAACCACACACACACACACACACACACACACACTGCTCTCAATACAACCACACACACACACACACACACATGCCCACACACGCACACACTCACTACGCTCACTCATCACTATGTGCTCGGAACAGATGCGTGCCGTCACGTTGCTCATTCCCATTCTGTCGCACTCCTAACTGGTCGCTTTAACGAGCAGAGCAGATCCGCCTTAAATACGGTCAGAACAGTTTGTCGCCTAAAATCCTCCTCAGTGAATTCTCGCCTGCCCGCTTCCTCAGTGGCCATTTGAAGAAGGTCTGGGTGGGACACCGAGCATGCCTTAATGCCCTATAGGCAAAAGTGAGCACTGAGGTTGTTAGCATGGTGGCTATGCATGCCATGTCTCGTGTCTGCCATGTTGTGTGGTGTCAGGCGGTAAGCCAGGGAGGATCATGTCTGCCGGTGGAGCTCAGCTCAGGCAGAACCGGCTGGAAGTGGTGTTATTTCAGAGCAAGAGGGTGAGTGTGTATGTGTGTGTGTGGAGGGGGGGGGGGAGTTGCTATATTCTGCACCTACCTCCCCAACCATCATAGAGAGTGAGAGAGAAAGAGAGAGGAAGAGAGAGAGTGGGAGCGAGAGAGAGAGAGAGAGAGGGAGAGAGAGAGTGGAAGAGATGGAGAGAAAGGAAGAGAGGGAGAGAGAGATAGAGAGGGAGGGAGTGAGTGAGAGAATGACCCCAGGTGTCCTCATTAGTCTGTGGTTTATTAGACAAGAGCAGTGGTGCCTCACACAGCTGGTGATGAGCATGAACACACATACCTGCAAACACACACACACACACACACACACACACACACACACACACACACACACAAACACACACACACACACCCGCACCTACTCTCTCTCTCTTATGCATAGAAACGCGCACAAAGAAACGCTGTGAAAGAACACAGAAAGTGTCAGAGACTACGTAAGTGTGTGTGTACACAACCGGATCTATGACAGAGTGAGATGGCTGTGTTGGCAAATGTGTGAGGTTGACGTGTGTGTGTGTGTGTGTGTTTGTGTGTGTGTGTGTGTGTGTGTGTGTGTGTTTGTGTGTGTGTGTGTGTGTGTGACTGAAATAACTATTTTAAGGGCCTTGTGTAAGTCTGTAAAGTGGATGGATGTGTTAATGCGTCTGTATCTGAAGTGGATGTATCAGTGTGTGCATCCGAGTATGCTGTGTATGTGGAGGGGTATCTGTGAGATTGTGAAGTGGATGCGTTCATGCATGTGTATTATGTGCATGTGTGTGTGTGTGTGTGTGTGTGTGTGTGTGTGTGTGTGTGTGTGTCTGTGTCTGTGTGTGTGTGTGTGTGTGTGTGTGTGTGTGTGTCTGTCTGTGTGTGTGTCTGTCTGTGTGTCTGTGTGTCTGTGTCTGTGTGTACTTTTAGGGCTGAGATAAGAGAAGGCATCTGGGTATAGCTAGGTGCGCGTGTGAATGTGATCTGTGCATTCAGGTGTCTGATCGATCTGCTCACAGAGCCCAGCACTCATTCAGCATCTCAATTTCCCTCCAGCAACTTCCCTTGGAGCACAGCACCACCGCCCCCTCTCCTCCTGCACCTATACCTCTCTCTCTCTCTATCTGTCTTTCATACCCTTTCTCTCATACCCTTTCTCTCTATCTATCTCTCTCTATCTGTCTTTCATACATGTTCTCTCTCTCTCTCTCATCTTCATGAATCATTTCTCTTTCCATCTTTTTCCATTTCACTCCCTATCCCTCCTCCCTCTGTTCTTCTCCTCTCCTCGCCATCCCTCCTCCCTCTCTTCTTCTCCTTTCTGTGCTCTACCTCTCTCTATACTTCTTTGTCTTTTCATCTGTAATCTGTACTCGCTGTAAACTCTTCCCTTCTACATTCATTTCTTCCTCAATCCTTATCTTTCTTATCTTCCTCCTCAGTCTCTCTCTCTCTCTCTCTGTCTCTTTGCTGTCTGGACTCCCCCTCTCTGCTGGTCGCTTCGTGTAACCTTGTCTATCCTCTCCCCATTCTCCTTATCCCCACTGTTTAAACAGCCCAGAAATCAGTTACTTTTAGAGGTGAGTTCATCCTATTGTCTCTGTGTGTGTGTGTGTGTGTGTGTGTGTGTGTGTGTGTGTGTGTGTGTGTGTGTGTGTGTGTGTGTGTGTGTGTGTGTGTGTGTGTTTATGTGTGTCGATGAGTCTGTGTTTTATAGGCTTGTGAATGTCTTATGACAAAAAAAGAATCGAGGACAAAAGAGAATTGTAGGGGAAAGGGAAGGGAAGAAGAATGAAGAGAAGAAAAAATGAGGAGATGAGATGAGGGGAGAGGAGAGGAGAAGAGAGGAGAAGAGAGGACGAGTGGAGAGGAGAAGAGAGGGTGAGTGGAGAGGAGAGGAGGAGAGGAGAGGAGGAGAGAGGAGGAGTGGAGAGGAGAGGAGAGGAGAGGAGAAGAGAGAGGAGGAGAGGAGAGGAAAGGAGAGGAGGAGAGGAAAGGAAAGGAGAGAGGGTAGTTAAAGGAGTGAAGAGGAGAGATATCAGGCAAGAGGAGTGGAAAAGTAAGCCAAGAGAATGAAAATAGGAGAGGAGGAGAGGAGAAGAGGAGAGGAAAGATGGTCCTCTGGGAGCATCTCTGTGCACACCAGCGCTCCCGGTTTAAAGGCAGATTGATTGAACTGCAGGTCAGCAGAGTCAACATCCACCATCCTTCTTCTGCCTTTAGATTTGCTTCTCTCTCTACGCTGTCTTTAGCCTTTTCCTACATTATGGTGTGTGTGTGTGTGTGTGTGTGTGTGTGTAAGGCTTAAAGAATAACTGGAGATGGCTTGTGCATATTATATGCCTCCGGGGCTCTCCAAAAGCCTTTGCTACAGCTGTAGCATTGCTGTGCCTTTTTCCGGAGGTCCTTATGCATTTTCTATCAGAATATACTGTATGTGTGTCAGTGTGTTGCTAAGTTAGCAGTCTTAGAATAGATTTATGTGGTTAGGAAAAGCATTTTGTAGAAGGAGTGCATGTGTGTGTGTGTGTGTGTGTGTGTGTGTGTGTGTGTGTGTGTTTGTATTTGAGTGCCTTTGCTTTTTTTGCAACACTAAATTACGGCTACATGTGAGCATATGTGAGTATAGATGTCTGTGTCAGCATTGTTCACATTTGGTAAATATATCACTGTGTTCTGTCACCGTATGTGTCTCTATGTGTGTGTGTGTGAGCATGTGTCTTTCTGTCTCTCTTTCTCTGTGTGTGTGTGTGTGTGTGTGTGTGTGTGTGTGTGTGTGTGTGTGTGTGTTCGTGTGTGTACAGCAGTAGTTTGTGTGCTTGTGGACAGAGCTGTAGTTGGTACGGTGTGCTCCATTTACCAATTTGAAGAATATTTTTAACTTTTCTCCCCAGTTTTTTTTCTTTTCGCCAGCCTCTGTTTCACAGTTCTTAGCTTAATGGGTGCAATTGGAAAAACACTAGCAGGGTAAGGCTCAACGAATCCAATTTCATGGCTGTATTTGGGGCATGGCATTCTCCTAAAAAGATGTCTGATGCGTACACTTTTACCAACTTTGCCTGAAGTAAAATGGAGAACAAAAACACGCAAACACACACACACACAGAGAGAGAGAGAGAGAGAGAGAGAGAGAGAGAGAGAGAGAGAGACACAGACACACACACTTTGGCTTGCTGGCTTGGTCTATTGGTGACTGATGGAGGTGCCATGAGGGTAGGAAATAATGCGTATGGTGCTCCATTCATTATACCCATCACCACGCCTATGCATGACACATGGGGACATAGATGAATGGAGAGATAGAGAGACATATAAATAGACGGAGACAGAGGGTGTCACACAGAACGAGCAAGGGAGTCGCGAGACAGCGAGGGTGTGAGAGAGAGAGAGAGCGAGAAGAGACAGAGAGGATGTAGGAGAGGAGAGAGAGAGAGATAGAGAAGAGACAGAGAGGTTGTAGGAGAGGAGAGAGAGAGAGATAGAGAAGAGACAGAGAGGGTGTAGGAGAGGAGAGAGAGAGAGAGATAGAGAAGAGACAGAGAGGGTGTAGGAGAGGAGAGAGAGAGAGAGATAGAGAAGAGACACAGAGGGTGTAGGAGAGGAGAGAGAGAGAGATATAGAGAAGAGACAGAGAGGGTGTAGGAGAGGAGAGTGAGTTGTGTGTTGTGTGGTGCTGTGTAGGGTTGTGTGGTGCTGTGTAGGGTTGTGTGGTGCTGTGTGGTGTTGTGTGGTGCTGTGCGGTGCTGTGTGGTGCTGTGCGGTGCTGTGTGGTGTTGTGCGGTGCTGTGTGGTGCTGTGTGGTGCTGTGTGGTGTTATGTGGTGTTGTGCGGTGCTGTGTGGTGCTGTGTGGTGCTGTGTGGTGCTGTGTGGTGTTGTGTGGTGCTGTGCGGTGCTGTGTGGTGTTGTGTGGGGCTGTGTGAGGCTGTGTGGGGCTGTGTGAGGCTGTGTGGGGCTGTGTGAGGCTGGGTGGGGCTGTGTGGTGTTGTGTGGGGCTGTGTGAGGCTGGGTGGGGCTGTGTGAGGCTGGGTGGGGCTGTGTGAGGCTGGGTGGGGCTGTGTGGGGCTGTGTGAGGCTGTGTGGGGCTGGGTGGGACTGTGTGGGGCTGTGTGAGGCTGGGTGGGGTGAGGCTGGACTGCCTGTACCGCCTGGCTCTTACCTTCTCCATGAGCTGGCGGAGCTGCCTGCTGCGGGGGTCTCGGCTGCACATGTTCTGGGCCGGCGCCACCACCGTACACAGGCACTTCCCGTCCGGGTCCTGGTCCGAGCTGTAGATCTGCCAGCCCTCCTCCGGACTGGGGTACAGGGCCTATAAGACATGGAGAGGGTGAAAAGAGGAACGGTGGAGGAGGATAGAAACTCTGAGCAAATGTGGGGAGACAATGAGGTTAGTGGCCTGGGGCTTACAACAAGACCTGTAGGAGAGAGAGAGAGAGAGAGAGAGAGAGAGAGAGAGAGAGAGAGACAGAGAGAGAAGGAGAGAGACAGAGACAGAGACAGAGAGAGAGAGAGAGAGAGAGAGAGAAGGAGAAAATCTTTGAATCAGTGGTTGAACCAATTGCCCTCTATTGTAGTGATGTGTGGGGCCCACTTACAAACCAAGATTTCAATCAATGGGAAAACACCCTATTGAAACCCTCCATACTGAGTTTTGCAAATTCATCTTAAAAGTACACAGATGTGCCACAAACAATGCCTGCAGAGCTGAACTAGGCCAATATCCTTTAATTCTAAAAATACAGAAAAGAGCGATGAAATTCTGGAAACACCTGAAAAGTAGTGACCCCTGCTCATTCCATTATAAAAGCCCTTCAGTACCAGGAGATGAACAAAGAAAAATGTCCCCTAACTAAGCTGATCCTGAGTTTGATCTCATCCACCCACTCCACACACACACAAATTCCCCACTGACACCGCAGCATCTGAATCACAAAGCAACTGAAATTAGGATAAACCAAATTACAAAAACTATTAAACAAAATTACATAATCCACTGGAAGAATCAAACAAAAAATCAAAGTAGAATGCAATTCTATTTGGCCTTAAACAGAGAATATCAGCTAGCACCCTACCTGACACACATTCAAGACAAAAACCTGAGAACCACACTGACAAAGTACAGACTCAGTGAACACAGTCTGGCCATTGAGGTGGGAAGGCACAGACAAACATGGCTGCCGAAAGACACTAGACTGTGCCACCACTGTGACCTAAACACAGTAGAGACAGAGATACACTTCCTGACACAGTGCACAAAATATGTTAACATTAGGAGAACTTATTTTGAAAAGATGACAAATGTCCTCCCTGAATTCCTGCAAGCGAGCGATGAGGAGAGGCTTTCATTCCTCACTGGAGAGAAAGAGAAAGGCCTCCTTGCCGCTCAATACGTATATTCCTGCCATAATGAAAGGACCTGCTGATGTGAAACTTACACTACCTAAATATGAACATACACTCATACACTCATACATACACACAGACACAGACACAGACACAGACACACACGGACACATGCCCACACAAACATGCAGACACACACACACACACCCTTCTCCATTGCCATAGTTCATAATTCATATTTGTGTACAATTATCATTATTCTGTTTTATTTGTGATTTGTGTGTTTCCCCTTCCTCCCCTCCCCATTTGATGTATGACCCAAATGCTTTGGCAATACTGTACAACGTTATGGTCATGCTAATAAAGCTCCTTTTGAATTTGAATTTGAATTTGAGAAGGAGAGAGACAGAGACAGAGATAGAGAGAGAGAGAGGTTCAACACCCATTTACTGGATTATTTCTCAAACAATGGAGAGAGAGTGAGAGGAGAGAGAGAGAGAAGTAGAGAGACAGAGAGAGAGAGAGAGAGAGAGAGAAGCAAAAAGAAAGGACAAGAGGAACTCGTAACTCGTAAACAAATCAGCGAGGAGAGGGTGCACAGGGTGGGGAGAGAGGAGATGGAGGTCTGGGATCTGGAGCAGACTCTGCGCAGGGATATGAGGCGCTGGAGGGGAAAGCAGTGATTAGAAGGAGAACAAGTGGGGATGATGTGAGAGAGATGCAAGAGGGAGACATTAAAGAATAAGGAAAAAGACAGGCAGGGTGATGCATGATGGTGATAGAAAACTGTGAAGAGGAACAGGAGAGCTGGAGAATAAAGGAGTTCTTCTGCAATCGAGTCAGTCAAGAGAGAGTATGAAAGGGATGTGGAAAAGAACGGATGGCAAGGAGGAAGAGACAGATGATAAAAAGAGAGTTGTGTTGAAAGTGAAGAAAATGGAGAGAGAGAAGCAGAAGGAAGGGGAATGGGAATATGGCTCCCAATGGAAAGGCAGAGTGTGTAATCTCTGTGGACGTTTGGAGGAAATGGAGCTGTTTGGAATCTCTGTGGACGTGTGGAGGAAATGGAGCTGTTTGGAATCTCTGTGGACGTGTGGAGGAAATGGAGCTGTTTGGAATCGATAAAGCAGCTCTACACCAAAGGGTTGTGATGGGCGGCTCGTATCCTCATTAATCCAATTACGCACAGTGCTCATAGATACACCACACACACACACACACACACACACACACACACACACACACACACACACATGCACAGACACACACACACAAACACACACACTTGCACGAACTGAATTTCTACATATACATGATTAAGTGCATTGCCGACAAGCCCAAATAAAACTGCAATAGAGATGAACCACTGGTTCAATGACACCCAAGATATATTGTGAGCGTGGTGGAGAAAAGAGGGAAATAAAATATGTCCCTCCTGCCTTCTCTCACCACCCACCCCACTGCTCCCCCAACACACGCACACACACACACACAGCCACCCCCCTCCCCCCAACACACACACACACACACACAGCCAACCCCCCCCTTCTCTGAGCCCTCCTTCCCTGCTACAAGGATCAGATTAAAATGTCTTGGGGGGCAGGAAGACTATGTGATTGGAGTGTAAAGCAGCCACCTCCCCTGTGTGCTGGTGTGCTCACTGTCACATCGTGTCACTCTTGCTCTCCTTCCCACCAGTACACCTTCTCTCTCTCTCTCCATCCCTTCCCCTCCTCCTTCCTCTCTCTCTCTCCCTCCATCCCTTCCCCTCCTCCTTTCTCTCTCTCTCTCTCTCTCTCTCTCTCTCTCTCTCTCACACACACACACTTTCTTTCTGCCTCTCCACGTTACCTTGCCTCCCTCCTCGAGCTCAAGTGAATTACACTGAATTATAATCCATTTTCAGCCGCAAACTTCCTCCCCACAGAGCTGGATCAAGACAAATAGGCATTAGCAGAAATCCATACTGGAGGTGCTCAGCACGTATGACTTTACATTAGATTAGTGAGGGAGGAGGCTTATAGATTTCCATACATGTCTGAGCACAAGCATGGGGGGGTTGGCGTGTGAATGAGGGCATAGGGATGAAGTAGCTTATTTAGTGTACCTGAAACAATCTACAGCAGTCCAATTGCTTGTAAAGGGTGTGGGTGTGATGGACCTCGCCTGATAATTGGTTGCCGAGTTACGAGTTGAACCACTGTCTGTGTCCTTTTGGATAAAAGCATCTTCTAAGAACCAGTCAACATTAAATTTCACTTCAACTTTAAAGGTGGAGCCTTTCACAAACTGGAGCAGGAGAGCAATAATGAGAGGTGCTTTTGTCATTGGGTGGGTTTCAGTCGCACAGACAGGATCTGTACAAAACGGAAAGCAGCTGTCTGCTGTCTCGCTGTCTTCAGCTCTCTACCGAGTCACTTGCCGTAGCAGGCATCAAGGTACCGGCTACCAACTTTGTTTCGGACAGCCTAGCAAGATAGCAACACAGAACGGCGTTGTCAGGACACCAGAAAGAAGAATAACGTAACGTTCGATTGCTCACATTAAAATAGAATTTTGGACGTTGAAGGCAGCATGAAGGATACATCTACATGCTGCCTTCAAAATTTGGCAAAACGAAGGTATCTTATAAGGCAGCATTTTTGATTCTGACATGCCACGATGCCTAACTCCCCTGATAGATATCTTAAAAGGCAGAATTTTTTCCCATTTCGTACAGGCCTAATGTCATGCTCCTGTTGCCTTGTGGCCCTCTCAACAGCATCATTTAAAGAAGTTGTCTCCAGATTTGCTCCCTCATCATGAGGTGGCAAAGTCACGCATGGCCCCGTGAGAGTGGTGGAGAGACTGTCGCTCTGAATTCGGAATTCTTATCCACTCCCATTCCGCTCAATTCATTGCTCTTCTCCTCCTCTAACCATTCATATCTGCTCTCCTCTTTTTCCTCTGCCCTTCTGCCCTTACCCCTTCCTCTTCACTTCACGGCATTCCTCTGCTTTCTTCTTCTATTTCTTTGTCTATTTATCCCCTTTTTGCCGTTCTTCCCTCCTTTTCTTCATCTATTCTCCCCTCCATATCCGTTACTCTCCTTTTTGTCTGCTCTTCTCTCACTCCTTTTCTCTTCTTCTTTTCTCCTCCTTCATCCTTTTCTCACCTTTCTGCATCCCCTTCTCCTCCACTCTGCTTTGTGCCCCTCCATATATCATTCTCTCCTCTCCTCTTCTCTTCCCCTCCTTTCCTCTGCTCCTGTCCTCTCTCTCTACCTCTGCTGGGTGTAGCAGGCATCTGGTGGTGAGTCTCATCCATTCCATTTATCTCCATTTGTTCTCTTCTCCTTCTCCTCTAACCATTTATATCTGCTCTCCTCATTCTCTCCTGTCCTTCTGCCATATATCCCTCTCTTTCCTCAGCCCTCCATTTCATTCCTCTTCTCCCTTCTTCTCTTCTCCTCTCTTCAGTACTCTCCTCTCCCCTGTCCACTGCTCATCTCCCTGCCTTGTCTCCTCCTCATCTCCCTGCCTTGTCTCCTCCTCCTCATCTCTCTGCCTTGTCTCCTCCTCATCTCCCTGCCTTGTCTCCTCCTCATCTCCCTGCCTTGTCTCCTCCTCATCTCCCTGCCTTGTCTCCTCCTCATCTCTCTGCCTTGTCTCCTCATCTCTCTGCCTTGTCTCCTCCTCATCTCTCTGCCTTGTCTCCTCCTCATCTCTCTGCCTTGTCTCCTCATCTCTCTGCCTTGTCTCCTCCTCATCTCTCTGCCTTGTCTCCTCATCTCTCTGCCTTGTCTCCTCCTCATCTCCCTGCCTTGTCTCCTCATCTCCCTGCCTTGTCTCCTCATCTCCCTGCCTTGTCTCCTCCTCATCTCCCTACCTTGTCTCCTCATCTCTCTGCCTTGTCTCCTCATCTCCCTGCCTTGTCTCCTCATCTCTCTGCCTTGTCTCCTCCTCATCTCCCTGCCTTGTCTCCTCATCTCCCTGCCTTGTCTCCTCATCTCCCTGCCTTGTCTCCTCCTCATCTCCCTGCCTTGTCTCCTCATCTCCCTGCCTTGTCTCCTCATCTCTCTGCCTTGTCTCTTCCTCATCTCCCTGCCTTGTCTCCTCATCTCTCTGCCTTGTCTCCTCATCTCCCTGCCTTGTCTCCTCCTCATCTCCCTGCCTTGTCTCCTCATCTCCCTGCCTTGTCTCCTCCTCATCTCTCTGCCTTGTCTCCTCCTCATCTCTCTGCCTTGTCTCCTCATCTCTCTGCCTTGTCTCCTCCTCATCTCTCTGCCTTGTCTCCTCATCTCTCTGCCTTGTCTCCTCCTCATCTCCCTGCCTTGTCTCCTCATCTCCCTGCCTTGTCTCCTCATCTCCCTGCCTTGTCTCCTCCTCATCTCCCTACCTTGTCTCCTCATCTCTCTGCCTTGTCTCCTCATCTCCCTGCCTTGTCTCCTCATCTCTCTGCCTTGTCTCCTCCTCATCTCCCTGCCTTGTCTCCTCATCTCCCTGCCTTGTCTCCTCATCTCCCTGCCTTGTCTCCTCCTCATCTCCCTGCCTTGTCTCCTCATCTCCCTGCCTTGTCTCCTCATCTCTCTGCCTTGTCTCCTCCTCATCTCTCTGCCTTGTCTCCTCATCTCTCTGCCTTGTCTCCTCCTCATCTCTCTGCCTCTGCTGTCTGCAGCGCTGGGCCTGGGAGCCGTCAGGTGGTGAGTCTGACTTCAGTCACAGCCCGCTCACTGCTTCTGTACTAGACACACTTCACTCAGTCCCGGGTCTTATTGGTCTGCCAGAAGCCCTTTAATCTTGACGCTCTGACTTGAGACTCCAAACTCACACTGATGTCATAAGATCAGCTACATGAGACAGCGAGCAGGGAAAAGAGAAGCCGCTCTGATGAAACAGAGGCTTGGATTCTATAGGCGCCGTAAGTCTTGTCATCGCTCAGACAGACTGAAGAGGGGTGTGTGTGTGTGTGTGTGTGTGTGTGTGTGTGTGTGTGTGTGTGTGTGTGTGTGTGTGTGTGTGTGTGTGTGTGTGTCTGTGTGTGTGTGTGTGTGTGGAGAGTATCTGTCTGCTCAGTTCAGGCTATGCCTCAGGGCTTGTTTTACTCCACCCCCACCAGTAGCCACCTCGCTGGTCTATATTCAGAGACACACAGCCAGTCTGTCTGAAAACAGCCCATTTGGTCGTCTCCTCTTCATGGCCAGCTCAGGTCTAAAGCCCAAACACTGTAACCTCTGGGGCTATATGATTTCATTTCTCCAGTCTGCTTGAGCCCTCTCTCTCCATCCTCTCCCTTATCTGAGCCCCTGTCCCTATGCCAAAAGCATTCAGGATCTGGCTGACCTTGGCCTTGAACCTGCTGCAGCAACGCTGCTGCTACCGATGCTGCTGGGACTCTTTTTCTCAGCGTTGCTCTACATCCTGTTGGACCTGCCGAGCACTGCGCTGCGCTGTGCCGCGCTGCATGCCGAGACCTCTGCTAATTAGCACGCTGCTCCGAGTCGACGCGTAACAAATGACTTGGCTCAGGTGCTGCTGTGTCAAGTGCCCGATGCAGTCGGGTCCGGCGCCAGCGGGACACGTGTTTCTCGGGGCCGGTGACTGACAGTCGCGGTGCGGCGTGCCAAAAATAAAGAACGCTGCAACGCCACTGAATCTTACTGCTCTCCGTGTCGGCCACAGAGCCGCAGGCTTCCCTTGTTTAAACGAGCAGAGCTGCATGAAGCCACCGCCTTAAACAATTCTAATCCAACACAGTTTTTTTGTTTTGTCAAATTTAATTCAAATTTGTCCATTTAATTGCTCCTCCCGGTCCTCTAGATCAGTGGTTCTTGAACTGGGGGTCGGGACCCCCAGGGGGTACCCAAAAATATTGGAGGAGTCGCAAAATTAATTGCAGTCTGGATTAAAGAAATTTTTCTAAAGGTTTTTAGTCAAAGGCTGCCATTGACATAATGCCGTTGGTGAAGACCTACAGTAGCCTACCTATGAGAGAAGCCATTTTCTGCCTCTACCTCCAATGCCCATCTCGCACCATTTAGAGAGGTGGTCGTGAGACAAAAAGTTTTGGGGGGGTCGCCAGACGAAAAGTTTAAGAACCACTGGTCTAGATGTTGCTAGCCATTCAGTGTGTGCACTCAGAAGAAGCTCCGGTGTGCAGTCCTGCTTCTGTAAAAGTGAAAGAAGCACAGTGGGTCTGACTGAGCCCTAAACAACTCCATACAATCAACATTCTGCTTCCAGCGCACAGAGGGGAGTGAGTGTCATTTGAATGGCTGTGGTGGCTAATGCCAAATATGAGCAGCCTTTTTGGAGGCTGTGCAGACCGATAGCCGCACAGCACGCAAGCCTGAGAATGGCACATATAATGACATGCAGGCATGAACACACACACACACACACACACACACATAGGCATGAACACACATACACACACAAATGCACGCTGCGCTGGCTTCATTAATGTTTCATAAATGTTGAGTTTTTAATTTAAGTTCTTATTAAATTCACCCTGGCCTCATTACTAACCACCTATTCATTCTGCTGTAATCCCCCCCCCCCCCACACACACACGCCCTGCGTCTGCAACTAATGGTGGAGGAGAAAGTGGGAGGAAGGAGGAGGAGGCACACAGAGACACAACACAGAGTCTCTCCCACAGCCCACAGTCTCTCCCTCTCTTTCACATTCTCTCTCTCTCTCTCTCTCTCTCTCTCTCTCTATCTCCCCCTCTATGTATCCTTGCCCCCTCTCCCTCCCTCCCTCTCCCTCATTCTCTCTATCATCCCAGTGGGAGCTCATCACTTTAATTTCTGGATGTGTAGGTGTTTGATCCACATGCCAAGCGGCGCCGACGCAATGCTTTAAGGGGACGCCTGGTTTATTTGCGCCTCTGTGACCGGGGGATGGAAATTAGTACTTGAAGGGGGTGAGGGGGGCATAAAAAAATTATTAAAAAAAACCCAGAAAAAATCGGGGCGTTTAATTCATAATGCTTGCGCTATCATCTCTCCCTGAGCCCTGCTGACTGCCAGGGCGGTGTTCATTAGCATGGAGCTGACAGCAAAGCCAGCGAAGATCAAATAGCTCCGGAGCGGCGTGTAAACAACGCCCAGTGTCCTTTAAGTGCTGCGTGGGCACGACGAGGTGAACTGAGCTAAGGAGGAAACTTAGAGGCATCTGCCTGGGCAGAGAGAGAGAGGGGAAAGGGGAGGAGGAGAAGCAGAGGTCTTGTTGGGTCAGCACTTTGACCATAGGGTACTGTCTGGACAAGAGACATCCTAAAGGTAGCAGAAAAGGTGTGAGAGAGAGGGAGGGAGAGGGAGAGAGAGAGAGAGAGAGAGAGAGAGAGAGGGGAGAGGTTGTAAGAGATCAGGAGTTGAGGCCTTGTTGGGTCAGCAGTTTGCTAGTGCTCTAGTAGTCTAACACTGCAGAGGTAGAAGAAAAGGCATAAAGGTATCTGTGGGAGAGAGAGATAAAGGGAGAGGAGAAGAGCTGAGAGAGAGATATACATGAGAGACAAGAGAGAGGAGTTGAAAGCAGGTCGCTGGGAAGAGGGTTGCCAGGGCCATAGGTAAAAGCAGGTCGCTGGGGGACAGGGTTGCCAGGGCCATAGGTTAATGCTTGGTGATAACCCTTGAGTATTTTGTGGGATCCATTGGCTGCAGCCTTATTGGCCATGCTGGAGTTATGAGGCGAGGTTTACTACGAGAGCTACCGTGTTAAGGCCAGACTGCCAGGAAGCTTAAGTAATGGCACCAGTGGCTGAAACACAGGAGGAAGTAGTGGTATGGGGATGGAGGGATGTGTGTGTGTGTGTGTGTGTGTGTGTATCAGATGAGGCTTCTATAAGACTACAGGTGAAGCAGTGCTTCACCAAGAAAAAGTAAAAAAAATCTGTGTATAGGTGTGCATGTGTTTATGTATGTGTGTATGCATGCTTATGCATGTTTGTGTGTGCGTCCATGTGTGCTTGTGTGCGTCCATGTGTGCTTGTGTCTGAGTGTGTGTGCTTGTGTCTGAGTGTGTGTGCTTGTGTCTGAGTGTGTGTGCCCATCGTGTGTACCCATCGCAGGCCACCCAAGCCCTCTCAAATACCCCTCATTCTCAGGCTGTCATCGAGAGAGTGACAGAGTGCAGAGGAGAGATGGAGAGAGGGAGAGAGAGGGAGAGATGAGAGAAGGAGAGAGAAAGAGATGGAGAGAGCAAGAGAGAGGGAGAGATGGAGAGAAGGAGAGAGAGGGAGAGATGGAGAGAGCGAGAGAGAGGGAGAGATGGAGAGATGGAGAGAGCGAGAGATGGAGGGAGGCTGGGTGAAGCAGGGTTGATTACACACTGATAAGAGAATGCAGAAGGAGCACAAAGGACAGACAAGAGGTGAAAGCAATATTGGAGTCTATATGTGTGTGTGTATGTGTGTGTGTGTGTGTGCATGTGTGTGCATGTGTGTTTGTGTGTGTGTGTGTGTGTGTGTGTGTGTATGCCTGTGCTTTTGAGTGAGAGAGAAAAATGAGACAGTGAGAGTGTGGCAGTGAGAGAAACCTTTGCTTCTCTCTGAGCTGTCTATGCAGACGTAATGTGCAGACGGTGTGTGTATAGTGTGTGTGTGTAGGTGTGTGAGTATGTCTGCCTGTCTGCCTCTGAGAGAAGGACTGTGATTGACAGCGGCTGAAAGCCAAAGACAGATGGCGCGGAGAGATGGCCGAGATTCGATTCCATCAACAGACAGCCGACACTGCTGCCGCCATCTCTGCCTGACTCACGTGATGTCTCTCACTCTCATAGCAGCAACCCCCACACACACACACACTTCCCCACCACCACCACCCCAGCCCCCCGTCGAGCAAACCACATCCCACCACCTCCTCCACGAGCCACGCCCTCCACCCATGACCTTTATCAAGGACCCCAGCCAGCCTCGCTCCCTGCGTGGCTCTGAGCTGCTTCCCTCTGTGCCCTCCACTGCTCCCACCATGGTTCATCCGCCACCCCTGGCCTTCCTCCCCCCTGCCCACCCCGTGGTATGTCGCCACCCCTGGCCTTCCTCCCCCCGCCCACCCCGCGGTATGTCGCCGCGCTCCAGCAACAAAGCCGGCAGCTTATGGAGATTACCCAGCTGGGCAGCCGGCAGCAAGTCGATGGAGTGTGCTGGATGGTATTGAGAGCTTGCCACTAGGGTGACCTCCCGCAGCCACAGAAGTCCCCTACACTTCCTCCCTCTCTCTCTCTCTCTTTCCCTCGCTCTCTCTTCACCCGTCTTACTCTCTCTCATCCTCCCCTCTCTCTCTCTCTCCCTCCCTCTCTCTTCACCCCTGTCTTCCTCTCTCCTCATCCTCTCACCTCTCTCTCTCCCTCCCTCTCTCTTCACCCGTCTTACTCTCTCCTCATCCTCCCCTCTCTCTCTCTCTTTCCCTCCCTCTCTCTTCCCCCTGTCTTCCTCTCTCCTCATCCTCCCCTCTCTCTCTCTATCTGTCTACCTCTCTCTGTCTGACCATCTCCAATCGACTGGCAGTTGGCCATCATGGAGAGCTGCGATTAACCACACGCGGCTGGTGGGATTAACCAATTAGTGTGTCGTGCTGGGCAAGCCGTCCACGGGCCAGGAGGCTTTTGGCTCCTCGGCGGGGCGTTTCATTAGGGGGCTGACCCCAGGAGTGGAGAGCCGTAAAGCTCGGGCTAAACGCCGCCATAAATCTGGCCGGGGCTTCGTTTACGAGCGTGACGGGAAGTCTATTACAACTTTCATAAGCAGCGAGCCGGAGGCTAGCGCAGCCTCCGCGCTCGGCCCAGGGGAGCCAAGGGGTGGACGCACGGAGCGGTGGACGTGCGGAGTGGTGGACGCACGGAGCGGTGGACGTGCGGAGGGGTGGACAGGGAGGAGAGGAGAGAGGCAGGAGAGAGATATGTGGAGGGGAAACAAAGGGGTTAGAGATCCAGAAAGAGATAGAGAGAGATAGAGAGATAGAGATAGAGAGAGATTGAGAGACAGAGAGAAAAAGATAGAGATAGAGAGAGACAAGGATAGAGGGGGATAGAGAGAGAGAGAGTGAATGTGTACACACAATTTGTCATGTCACATATTACTGTTTCCCTTAATATTGTCAATGTTCTAATTACTGTTACTGTAAAAATTGTTATACTGTTTTGCTTGTGCTTTGGCAACACTGTACATACAGTCATGCTAATAAAACAACCTTGAATTGAAAATGGAATTGAATTGAGAGAGGGATAGAGAGAGAAAGGAAGAAGTGATCTTCATACATCATGTGAACAGGAGGTTGCCACAACCCTAATCAGTACAGCAGAGCCTGGAGAAGACATGCTGGGAGCTTCAACCTTTAGAATGAACAGAGAGAGGAAGAGCAAGAAGAGGAGAAGGGGAAACAAGGGATGTAAAGAGGAGGAGGAGAGGAAAAGAGGAGATAGAGGAAATGAAGAGGAGAGGACTCAAACGGAGACGAGGAAATGAGAGGCTAAATGGATGGAGAGAGGGAGAGAGGGAAAGGGGAGAGGAAGAGTGATGGTGTTGCTCAGAATCAGAGTGGAGTCATCCTTCAGCACGGCAGAGAGCCCACCGCCATTGGCTTGATACAGTGCTGGCTGGCTAGCTGCCTGCTCTCTCTCCCTCTCTCCTTTTCTCTCCCTTCTCTCTCTCTCTCTTTTATCTCTCTCTCTTTCTCCCCCTCTCTCCTGGCACCCTGTTGTCCATCATAGCTCCGGCCTCGTCAGGCGCTGATTGCACTGCGGTGGCCCGGAGCGAAACACTAACATCTGTCTCTGCTCTCCTCCGTCCACTCACCCAGCTCGTGCTCCGCGCCATGTGTGTGTGTGTGTGTGTATGTGTGTGTGTGTGTGTGTGTGTGTGTGTGTGTGTGTGTGTGTGTGGCCCGAGGATCAGCTCCACACAGCTCGCGTGGCCCTGTCATGATTACCCTTTCCTCTCTCTCGCTCAAATGCAATCTCACACACAGATACAAACAAACACACACACACACACACTGATACAAACAAACACACACACACTGATGCAAACACACATACACACTCACACACATACACACACACACACTGATATATATATACACACACACACACAAACAGACACACACACATACACACACACAAACAGTCACACACACATACACACACACACACACACACACACACACACACTACCCCAACAGATACATGCTGGAACAGATGGCACCTCTGTCACAAATATATACACACAAATACATATACTTACACACACATACAATCAGAGAGAAACGTACAGCACTTTGAAAGCCCAAAAGCCAAATGCTGGCACAAAAGATATGTCTCCCTGTCACATACACACACGTATACACACCCACGCACATCCACGCACACACTTCCCTGGACACACACCCCCACCTGCTAGCTTTTTCTAACTTGTCTGGAAATCCTGAGCAGGCTTTCCGCCGCGACAGCCAAGAACTGATCCGAAATAAATCCGGTGCAGGGTGAGTCACAGGTCTGTCAGGCGCAGCCTTGGGTCGCTTGCTGACAAACGAGTCAAATAACTGCCACTGCCAGGCCGTTAAATGAGTCCAACCCCTCCCTCCGCCCCTTCGCCACACCACTCCAGTCCTTACCTCACTATTAGCCCGCTGCCTGGCCTTGTGACTTTTACCGATGACCTCTCTATGCGTGTTGTCGTGTGATAACAGATTGCTGCCTTCCAAGAACT
>NW_027468774.1:42131233-42226233 GCF_046254945.1 Alosa pseudoharengus
GCCGCCGCCGCCGCCACCGGGGCCTCCTCGCTCCTCCTCACTCACCTCCTCACCGCCAGCTTCCTCCCCTCACCTCCTCACACACAGACGCACGCACGGATGCACAGCGGGATGCCTCTCGAACGCTGGATGCACCGGACCCGACGCACAGGACCCACGTTCCGACACTCCCTTGACTCACTGCCCTCTGAGTGTGTGTGTGTGTGCGCGCGTTTGTTTGAATGAAAGAGACGAGTAAGAGAGAGAGAGAGAGAGAGAGAGAGAGAGAGAGAGAGAGAGAGGGAGAGAGAGAAAGAGAGCGAGTGATAGAGCCACAGCGTTTTTCAGCAGGGAGCCAGCGACGCTGGATGCTGGATGCGAGCACCGAGAGAAAGAGCACCAACCCAGCGGCACTGCACGCCACTCAACTGTGGAGGAGAGAGGGAGAAAGACTGCGAGTGCTCTCTCTCTCTCTCTCTCTCTCTCTCTTAATCACAGGCTCTCCCTCACTCCGCACTTCTCCCCCCTCCCTCCTCTGTTCCCCCTCACTGAGGATGCAGAGCTGCACATTGGCTCTCCTGCTCCCTATTCCCTCCCTCTCTGTTTCTCTCTCTCTTACCCTATCTCTTTCTCTCTCCCTCTTTTTCTACCCATCTCTCCCTCTCTCTATTTCTCTCTTTTGTTTTTCTGTCACTCTCTTTTTCTCCTCCTCTCGTTTTCCATCTCATTTTTATCTTTCTATCTTTTCTATCTCTCTCTCTCCCCCTATCTTTCTCTCTCTGGTTTCACCCCTCCATGCATATCCATATCCCGTCGTACTTGTTCCCAAGCCCCTCTGTGCCTTTCAACCTCTCTCTCTTTGAAATACAGACAAACAGGAGAGCAGCACGGAGCGGGCTGCACAAAAACAAACCTCTCAGATCTTTTTTTTTCTTTTAATTTCTTCTCTGTGCAGGAGCGAAAAACAATCAGTGATGGAAAGCATCTTTGTGTCAGTGATACTGTCTCCTCCAGCAAGGCAGCAGCCTCATCTGAACGTGTCAGAGAGAGAGAGAGAGAAAGAGGGAGAGAGAGAGAGAGAGAGAAAGAGAGATGAGGTAGCTGATGGAGTGCTAATGAGTGAGAGGGTTGGTGCCAGGTTTCGGTCCAGAGCGTTTGTCGACAGCGCATCAATCATCTCCCCTTCTGACATCTCCTTAATCACCCTGTAAGGCACTTTTGGGATGGGATGCTCAGCAGTAGCAAACACTTGCATCCCCCCCCCCCCCAACACACACACACACCACTGGAGACTTGCTGAAGTCAATCAGGAAGCTGCTCATGCAAGGGGCTTCTCCTGACTCCAATGAACTAAGGGGTGAGGTAGCATCCAACAGGAGGCCAAATTATTACACACATAAGTCAGGGGAACACCCTGGACAGGTCTGAGTTCACTAAGTGGCAGGGGAAAGCAGTGGAGTGGAGAGAGAAGGTGATAAAGATCTTGCAGACACAGTCACAGATGGCGTTTGGCACAAGGTCTTAAATTTGGCAAGTCGCTAGTGGGAGAAGGTATTTTACCTCTACTGAGCCAGAGTAGCCTACAATCCCTCCACAGTCGCAGCTGCATGTTGCCAAGACCTCTGCTTCGGCAAAGAAAGAAGGAGCAGTCCCTTTTAAACCTATTTTCAAGTCACGCCAACGTTGTGCTGGGGTGGCATCTTGAGAAATATTAAGTTTGTAGCTTCATGTGGGCTGAGAATTCTTAGCGGATGTGGCAGCCACTTGAGCCTTTCTCAAACTGTTAGCATCAGTCTCAGTCGAACCACCTGCTCCCCCGCCTCACCCTGCGCACGCTATCTAACTCAATTCTGCCCCCATGTGGTGACAATGGGACACTACCGCTTCCGCAGTAAATAAATAAGACCACTCTCGTGAGTCTGGAGGGTTGAATGTCAGATTCCAGACCGCTACGCCCCGCACTGTGTGACGGATGCACTTGTTCGTCAAAGTGTCACCGGGAGTGCCTGGCTCACGCATTCACTCTGGACACCGATGCTCTCCTATTTGGTCTGTTGGTTTTTTGGAAGGAGACTACCTCATTGTAAGTAGCCTAGCCTACATTGAACAATGTAGGCCTACCAGCCGAGGGTTTCTAGTTTCTACGTAGCCTACAAATAAGACAACCACAGCACGGCTCTATCTGGCTATTAGAGAGTGTTAGGCTATTGATCTCTCTACATGCGCCTGAAAAATACACTTCACAGGCCAGATTTTGAAGAGCAAGCCCAAGCAGTTTTTATGTTCGGTTTCTTATATGAGGGGACTGGGCAGACTAATCAAATGCTGTATCAAGTAATAATACAGTTTCTCTGCTTACAATGGCTAAAATGTTTACATTTGCCTGGTAAAACAATACATAGTAGCCTGGTTTAACCAGTTTAACTACCTCCACTCACTTTGTGATTAGAGTCTGGCCTCTCAAGATTGGGAAATGTTTCCAACCCTAGCATGGTAAGGTAAGGGGTGTCGACTTTGAAATCATTGGTCCAGCCTAAGAAATCACATTGATCAGGGATTCCTAACATTAGCTTACTTCCTACTTTGTCTAACCTTTTATAAACTGATTATGAAACAATGATATTTAGGCCTACCTTTGCTGTACATAGGCCTAAATGTACACATTCTTCATCAGCAGTTTTTTTTTTATTGTAGAAGGGGGTCACTTGCGCTTCAGCCTGGTTGGTGCTCACGGAACAGGACGCAGAAGTCAAAAAGGCAGATCCAAGGTCTAACAAGAGCCAAGGAGCAGGACCGTAGTACTCAATGCTTAAAGGGATTTTTATTCGTGCAAACTGACTAACGTTTCAACGCCCATGTTTTGACTCTGAAGAAGACGCATGGGCGTCGAAACGTTAGTCAGTTTGCACAGATAAAAATCACTTTAAGCATTGAGGGCTCCGGTCCTGCTCCTTGGCTCCTGTTAGACCTTGGATCTCCCTTTTTAGTTTTTTTTTAATGTTTGCAGGCATTGCTATTACCACAGCCACTAACGGTTTCGAAACTAATGTCATCTCCGCTCCTTGTTGATTGGGGTGAATATGACAGTGCATACCTTGACAGCTCAACATGCCGGTCTATTAGCTGCACGTTTCTGCCCCCATGCTGCCTGCACACCCAACCTTGGCTCTGTATGTTTACGAACATTGAAGGGGTTTTTATCTCAGTGAAATAAAAATGGGACAGGCTACCTGGATAGTACTGAAATTGGCTAAACTGAGCTCGGAGGACATTGGATACGGCTTGTTTGGGTTGTTTTAAAATAGCTTAGTTTTAGTCTCAGTCTCTTCTTGAAACGCTGCCAGGTCACCAGATAACGTTCTAAGGAAAATTTCATAACTTTTCTGTGATTACTTAAGAAAAAAACACTTAAAGGTATGAAAATGTTGTCTTACTGACATGCTGTCAGCTTAAATACACGCTGTGATCTTGGCAATGCATTTCTTGCCATTCCGCAATACCGCCAGTGGCCACAGGGCGGCATTAGTACTCCAGCAATCTTCATTCAAGTAAAAAATAATTTCATTTCATATAACACCATCACAATTTCCTTACTGTTTTCTCGATTTTTTCTTTTTTTTCGCTGGCTCTGTCATAACGAGAAACTCCATCGCTACCTTTTTCTAGCCGGTGCCTGGCGTGTATGTGTATTTGAATGCAGTAAAGCAATTTGTTGCACTCATACTTTCTGACACTGAGGGCTGTATTTTCGGTCACCAGCGCATGGCGTAAAGTTCGTTATTCACTGGCGCGAAGTTGAATTCGTTATTTTGCACCTTTATTTTTTAAGCATTGCGCCCAGGGGTGTGGCAATTAACAACCTAGGGAGGGACCTGGCGCATTGTCTAAAAATCGCTATCATACACCACCTAAACCTGGTCAGAAGTCAATGGCGAGTTGTTCATATGCTATTTTAAGAGCGCATGTCAACAGTCATATTGGCAGGTGCACGCACCATCCTTCTATCATTCATGAACGCACACCAGCGCACGTCCATGCAAAGCATTACAAATTGCACGATTACAATGGTAAACATAATTAGAATAAAGATATTACGAAATACTGTACATCTCATGATGAGTAGTTATTCACCATCATTTGCAAATTGGTAATGACGGTTAAAAGTGATTAGGGGAGAGGCGAGAGACACGTATGGAGCACAGCTGAAGACGCACTGTCACGAGATATAAGCAACTCCTCTGCAGGATAAATGTTGTTTTATTCAGTCATTTGAGCAACATTAGGGTAAGTGTTGCTTTTTCCAGCCTATGTTTTCGATGGTAACCCATTGTCAGTCAATAGTGAAAGTAACTGCATATAACTGTCTTGTCGTTGACTGACTCCTTGGTGAAGTTAGTTTCACTTTGCCAATGAGTTCAAATAATAAACGAGTGCAAATGCGTGAAGGCTATGCTAGGTTTTAGTAAAGCATGGTTTAAGAATGACTATTCCATACGGTCTCGCAAGCAGCCTCCTTCAAATGCGCCGTTGAATGCCAAAATACCGATGCATTTATTTGACATATCGCGCGTTGCGCCGTTAAAGGGAATGACAGATGTCATTCTCATTGGTTTAAAATGATGTTACGCCCCAAACACACCCATATGACTGATTAAAAGACCTAGGAACACCTTGTTACGCCATGCGCTCCACTTTTGAGAACGAAAACCCTCCCAATGTGAACTGGACATCCTACTAAATTTGAATAGACTTTTGACGAGTGACGATGCACTTTAGAATGTCATGATAGGGCCCTGAGGCCGTCGGCCCGCCGGCCCACAGTTGCAAGGGTGGTTTTTCCGCTCACAGGCGCTAGGGGTAAGCGAGACGGCCACCATTCAACCCGAAAAAAAGTCATATAACCCTTCCAATGACTCTGAAGCTGTTAAATGAAGGTAAATTAAGCTAAAAAACTTGCATATTAAGCTAAAAAAAACCTGCATAGTGTGCCTTTAAGAAAACATCTTCATCAATTTGACAAATTCTCACAACACATATTTCAGAAACGCGCCGCAAATTCACAACTCAAACTAAATTCAGACAACAAAACAGAAGTGTTTCCGGAGGAGCTTAAAAGTGATGAACATCTCTGGACACGCTTGGCGCCAGTGAGTTTACCTTAGAGCTCACATGTCATACTTATGCTCACTTCACTGTGTGCACAGAGACAACAGATTTCATAGGAGGTGTGGGTTTTTGAACATTCTAACATAAGATTCCATTCCGCAACAATTCAAGGTTCTAAAATTCTATGTTGAATTAGATACCTTGTAGATACCTTTATAAGGCTCTGGTTGAATTCAGTGAACCCAGATATTCTTTAGAACGTTCATTTCCCAACATTCCCGTAACACCGGTGTAACGGCACCTTTAAGGGTTAGCTCCATGTAAACACATGCACACACCAGTCATACAGCAAGAGTAGATGCCAGTGATTTTGAGAGGATGGGGTGTGTTGCTGGTGTTAAATGGTGGCTGTTTTAGTGGTGGTGACGAGGAAGACGATCTGGCATCATACTCTTCCTCTCGCCACCCCACAGCACTGCAGGCGAATCACAATGCTACTTCTGTCCGGGGGCCGCTTTACATTTTCGCTAATGACTGACCTCATTTGGGCATGTGCTCACATACGCTGCCACAAGCCAAGCAAACACACACAGTTGGTAAAATACACATGGACAACCACACATGCAAGACACATACACACACACTTGTGTACCTACACTCTCACACACATATACACCCAACATACACACAAAACAGAACATTCTCTCTCTCTCTCACACACACACACACAAACAGTCACACAAACAAAACACACATCATGTAATTATGGGAGACAGGAGGGTAAACAAAAACTGGTGCTTGTTAATGTTGATTGTCATAATCATTCACATTAGCATAACTCTTTCATGAAATAAATATTTACTCAAATCACGAACAATAATCCATCCTTAATGTACGCTGCCATTATGCACAATGCTGAGTCCATCAGCAAACATTAATATCACTTCCATTGAAAGTCCTATTGTTTTCAATGCCTGCGGCTCATTGGCGTTCTTGTTCAGCTCAGACTCTTGCATGATAGGCTGCAATACCAGCATATACCCTTTGGTGGCAGCAGAGTTCTTAGTAAAACCTTTGCCAGCTTAAGACATTATAAAGCCTCAGCCAAACAACGCAGGCTTACTTGCCTTCAGTCTCCATTGTAAGCTGAAACATAATGGCAATGTGACATTTCATATTAATCATCAGAGCCATTTTTCCGAGGGTGAAAAAGGGTGCAATCAGCAGTCAATGAAGGACCTCAGCCCCTTTTTCAATGGAGTAAAGCTCCTTAGTGAAATGTCATCCTTTTTTATTTCCGCGAATACAGTCCAGGGAGTCAGTCATTATTTATTAATCTGAAGACTGCCACAGATGTCTCCCTTGCTTTCTTTTCGAGATCGGAATCAAAATCAATTTGCTTGATGCACACAGCCCCTCGTTTCCATGGCAATGGCACAGGATGGCGGAAGGGGGTGGCCGACTGCTGCCAGAGTCCAGCTCCAGCAGTGGCAGCAGCAGTGGGCCGTGAGACGGGGGGGGGGGGGGCATGGGGCAGATATCGAGAATGAGCCGCTACTCTGTCCAATATAGTGCCCAGGCCGCGGGTGGACAACGCAGGCTGCTGGAGGAGTGTGGATCCTGCGGATATGGAGCCTGCTGCTCACCGGGCGGTGGCTGGCCACTGCTACTACAAGCCACTTAACGTTCACATAGAAAAACTCCTTAACTCCAGCGTTTACCCCGATGAATTATGCAGCTCCCCATAGCCCTGCTGCTATCTGCTGCTGTCTTCTGCCTACCACTGAGTGGGTGAGTGCCTGCATACCATGAGCTCTCATCTCAAAGGGCACAGCCTATGGAGAAGAGGTGTAGGAAACCACTTAACATGGCTCTGTGGATCACATTCCCTAGCCACTTGAGGCGCTCGTCACCAGTGCTATCTCGAGAGCAGCACAGAAAATGTTCATTTCTGTACTAGCGAATGGTGATAAAAGGTGCCGACACAGAACAGAATCATTTCACAGGCTCTAGGTACGACAGTACGACAGAAACAACTGGCACCCAGTGCCTCAGCTACAGTTATACTTGAAGATTATTTTTCTAAATACGGGTGTGGGGTGTGAGGAGGGGTGTGAGACAGACATTCATCTGCATGGTCTCTGACCTATTCGTCTCTTATTGTCTCTGTCTGACTCTGGGAAAGAAAGGAAGATAATGATACAATTTGTCATCGAGGAAAGCAATTTGATTGCCTGCTATTGTGCTGAGACGGCATTTTACTGGCAGCCTCTCTGCCTATCTATTTCGGGGGGGGGGGGGGGGGGGCAGTACAAGCCTGGGAGAGACAGCTGCATCAGGCTGGAAAAATAGACCGGAAAACTACACACTGGATTGAGGAGGATGCTTCTCCATTGAAGCGGAGTCGGAGAGAGTTAGCATGCAATGCACATAGACAGTCCATTCCCCCCATGTGGTGATCACTATGATCCCTGACGTATTCTCAGCACCCTGCTGACCTAATTACAAACAAGCTATGACCAAAAAAAAACCCCTCTAATTTGATGAATCACAGTTTCAGGAAACTGAGCGAGACATGTTGACCTTTCAGCGTTCATGCTTAATCAAACCTTCCGCTCTCGGTAGGAAAAGCCCCACCCCCGTGTAAATGGACTGATTACCGACGGCAAATTGGATGTCCTGAGCTTGACGAAGGGGGAGTGGAGGCTGAAAGGGAGCCTGTTAATTGAGGTTGCCCCCCCCCCCCCCCCCAAACACACACACACACACACGTCCAAGCACTGGCCCCATGATTGCAGGCATCCTTTGTCACCTTCCTGGGAAAGTAATTGGCTTCAGTGTTTCACGGGCCAATTCAAAGGCACTTCTTCAGATCGGCATTCAGCTTTGAACAAGAACGTTTCTTATGAACAACAGCTCAGGCCTCTGGGTGTTAAAGGTGATTTCCTATAGGACCACAAGCGACGGCTCTATCTTGTCTTACCTAACACAGCAACGCCATACTATAGCTTTTGATAACAGCTAGATTCTTAGTTGTTGCAGCAGTCGTTTTTAAAAATCCTTGAATGCCATGGCAACTGAGTAATTTCCATCTTGTCAGTAGCACCTGTGTCAATTTTTCTCTTTTTTTATAAACAGTCAACAATAATAGTAATAATAGCACATCTTTGCTTCATTAGCTTCCTAGAAGAGATTAGATTCTCAGCTGTGATAAAACAGAGAGGAATAAAAATGGGGAAGGTTGATGGAACAAGGAGCAGAGATGGATAGCAGCCTGCCGTTTTAGATGTCTACAGTGATGAGTAAGTGTCGAAATCTGGTGGAGCTGCGCTGGTGCTGGTGATGAGAGGAGGACTGGAAGGGAGGGGGGTCTCATGGTTCGTCTGGGTTTACTCCTCCATTTACTTTGTGCATCCTCTCCCTTCTTCTGCTTGACTGATGAAAATCCAGTCACCAGCACACACACACACGCACATTGGCACACGCACACACATACACACAAACGCACACACACACACACACACACACACACACACACACACACACTCATAAACACACACACACACACACACATGGATGCGTGCACACACACACACACACACACACAGACACACTTGCTAAACAAACACAAAATCTAATGTAAGGGATGAGATAGAAGCAGCCTATTGTCCCCGCACCCTGATCAGAGCTCCCAGTCATAACTCCCTGATTCGCTTTCTGTGGGTTATTAATGTGCACAGAAGCTGTAAAATTTAATGAGGGCTTGCTATAATTACCCACACTGTTTGGAATGGATAAATCACAACTCACACGGAGATGGGCTACTTCATCAAGAGTTGAGCTGTTGGGAGAGAGCTCTAACTATTGTGCCCAACCATCACTGGGATGCTGCTGTGACCGGTGAATTTCTTTAGCCGGTTACTTTCACTGTGATCCCTCCGGTGTTTCTGTATTATGTCTGACGAGGGACTGGTTACTCAATGGGGTGGTTGCGGTCACTGTTGTGATCATACATTGTCACCATTGAAGACACAGAGGTCCAGTCCTCTTGAATTTAGTTTTCTGTTGACTCTCCCATGACCAACAGGTCCAATTAAAACAGGACATCAAGAAGTTCTGTGCGAAGTTCTCAGCCTGGGCTCTGCGGCTTTGGCAGCCCAGCACTAACAGTGCTTAACTAACAGGCTTATCGAACACTCTTGCCTCATTTTCCAAGCCGTTAAGCCACATTCCACCACTTCACTAATCCCTGGCCTGATGGCTGAACAGAGCCAAGCTGACCCTACAAACGGACAATCTCTCTCGGCAACTCTACACAGAGACAGCCTCCTGGCATGCTGCTTGGCATGGTGCCAGCATACTCAGTGAAGGAGATAGTAACCCTTGGTGCCCTCCAAATGGCTAAATCATCTTTGTTTTTTCCCCCCGTCTGCTTTGGAAGTCTGCAATGGTAGTGAACTGAGGTCACACGGAGTGCATTTGGCGTTCATAATATTGCATGTGTCTCCAATATGCCAGCAATGCATTTAGCCCCAAAGAGTTATGTCATTCTTCCTGGAAACACAGAGGCCTTTTAAGTATCTACTGGTTCAGTTTCTCCAGTGGTCAAGTGCAGATGTGTTTGGCAATGGTCCTCCCCTAAAACAAATCCTCTATCCCTGAACACGTTTCCTTGGGGCTGTTGCCTGATGTAATAACCCCCAGTCCTACCCCCCACACCCATCCACAAGGCTCAAACCCTTCCATATTCCCCCAAGTAGAATGAAGTCCCTCCTGTCTGGGGTAGATAATTGTATGTGTGTGTGTCCACTGATCCATTCAGTAATTTCACCAGTAAATGAGAAAAAAGGCAAGAAACACACACACAAACACACTGAGGAAAATTACTTTTTGAGAAACGAAGAGGGTTTCGATTATGGCACTGGTATTTAGCAACAAAGTGGTGATTTGTCCCAGGAGCACTCAAGTGTAGGTCAGATTCTAGGTCTGGGATTGAACCACCAACATACAGAAGGCTCATACACCCTTCTTCATTATTGTCTTTTTTTGTCCTGTTTTTCATGTTTGGTTCTTGTGCCATAGGCCTAATGTAAGAGTAAGCACTCTATGCTTCGAGTGTATAAATTACTACACTTTAGTGCACTTTAATTTCCTTGTGTTTACCAACGTATGCATTTATTATCACATAGTTAATGACCTTATTACGGCACGGCCTCGGAACTTAAAGATAACGCACCCTATATTGTCCCATTATTATTCACTGTGCACTCCACAGAAATGGGAGAGGATTCCTGCCTGGAGGCAGAGCGTTCCGTGCATATTAGTTAACTTAAGTTTTCCCTCCATTTCTCCCCATTTGGATGCTCTCCACGTTGCTGCAGATTTTTTTTTTTATTCCCCTCCGCTTAAGTCACCCCTCCTGGGTCGCATTAGTGCATAGAGTGAGACATGACCCACACCACATTAACAAACCTCCATCTGGACCACGAGGTGCGCTAATTCCCTCAGATCAGAGAGACTTGATCTGATATAAGAGTGATAGGCGTCGGAGGACCACGGGCGAGAGTTTTGAGCGCTTGATCGGACAGGCCGTTATTTGCCGCGTTGGTGGTTGCACCATAAAATATGTAACGGCCTGCTGGGATTCCGATTTGCGTTAGAACAGCGTTGAACTGCGTTTGAAAGCGAGAAACGGCTCCCACACACAGCTGCGTGCATCGCGTTGCTGGAGACGCATCCCATTCACTTTAAATGGGCTCACGTGATCCGTTGCCGAACTGAATTGTGGGTCCGTCGCGTCGCGTTTCTCCCGCCGCTCGCGTTGAGGAGTTCAGCTGTTGCTGCACCGACAGACGGCACCGGCCAATCAAGCCAATCTACGGACGGCACCAACCAATCACATTACGGTTTTACTTCAAGTCATTTGCATAGCTACCGTCGGGAACACCCACTGGCATGCGTTGACGGAACGCAGCTGTGTGTGGGAGCCGTAACAGAGCGTCCGTAGTCTGGAGGGCGGATCTTTCCATGCGATGGAAAAACTAATTAGCCAAATTGTATAGGGCTGCAGGAGAGAGTAGATGTTGAAAATGACAGCATAAACACGCGCGGTTGTGAAGTTCAACATCTAATGCACCCCAATGTTTAGTAGGCTAGTAAGGCCTAAGCAATTAAAATAGGCTTCTAGCTAACTGCGGTAGCTATAACGGCAAGAGAAGTGATAAGCAGCAACACATTATTAGAGAGGATTCCGAGGAACAGGGCAGAGCTACACGCAGGTGCAGGTGCTCCCTTGGTCAGATAGGGAAGGGCTTTAATATGCTGACACTCAATGAACACAGAGAAAGGCGAAAAAACTCCGACATTTAAAGGAGAAAAATTCCTTCCTTGCCCTCTTGGCAATAAGCGACAGAGCAACAGCTCCTGTGTATCAGCTGCCTTACGGCCAACGCCGGCATTGAGTTAAAGCGATGCTCCCTTAAATACATTTTGTGATCACCACATAGATTAAATTGTATCACTATTTAATGTAGACATGGTCTCAGATGAGATGCCGATACGGTAGCCTATAGGGTGGTGGCACCAATCCAGGGAAAGAGGGGTGAGGGAGAACCAGGGACGCGGTCCCTGGCTGGGGAAAAACGCGGGCTCGAACGCGGTTCGTGCCGGCGGGAGATGATGGGAAAAGGGGAAAAAGTAGCGACGCGGTCGCTACGGGGGAAGGGGGAGGAGGTTACGCAGCACCCTAGTATAGGCAAAGGGAAAAGTGGGGAGGGTTGATTAGCTGGAAAGAGAAAGAGGCCGTAGTAGCGGAAGGCAAGGTAGAGGGCTGCACGCGGGCTGCCATAACTTGCGGAGTTGAGTGAGCAGGGGGAAAGCTGTTTAGGAATAGAGAAAGAGGCCGCAGTAGCGGAAGGCAAGGTAGTGGGCTGCACGCGGGCTGCCATAACTTGAGGAGTTGAAAAACATGTTGCATGAACAGAGGGGGAGACGCCGGAGGAACGGAGCTCCGCGCTGCGGCGCTGGTGCCCGGTTGATCGGCTATAGTAGGAGAGGAAAGATAAAACTGATTGTTGGAGAAGGCGACGTAGGTCTGCTTTCCTTGCGAAACGAGGGCAATCGATCCTACATCCAACTCTGCTCTAATCAAAGATATGGTCCGCGGAGTTGCTCTCCTTGCAAGCGGAGTGACGCCGATGCTGCAACTTCGGCAGATAGAGGCATACTGTGAATAAATAACCTGTCTGATTGAAGGAGGCGTGGCAAATTCCGTCATGCTCCTCCCGAACTTCCGTTTGTTACAAACGCCATTTAATCAGAGTAGTTTTGAGTAAGACCAGCATATGCAATTACAACGAAATAGCATATAGTGATAGCCTTGGGGGCAAGCTTTAGCCTGGGTTCCAGCCGAACTTAGTCCCGCCCGTTTTTTCCTAGCCTACCCTACTATCTCTTAGATTTCGCTAAAGAGTGTTGTAGGAGATATTGACGGCACAATAACTTTTACAAAAGACCAGAAAACAATGTTAAGGCATTTGTGGAGAAGAAGGATGGTTTGTGTGTTCTCCCTACATCTCTCTGATTGGTTAGGTCTATCCAATTGAGTGCAAAGGCATTCCCTCCCTGTATCGGTTGAAACACGCCCCATAATTACGTCCCAATGGAGCAGTATCAGACTCATATTCTGACTAGAATTGAGTATGGCTACGTCAGGCTAGGCAAGCTTGCTACGTCAAAGTAAATTGCTACTTTAAAGGAATTATCCGGAGTAAAATGCACTTTAGATCGATTTCCGGATGATTGGGGGTACATGTCATTCGGATGTGTTTTGAGAAAGTTCGATTGTACCGTTTTCAGTCACAACTCGTAGCCTGGAAGTGAGCGGGGCATTTCAATTGCGTCGCTACAAAACGCTATTGTTGTACCTCTTCTACAGTTCCAAACAACATAACACTTACGTGGTAGTGAGTAGAGGG
Organism: Alosa pseudoharengus; assembly: GCF_046254945.1. Lineage (NCBI taxonomy): Eukaryota > Metazoa > Chordata > Actinopteri > Clupeiformes > Clupeidae > Alosa > Alosa pseudoharengus. The sequence goes on from NW_027468774.1 coordinate 42,144,295, forward strand.
TCCCTAAAGCCAAACTGAAGTATCCCGAGGTCTTTATGTGGTCGAATAGAGAGTCCAGAATGAATTTCATCAAGCCAGTACCTTTACAGAAATGTTGCCATCTTTGCCGCCACTTTGAGGGGAAAGTCCGTAGGAGTCTTATTGCTGAGTGTGTTGTAACACGCTCTGGAAATTCACAATTTCGTCGCCGTTTTTAAAAAAAAAAAAAAAACATAGTCCAGTATTTCTTTCGAAATTGAAATGAAGTTGTATGGACTGGACTATGTTTTTTTTTTTTAAAACGGCGACGAAATTGTGAATTTCCAGAGCGTGTTACACAGCAATAAGACTCCTACGGACTTTCCCCTCAAGGTGGCGGCAAAGATGGCAACATTCCCGGAAAGGTACTGGCTTGATGAAATTCATTCTGGACTCTCTATTCGACCACATAAAGACCTCGGGATACTTCGGTTTGGCTTTAGGGACCCTCTACTCACTACCACGTAAGTGTTATGTTGTTTGGAACTGTAGAAGAGGTATAGAAATAGCGTTTTGTAGCGGCGCAATTGAAATGCCCCGCTCACTTCCAGGCTACGAGTTGTGACTGAAAACGGTACAATCAAACTTTCTCAAAACACATCCGAATGACATAATTTTGATGTCAACTCAACGTATGTACCCCCAATCATCCGAAAATCGATCTAAAGTGCATTTTACTCCGGATAATTCCTTTAAGCCACTGACAAGGCTCAACATAACATTACACTTCTGTGATACTGTGGAGAGGGTCCCTACAAACAAACCAAAATAATTAAAAATGTGCAAGTGTACGGAAAAGGTATTTCAAAAAAAGGACTATTCGGCCAGTCAATGTATTGTGGTCACTGCCATCTGGTGAGAATAAAGTCCCTAAGTTAATTACCAAACTCTCCTCCTTTTGCCATCATTGACAGTAGTTTGTTTGGCATTCGGTAATTGACTTATACAAACTGTTCCTTGTGCTGGCGACCGGAAGAAGTAATGCACTGCCTGCACAAACTGTCTTTTTTATACCCTTTCTGTACACTTACAAAGTTAAAATGACTTCGGTTTGTGTTTAGGGACCCTCTCCACAATGTCACAGAAGTGTTGTTTGCATTAACTGGTAGTTAATGCGTTTTTCCTCTGGATGAGTGGATCTGATAAGCAATCTAATCTTTTTTTCTTCTCAGCCTCTTGCTTTTTTCCACAACCAAAAGACTCAGGACTGACAATACCAGTGTCATTTGTAACTTCTTATCAAACATATTTGATTAGGAGTAGATTACACACTATCTTTGGTGGACAAGAGTAGTCTGTGTGAAAATGTTAAGCTAGCACTGCTTTGTTTCCGTTGCACCGGTATATGTGCATATTGTGCCAGCAGCAGAATGTAGGGGATTTTCTAGTTGACAGTGGGTATTGTTTTGTGTTGTGTGCAGTGAGACTTTAGTTCTAGGAAACTTTGTGTAGGAAAAGGCAACACACGATGACTCAACAGTGAATTGGCATCGTAGGTAGCGCTTTGAAGTCTGCTAGGTCTGCACTCGCCTTTAGACCTGAGTTGTCCTTTCAAGACGCGTGTAACACACGTTTGGCGTCTGCCTCATGAGTACAGTGTGCACAGAGCGATGAACGTTTGTGGTCCGTCACTCAGGTTTAATAAAGCCCTTGTTCAGGGCTGTCGTGGTAAGATCAACACAAATATATCAGCCCAGGCGAGTCTATCGATCCCGAGCTAGCCGAGCAGAAAAATGGATCTGACAAGTGCGAGTCTGTCCGCCCCTTTTTCGCTGAGAGCAGCGCGCCTTCTTCTGTGCGGCTCTTCCTTCTCTGCTCCTCCCTCCACATTACTGGCTCGCTCGCCGTATGTGTGTGTGTGTGTGTGTGTGTGTGTGTGTGTGTGTGTGTGTGTGTGTGTGTGTGTGTGTGTGTGTGGTGGGGATAAGATGCGCTGGTGCACTGGAGCATCTCTGTGCCTGAGCAGAGCTGTGCTAAGCGGCAGGACCTGTCCTGCTCTCCCGCATGTTCAGACCCCACCACCCTCCTCTTGTTTCTCCCCTCCAGGTTGGAGTTGGAACAGAGTGCTGACACACTCTGTCTGTCTGTGCATCCCCCCCCCCCCCCAAGGCCCCAGGGCTCTGTTAGTGAGGAGAAGCAACACTGTCAGGCCTTGAGGCCAGTCTCCTCACCCCCCCCCCCCCACCCCTCAACCTCCAGGCCTCTCCCTCAACACTCCCGACCCCCCTCCCCCAACCCCTCAATCCACAGACTGGCTGACTGATTCGGCCATCTTGTCACGGTTGCCCACTGTCACAGAGACTCTCCAGCAGTGCTCACATGACATTCTTTCCTTCAAATCCCTTTAATCCAATCTGGCCTCTCCGGTACTCTGTTCCCCGGCTCCTTGGCGGTGCATCTCCGAGATGAGAGGCAGAGGAAGATGCACAGGCGCTCACACAGAGGGCTGTAATCACACTGAAAGCACCGAATTGGTGCAAAGCCCCCCACCCCCACCCCTCCACGCCCTTTCAGTGAAATGTCAGCATGCATCACTGTCTCCCTGTCACTCATCCAGCCTTTTGTACATGCCTGCCCTCTCTTTCTTGCTCTCTCTCTTTCTCTCTCTCTCTCTTTCTCTCCTCTATCTCCCTCTCTGTCTCCATTTTTCTCACACTGTGTCTGCCATCAGTGCTCTCTCTGTCTTCCTCTCTCTTACTTTTGTCCTCTCTCTCTTTCCCTCTCTCTCTCTCTCTCTCTCTCTCTCTCTCTCTCTTTCCCTCTGTCGCCCTCTCTCTTTCTCTGGCCATACTTTGTGATAGGTTTACATGCCATTGTTTAGTCATTATGGTGCGTGTATTGATTGGCTGATATTAGCCTAATTAAACCCTATCTGTGAGGAGTGTCAGTAGCTCCACTGTGGGGAATGGAATCAAAGTGACAGGGACTGAGCGATAGAACTCTAATTATTCTTCCCTCCTCTATTAGGGGCTCTGCGATAATAACCCTGCATGCGGAGCGCTCCTCTCTGTCCTCTGTCTTTCCCTTTGCCTGTCTCTGTATCCATCTCTCTCTCTCTCTCTCTCTCTCTCTTTCTTTCTCTCTCTCTCTCTACTTTCTCTGCCTATGTACTCCATTCCTGTCTTTCTCTCGTTGTCTGTTTCTTCTTTTTCTGTCTGTTGCTCTGTCTCTGTGGGCCTGTCTGTCTCTGCCTACGCCTGACGTGACAGCCCAGCAGCTGCTCTTCTATCCAGGGCCTGGCACAAATCCCTGCCGTTTTCCTCTGGTCTCAGAACAGTGGCTCATCTCTGAGCGTGCAGAGAGTGTGGAGAGGAGAGAGTGGAGGTGGAGGGCATGGGTGGACAGTGATGGACTAGGGTTCTGAGGTTGAAGGAGAAAAAAAAAAATCAAGCTCGAGGTTAATCACACAACCTGTGCTCTGGCATGGCCTTCTAATCATGTGTGGTCTCACCTGCACACACTCTCGCTCTCACATTCGCCCTCTCTCCCACCTGCACACATTCCCTCACTCTCTCTCACACCTGCCTGCCTACGGCCCTTCATTACTCTGAAACCAGCGTAGCACGAGCTTGCTAGCCAGCTACAGGAGGATGGCTCTTTTTAACCCTTAAGCTGGTACCGTTACACCGGTGTGACGGGAATGTTGGAAATTGAATGTTCTAAAGAATATCTGGTTTCACTGAATTCAACATGGAATTTGAGAACCTTACACTGTTGCAGAACAGAATCTTCTGTTAGAATGTTCGAATGTTCTACTGAAGGAAATGGTGCACCTCTCATCCATCATTCTCATTGCAGTGGGAACCTCTGTCGCCCATCAGAGGGCCCTGTGATTTTTGAAATCATCATGGCAGAAGTTGCATTTGGAGAGAGACAGTTCTACCTCAGCTGCAAATTGCCCCAGAGCTGCTACGCTATGCCAGTTTGGCCTGCCTAGCCATGCCTATGTTTCTTCATCCACACCAGAGCTGTTCCAAGCTCTGGTCTCATCCCCCTTCCCCTCCTGCGCCCCCTCCTGAAGTGGGTGATTGGTGCCAGGCAATGAGCAGCAGCCTCGGCCCCCTGCCTGCACCTGAGCGGATGGTGTAATCACAGAGACGCCCAGAGGACGGGAACCAGAGAGCAGAGCAGAGCAGAGCAGAGCAGAGCTGGAGCTCTGCCGGCTACTTAGCGCAGCTTGCTTTCTTCAAGAGCAGGAGCTGGACGGGAGAGTTGCTAGCTGAATAGCCTCCGTGCCTCACAGGTAAATTATGTCATTTTTGCTGTCAAGAAATTGCTCTGTTCCAATGACACTGGAAGTATGAAAGTGTGGCTTCATGGTAATAGACTGAAAATGTACTGTGCAGTCTTGTGATATCTTATGCATTCTGTCTGTCTCTTTGGTTATAAAATGTTTGCAATTTTCAAGTATTTGTATGAAAACACATATGGCAAAGGATTAGGATGCACAAGAGCAGTTGAAAACAATATCTTTTCACTGTGTCTATATAACTACACCATTATAAGAACTCTCAAATAATGTCTGCCTTTAAACAGCAGAAACTCCATCTTGCCACAGCCACACACACACAATTGAAGTGTCATACTAGTTTATTTTCTTTCTCTTCTCATCCTCCCCCTTTTTTCCATCAACCATCCTCCTTTCTCCATCTCTGTGCTTCAGGCGGTGAGAAGCTCTCTCGTCAGTGACCCACCTGCCCGTGAACCAGACACGGACGCAACGAGAGAAAAGCAGGCTTGCTCTCGGAGCGGAGAGAGAGAGCGGGGGAGCAGCACGTCGATAAAACATCTCTCTCTCTCTCTCCTCCTGCTCCCCATTCCCTCTTACACGCAAACCTCAGCCGGTACACTATCTCACCTCCAGCAAGGGAGCTCTGTCACTCTCTGCACTGGAGCCAAGGGAGATGTCCTCATGAAACAGCAGAGAGAGAGAGAGATGAGAGAGAGAGGGAGATAGAGAGAGTGGGAGGGAGGGAAAGAGAGAGAGGAGTAATGGGAAGAGAGGAGAGCTAAGAGATTGTAACCTGAGAAGGTGACAGATAGGGAGGTGTTGGGTACACAGCTGCGTCTAATCTCTTTATTTCCACTTCTGTGCCACATTCTGAGAGCAAGACGGATCCTCTAACTGAACCACAGAGACTGAGCTGAATTCAGCTCTATGACAAACTTTCACATGTAGACATCAAATGGACATTTCGGGTGTGGACGTTACGTTACTATATCAGATCTAGACATCATCTGGACGTTTTGGGTGTGGACGTTACGTGGCTATTTCAGATATAGAGTAGACATTACATAGCTGTTTCAGCTAGAACATGGTATTTGCAGTAACTGCATCTCTTCAAAACCCCCCTCATAGTCCCTTTCAACTGTAAACAAACTACACACATGTAGGATCATGCAGGCAGCGATTAATGTGTTGGTTGTATATGCATTATGTTTTAAGTTGCTTTGTAAAAGTGCCGGCTGAATGTACCAATGTGAATAAATGGGTTTTTCTGGGCTAGTTGAGCAGCTCTACTCCGGAATCAAGAGCAGCAATACATAGGAGCTAAAGTGTACTGTGAAAGCAAATGATTAGGTGCTATCGATCCCTTTCCCCTAGTCCTCGAATGCAGAGGCTTTATATTGCTGGAGAGAGGATCTCTCTCTCTCTCTATGGCACAGTAAAGGGCTTGAATGTCCGTGCTATATACTGTATGCATCTATAATCTTCCATCCCAGGTAATACCACACACGGGCTAAAGGGTTGGCTAAAGAAGAGGTCAAACAGCATGATGGTCAAGAGGTGGCCATGGGATAATGCAATAATGCAGGACGGACAACAGCCATGGTTTATTCTGCCGCTGTCACCATGGTTACCGGCTATACTGTGATAAACACATCACCCAAGGTCATGAACTTGAAGTGGTCATGTTTGACCCAGACGCTTGATGTACGAACACAGGCTGAGCCACTGTTTATTTATCGACCATTGTTTATGTGCGTGTGTGTGTGTTTGCGTGTGTGTTCTTCACTGTGTGTGTGTGTGTGTGTGTGTGTGAGAGCGGTGGAGGACACAGTGTGTGCGGCCAGCTCTCGGTGTTGTCAGAGAGACGTCAGCTCGAGTTAGAGTCAGAACCGCAGGCCTCCACAAGTGAGGCCGCCTCCGGCCAAGAGAGGGAGCCAATCTGTTACTGTATGGCTGATATGTGTGTCACCAGCCATCCTGACCCTTTCATGGAGAGAAGGAGAGAGAGACAAGATAGATAGATACTCTAGACGGATGGATGGATAGAAGAGAAAGAACTGAGGTAGAAATGAATCAGTGGAGAGACAGAGAAGGAGAGAGAGAAAGAAAGTGAAGAGAGGAGAGACATGGAGGCTTTGCAGCACCCAGTGCTTGTTAATTGGCTTGATAACTACATGGGGAGAGATGCAGAAGGTGCGGACTGCGTCAGTGAACAGAGCCCTGCTGTTCTGTCTGATCAGTGGATGACCTCACATCCTGTGCAGAGGCCAAAGCCCGGCTGGCTCCCCACTGGGTTGGTAATTACTGGAGGTTTCGGAGGCCGAGAGAAGGCCAGAGTGTGTTTGGGAAGCCATGGGGTGTATATATGTGTGTGTGTGTGTGGGCAGAGCTCTAGTGTCCCTTTGTGATGTCCTGGGCACTTCTGCTACACAAACTAACCTTGTAGCCTCTCCAGCAGGAGTGCAGAGTAGAGAAGCCTCACACACAGCCCTTAATCGTGGGTAGTGGGCTGAAGGTGCTGGGGAAACCAGGACACCCCCCAACCCCCTCCATTACTCTCCGGCAGCCTCTTCAGTGCTCATGTGCCCCTGTGATGCTTACTCTAGGACAGAGCAGCGCGGCAGCTCTCAGGGGGGGCGGAGGAGTCCCTGGTGGTCAGTGTGGGGGCAGTGTGCTCAATTATGTGGTCAGTCCAGGACACAGGGCTCTCCGAGCACCAGTGGAGCAGAGAAGAGAGGCAGACTCGCAATGCAGGGCTGGACGGGCGGCCCCACTGGAGGCTGGGGAGTTAGTAGAGGCCAGCCGGCTGCACTGACTGAACCACTCAGTCAGGTTTTGTCTCATTTTGTTTTTGCTCAGTTGTAGACACTATATACTATATCCAGAGCAGTCCATGGGCCCTATAGTTTGTTTGTCAGCAAGCAAAGTTCTCATGCATGTAATACAGCTATCGTGTGGAATATGGGAGCATTGGCTCGTCAATGTTTGCGCTTCAGTGTCTTGCCCACGGTATTAAACTATAAATCAAATTACCCCCCCCCCCCCCATTTTTTTCACCATGTCACTGCATTGCCAAATCGTATAGTTTAGAAAAACAGTCAAATGTATGTACCTACATGGATATTCAGCAAAATACAAAGAGAAATGCAGCAATCCTGCCTATGCAAATAGAAGCGCACAGGAGACACCCCAGCTGAAACCTTTCTATATTTATGCCTGTGTCTGAAATTTAGGTAGGTGTTTTGACAGTTAAAACACATCTATGAATTATGAAAATGTTCGGAAGAATAAATGGAAATAGATGGGTTGCATTTCATTTCATTCTTTTTTCTGTCAGATAGGATACCTCATAGTGATGGTGTGCCCAAAACAGTGCCTTTCTGCACACTCCCTGCGTGTGTGCTAATGAAGCACTTTCCCCTGATAGCCGTCATCTGAAGGCCAGCCTCAGAAAGGGGGGGGGGTCTATCTTCACTGTCCTATCCGAATAAAAGCAAAAAGGCCAAACAATATATCTTAAAAAAAACAAACACCATGGCTGCAGAGCCCTCCTCCATGGTGTGCAACCCCACAAAACAAGGTCACTCATTCACCATACAAGCAAGCCACACGCACAGGAGATGTGTGCTCAATATCCACAAGACTAAAAGATTTTCTTACAGACAATAAATAAGGCCTGTTGACCAGGAACTAAAAACTGTAAGATTAACAAGGAATCAGCTATTTATTGCATGGACATTTTCTGCTCTCACTTAACTAGTCACTTAAGTACCCAAGATGTTCTCTGGTGAAGACTACAGTACATGCTATAAACTACTACTCAATCACCAGAACAAGTACACAACCTTGCAATTGAATTTCATGGTTGATTAAACCTTGATCATTTCAATCTCCTAATTTGGAAAAAAAAATATTACAAAAACTGTCTATGGCTTTGTGTTGTTGACTGCCTGAATTGAATCAAATGCATGATATGCATTCACAAATTATGTTGTAATGTTGTGTTACACAAGAACTGGAATTTCACTCTCCACACATGGTCAGTGTCATTAGACATGGCAGGTGATAGAGAGAAACACCACCTGTTAGCCTCAATAGCACACTCACGCACGCACGCATACACACAAAAACACACACACAAACACACCTACATTGTAAACAAAACAATGTCAGTCTCATTAACAGGCTTTAGGTCAAAGCCCCCACCAGCTACTGAAGATCCCATTCACCACAGTGCCTCCACCGTGTCCCCATTGGGCTCCTCCACCCTCCTCCCCCTCCGCCCACTCATTAGGATGCATTACCAGCGTATGCTAATGGAGGCACACTCGAAGGAGGTCGCAGCCCGTGTGGCTAATTTATTGCTTGTTGCTTGTGATTGGGAGTCACATGTTGCCAGAAACATGATTAGGAGTGCCGCTATCGTATATCAGCAGCCAAATGGCCGGCCCAAGTACAAGCAATCATTAGCCTGGGGGCCCACGTGCAATATTTATGCCAGCGCTGGAAAACAAAACCCCTCCGGCACCCACCCATGCAGCCTCTGCTGATTTCAGCTGGTGGGTGCCGTGGGTGTGGGTGTGGGCATGTTAGTGGGGGGTCGGTTGTCTGTTTATTGTTTTGTGCATGCAGCAATTTTTTTGTGCTTGTGGTTGCTGAAATATAGAACTGAGGGCAGAGAGTGTGTGTGTGTGTGTGTGTGTGAGTGTGTGTGAGTGTGTGTGAGTGTGTGTGTGTGTGTGTGTGTGTGTGTGTATGAACTCTATGTTCGCCTCAGTATCTGCTTGTGCATGCATACATTTGCAGACAGGAGAGAGAGGGAGAGAGATAGATAGAGGGAGAGTTTGTGTAAGATGGAGAGAGAAATGTGAGAAAGAGAGAGTGAGTGAGTAAGTGTCTGAAAGAGTGAAAGACGACGAAAGGCAACCCTCTCTTGACCTCTTTTTAGAAGAGTCAGGCCCAGTTAGTTGAATGCCACTTGTCTGTGTGACTGAGAGATTATGGATGTGCTCTGCTGCCCGTATGGGCAGATTGGTACCCATGGTAGCAGGCCAGGCCCTTTCATTAGTTTCAATCTGCTCAGACGTCCAGCGCGTGCCAAACACAGTCTTGTTGGTCCCTTGGCATCCTCGCCAGTGGACCTGCGTGAGGAGCACGCACATTAATGCCCACTCCGTCCACTCTTCACCCACACTGCTGTGGCAGTAAATATTGATGGGGCTCAACAGTAACAGCCAAGTTCACAGTAAGCCATTTTCACTGCCATAGAGGAAACTTTGAAAAGACAGGGCTTTTGTAAAGATAAATGTATTATCTTGTCGTGTGTGTTTTGTATCTTTTTTTCCCCGCTGGTCAGATGGTTGAGTAATAGCCCTTTGGCTGGCAGACAAAGAGGAGGATTTAACTCTCGGCAGCTCGCACTCTCACAGAGGGGGTTTAAACGCCACTCGTGCCACTTGTCACTGGAGCGGCACCAGTTCCATGACGTGATTTTTCCTAAAAGAGGCAGAGCCAAGGCAGCTGGCCTCCCCCAACCCCTAGCCCCCCTACTCCATCCTGTACAATCAGCACCAGAGTCATGTCGCTAAACACTGATTGGGCCAGCTATATGTCACCTGACTCCTGTTCGCCATGCCTAGTAGAATAACCCTCCGTCAACAGTGTACTGTATGCATGGCACAGACTCAGCATGAGTAGAGAAGACACTGATATGATAAAGTCATTTGACCCCAATTTATAAATAGTACCCTAAGGGTTTAAATGCTTGATATTACTTTCATTGATAGGATAAGAACAATGTATGCCTTACATTAAATAAATGTACTTTAAGGAAGCTCAAGTCAAAACCAATCTTTTATTTTTAACTTAAACAGGTACATATACAGTACATAAAAATCCTTGCACAGTAAGAAGACAATATTAAAATGAAAATGAAATGTTGGCTACAGGACGTAGTAGTATGTGTTCATGATTCACTTGAGTGCACTACAGTGAGGATAAACTGGGGCTGATGACTAGAGAGCTCACATTGCCATAATAATGGGGCAAAATGACTGAGGTGTGCTCTAAGATACAGTACATGAGCAGGAAACAGCTTTCATAGAGCAGTGATGCTCTGTACAAACCTCAAGGTTTCTTTTTCAGAGCATTATCACATTTCCCTCAATGGGGAGCTATTAGAAAAGACTCCATGGCCAAACAATTTTAAACTGTTTGTCTTTGATCAACCTCCCTTGTGTGCAGATTAGTCAAACAACTGAAAAGCATCTTTGAACAACCCGTCAAGACTTTTTTTTCTCTCTTCCTGACATCCAATTAGCAGTGTCTCCCCCTCCGCAGAGATCTGGTGCACAAAACAGTGCAAACCAAGAGCCAGCAGCTGCTACACAACCCAAATCTCAGTGACAACACAGAAACGTCCCAGGGAGTCTATGCCAGTCGTGGGGCGGTTTGGAATCAAGAAGTCTCTCTGGACCTAACCAGCAGATTGTCATGTTAATTGATAAATGGCTCAGTTTGAACATCTGTGACACCAAGGCCAAACCCAGCACTGGTTCACTAATTACAGATGTACCATGACATAAATCAAATAAAGTAAAAATCACCCTGACAGCCCTGGACAGACAGGTTTTCACTGCTTCTCATGAATATATTCATTTAATGTATGTGTATCTACTATCCCATGTAATGCACATCTAATACTATCCCATAATTAATTGAAATGCATCTCTGTTTTTTAGCCAATCCTTTTTCGTCACTTTGATGTAGCTATGCATGTTACATGGATTGGTGTAGGTGAGCGCTTCTCCCCCTCCTCGTTGATTAGAGAACCCCACCACACTACTAGCATTCTCTTGGGTCACTACCTTTAAGAGCACATTGAACAGCAGTCGATTGATGACCGAGCTGTAATCCATCACCACCTCTCCAAACTAATTAGGGAAACATCAGTTCTTTAAGTGTCTCTATATCGGCGTAATTGGGCATGTGATGGTTTTGGAACACACCGCACATTCAATTGAAATAGAAAAGAGAAGAGTTTATTTGCAGAACCAGTAGAGAAATACCACATTTGAAATAATGTGAGTGGGCCTATATGGATTCACACAAAATGTATTCATAGCATCTCATGCCATTCATATCGAGCGAATGCTCTCACGATTAGTGTGTAATTGCAGACAATTTTGCTACTTCAGTTTCATTGCTCAAACAGAAACATATCCGCTTGCCTTCTGATGCTTTGATAGGCCTATGCGGCTATTCAAAATCCACGACGTGCCTAAAATGGCTTGCAGACAGTTACACACAGAGCCGCACATTGCACCAGTGCGTACACGCACGAACGCGTATGCTGGCATAGAGTGAGTGAGTGAGTGGGGGGGCGCAAACACGTTTATGATATCTGGCAAAACTCGTTGCGGTGCCACGCCATCATAAAAACCCCGTGCCAAGGTGGAGCAGGTGCCCATCTGTACCATTGGCAGTAAGAGCCCGAGGGCATTGTGGGTACTTAACAAACACACGCTGTGGACGAGCTGGTGCATCTGTCTCATTAAAGCACCGTGAATATTTAATACTGGCTCGCGCCACGGCTGGAAGGAGAGGAGATATTCCAGCCCCTCTGGCGTGGAGGTGTTCTCTTCCGTCTGGCGACCCTCTAGAAGTATTCATCAATTCTTTATCTGGGTGGTGATATAGCTTTCCCATCTTCGCATAAATGTTTAACTGTAGCACTAGCTTCAAATCGAACCCATAAGGCTAATTACGCGATGTTGTCTGTGGGGAAAACAATATGTGGTGACAATATACACGCGGCTGCTGTTACTGCAAATCCACAGGTATGCAAGCGTTACAGTGTTTTACTGACCTATTCACCGAGTCGTTTCACCGACCTTGTCTAGACACATCAATGCCTAACTGCTTACAACCAACACTGAATTGTTAATAACCGAGATGAAAATAATCTCGTTTATATTTCAGTACGGTATCAAATCCAGTTAACCCTCTGAAAACATTGCCATTTAATAACTTGACTGAGCCTTCGCGCTTAATGGTGTGCGTTAGGGTTAACTGAGGTGTTGAGTAGCCATTCAGCTTTGGTGTGAACTTCAGAAAAGGACACCTCGACCAGGTAGCTAAGGTTATATTGACAGATCACCTTGGCCTCTAATCTTGGTAGCACATACTGTATGTCATTCCCCTGTTTGTGTGTGTGTAACTTTACACCCAGCGAAAGGTAAGTGCATTTCGCATCAACTTCACCACTGCACGCTGGGTATTACAAAGGCGGTATCGTGCTAAATAGCTTTCAAGGGCGCTATAAGTTTCAAGACAAATTCCTGCTTCGATATAGACGTAAGACTATTTGTGCACTTACTGTAGGTCGTTTGTCGGTCGCTGATCCTAAATGTCAATCGGCTTGAAATAAATATTCAAGAAATACCGGTTTAGCACGCACATCATTCGCTGCACCTGAGCGCTGTCCGTGGTCCTGAATGTGTTATAAGACTCTTACAAGAGCTCCCTCATACATGGTATTTGCACCATATTCACGAGTAATTACAAAGATTTTGTGCAAACGCACATGGAACAGAATGCAGGTACTTTAGGTCAAATGACTGGATATCCTTCTCTTCAATTTGTCATTGTCACTTCATTCATGAGCTGCGCTTACATCAACTCCTGCAGCGCTGCAAACACACAACCCGAGGCTGAAGTCCCCGGCCGCAGAGCTCACACGATTAATTATAATGATATGAACACTGGCACGTGTGTGAGCATGCAACTACAGAAATCACTTAAGTATTAAACAGACAGACAGCCGGGATAGTCACATTATGGTATCATATTATTATGCATATATCCTTCGCAAGCGGGCTGATCTGAAAACAGCACAGAGCTTAAGCTGTTACCACAGAAACTGCTCACTACGAACTTTGCCTTTGGACAACCTCACAGTAGTTGTCATGTAAATAACAAAAGGCTGCACTGCGTTATGATGTCCCTCTCTGCAACCAAAGGACTCGGGCAAAAAGGGCTGGCCATCCATCTTCTGTGCAAAAAACTGCGTTCTGGTCATTGAGATTCCCCTGCCCTTGCACTTGTATTGATCTATGGTTACACTTTGGTGTTGTGGGTAAGTCCCATGTTTTGCCATTCCCATGAGTAACTTACCTTCTGCAACCATACGTCCAGTTAAGCCGGTCTTTAAGGCTACGGTCTGTTAGTAAATTACTGTTTTAAAAATGAGAAGCACGCGCGTGCAAACCTTACCTCACAGGGCATGGTGGCTAACATCAGTAGCAGGAACATGGCACTGAGAAGATGCATTTTCCCCGTAATGTCAGTCTTCCAACGACCCACAACTCCACTCCGGCTGCCCGCACTCTCCGCTGCCCTACGCGGCTTAATTTGGAAGGTCTCTTACGACCCGAAACAGATTCCGTCAACGCTCTGTGTAGCGTGCGCGACGATCCTCCTCATCACCAGCCGTGCGCGCTTCGTTTATTCCACTCACGGACGCAGATTACCCCTACGTGGGTCGGCACAACGATGAGCACTGTGCCTTGTGATTAGTCCTCTGCTCTTTGCTTATTTATGTATGACACCGTCGGGTCAACCGTGACGCGGCTGTATTGAAGTGTGCCTAACCTGGGTGAAAAATATTCGACATCGGCTTCCACGAAATCGTAGAAGCGATGAGTCTGTTCTAAAAAGCGGCGGTCAGATAGAGGTGGAAGTGGCAGAGGTTGTGAAGTGCCCAGTGTGTTTCCAAGGCACCGACGCTAGGAGCACCACACATTTATCCTCTAGTCTAGCAGCTGTTTCAAAGAAAAGACCAACCTCTGATGCAGTCCAGTATTATGTGTGTAGGAACGAGGGTGGGGAGAGGCGTCGACTACCTTCCAACGCTTTGGATTTCAAACAAGAGTATGCCCCGGAGTAGCCTAAAGGATAACATTAAGTAGAATGAGTGATGATCGGCTTAGGATGCTGTTTGCACACCTTGATGTTTGATATTGATAGACAGACCTGAGCAGGTTTATAAGCCAGTACCAGCGTTGAGTAAGCCAGTATAATTCATTATGTGCATTACATGTGTATTAATTCACAGACCTTTTCACAGATACCCTCAGTTAATCACTGACTGGCATTGTGTGTGTGTGTGTGTGTGAGTGTGAGAGAGAGAGGGAGAGAGAGAATGTGGTAGGCCCCTCTGATCCTCTTGTTTTTGACAGTCTCGGCTTTCATAGCCACAGGCCATGCTGTACAGTCCATTAATAATATACCATCCGCTTCTGTCCTGAACGGGTCCTCAATGGTGCATCTCAACTGCACTAATACCACATGTGTAATGTTATGGGGCGAAGGTGAGCTGCTGTGTCCTCTTCAGATAATCACATTCCTGGACACTTCACAGCTGGACTTTCAATTGAAATAATGATCCTCAGAAGTATTGTAACAATTGATGAGACATGTTGTCTTTATTAGAGCAGAAGCAGGGAACACAGACCAAGTCATAGACACCATTATAATGCACACACAAGGGTAGTCACTTAAACACTCACACAATACACAAATGGGGTTTATCACACACAACAACACAGGGATAACACATGGTCCTACCAAAGAGAAACTACACATGCTGACAAATACACCACATGGTCAACGCAAACAACTACAAAATCCGACATTACACATCTAACATTCACACACACTACATTATGGGAGCTGACAGCAACGAGTCTAACACACCAACGCTAGAGTATTTTTCATGTTAAAGGGAAAACAAGACTACCTTATGTCTACCACAAAGCAGCATTTGATCATCTAATTAAAACAAATATGACAAACTATACATATACCCTTGGTATTTTAGTGTAGCCTATATCTCTCAGTTAATGGCCCCTGATGTGCATGTTCAGTTAAGAAAGCGAAAACAGGATTTAAAACCTAACAATGTAATTTGTATTTATACCTTTTGTAAATATTCAAAGATGGTTAGATTGTTAGAATTTGTAAAGATTGCGCTCTTGTACTTTTTCAAGTCAATATCTGACCTAAGTGACACCCCAGCCCTGAGGGAACCCCATTGGTTTCCATCTCTGTTCAGAAAGTAGGGGATGATGATGTGCTCCTAGCTCCTATTTAGGACTACCCTCAGATCATTTAAATGCCTTATTCCGTCATACACTCAAAGTAATAGTCAGCTTCCTCTCTGGTTCTGTAGGCTATTCCCAAATCTATTGGACCTTTGGTGGTGAATGATGTTGCTTACTTTGCCTAAATAAAGCTGCCTGTCTAGCAGTGTTTGAAAACGTGATTCATTTAATGCAAATTATACAGCCTGCAATGTTTTTACTTAGGCTTCAAAGTGCTACAGTACATCAGTTTACATAAACCTCACTTGTGTTCTCCTTAAAACCTTTTTATAAATGGGAGAACTGTGCACACTTAAACATCCTGTTGACATTTCACATTGTTGTACACAGTTTTGAAGTTGGCAGCACTGAAAAAAACAACAAATGTTTTCAAATGCACACCTTGATTAAGTAAACTGATTATTCTGCTTCTACTGTATAGCTGAACTTTTTTGAGAAAAGCACTAATACTAACACAAATGCCATTTGGGGAGCACACCAAATTATTCTAATATCTACACTGCACTGCACTGTGCTGCAGGTCGTTTTAGATGAAAGCATCATAAATAATTGTACAGTAAATGCACATATCAAGTCTTTCAGCTGACTAACAGCTGCCATTGCAGTAGCTGAAGCCCATGATATGGCACTCTTTCCTTGTGCCTAATGGCAACAGACCAATGTGAGCCAACCATACTGTACAAGGCTGGTTAGCTGAACTTTATGAATCTCTGTGTAAGAAGAAAACTCATCTAGCTAGAATGGCTTAGCACTAAAACTTCAAAACTAGAGCTGCAAAGAATTTCAAAACAAAGAGAACTGCCAAGGTGGTCATTTTGACTGTTGGAATTTAAACTTAAAATTTTACCAGCAGAACTAGTTTTCTTTTTTCATTTTTGAAAAAAAAAAAAGGTTAGAAAGGTAAACAATAATCATTTATTCAACAAAGTTACTGTTTATGGAAGTTTTTAGCATTTTTCCATCACGAGCAGGATTAATCTGCTTTCCCAATATTAGTTCAGACTTTTTAAATAATGATTAATGATTTATAATTTATGAGGTAAAACAATTCCAAATGAAACAAGGCATCCCCTACCATTTGATATTATGGTCCTTTAGATATGAAATATATTCCACCTGAAGGTTTTATTATCTGGGTTCAATATTCTGTTATCCATAATTTTTTAGTTTTCCTTGTGGCTTTTATTTAAAGGGACACCAGGCAACGTTTTTCGTGTTAATTAATCATCTTCGTAAGTCGGTATATGGTTAAATGAAGGCTCTCTCGCCCTCCCCTACTGCCTGTAGAAAGAATATCCCACTTGCAAGTTCGGTGTATCCTACCCGCCGACCGAAGCAGGATCAGTTTACAGCACAGAGGCAGGATAACGAAACGCTAGAGATTGTTGTAAACGTGTGTATAATGGCAGAGCCGGCGAAGAAGCAACGAAAACCCTTGACGGAAGACGCAAAGAAAAGGAAAAGAGCTTCAGACCGAGGGAGAGTTTCGTAGAGAAAAAGCATCAGGCTTGCCTGGTGTACCTTTAATGACCACACCTGTCAGACGTGGTTTTATCTAAATCCATTCACCCATCTCAGCTTTGTAAAACAGAAATGTGTCTGTATGAAAGTTATAAGGGTGTGGAAGCCCAAACTTTTTTCCAAGAGAAAAAACACCCATTTTGCACAACTTCACGAGATGATGAATTACAGTTCAACTTTTGGCAAGCGTGAGATAGCCACAGGTGATGCATTTAATTCATGGGTGGGGATGGCGGTGGTGTGTGTGTGTGTGTGTGTTGGGGGGGAGGGGCTCGTGCCAGAGATGAATGTCCCCCTGGAGCTACTGAGGCAGCGTGGAGTCGCTTGATCTCTGCAGATGAGATTAGATTAAAGTAGAAGTAAAGAAAGTGCTCTGTATCCTCCCAGGTCTGTGCATCTCTCTCTCTCTCTCTCTCTGTCTATATCTATCCATCCATCTTATTAACTCTTTTTCTCCTTTCACTCTCCTTTCCCCTTCTCCCTCCCCTCTTTTTCTCTCTCTCCATCTTTTTTTCCCTGTTCACACTCCAGTGTGCAGTGTGAGGAGGACATGGTGCCAAAGCATCAGTGCTCTCCTCTTCTGTGTGATGGATTGTCTCTCTAGGTCCAGCCAAAGTGTGTGTATGTGTGTGTGTGTGTGTGTGCCCATGTGTATGGGTGGACAAGTGTGGACGTATGTGCGTATGTTCCTTTTAAGCAAAATCTGAATGTTGTCATGATGCTTATCCTACTTAAAGAATTAAAATGTGGCCCCAGCAGTGGCGCGACTGGCTGGGGCACCTGCACCGTACGCCGGCGACCCGGGTTCAATTCCCGCCCCGTGGTCCTTTCCGGATCCCACCCCGACTCTCTCCCACTCACTTCCTGTGAATCTCCACTATCCTGTAAGGCATAAAAAGCCAAAAAAATATACTTAAAAAAAAAAAAAAAAGAATTAAAATGTGTGTGTGTGTTTGGGTGAGTGTGTGTGAGTATAAATGGGTGTGTTGGCAAGGCACGTGTGTTTCTGCATTAATGTTTCTCCATTATAATGTATGTTTGCAGTGAAAGAGTCTCTACTCTGAAAGGAGGGGGGAGGTTATTACTGTAATCAAATCAACTTAAAATGGAAAGAGACTGTTAACAATGAGCATGTTTTCCAGTGTGGAAGGGAAATGGCTTACAACAGCTTTCAGCTAAGGGCTCGGACAGTTTCACATGCAATGCAACATGCTTTGGTACAGGTATATGCTCCCGCTGTCAAAGCGATGCAATGCACAGCAAGAAGCTGGATTACCACTATGCTTCAGCCTGAGTCATCATTCATTTTGAGAAAATCATTTCCTTCCCCAGAGCATCCTATTGTAGGTCCTAAAGTAACATTAAGCAGACTAATATCAAATTAATGGAGCCTTCAGTATGGGCTGGGAGCTTTGGGATTAAACATCCAACAGCATCGTGTAGCACACTCCCCTCCTACCACAGCCTTTATGGTTTTTAAAAACTGAACATCCTGCTCTGCTTAGTACTGAGAGGCTCCTTGAAATATTTTTTGTATAAACTCTGCAAGTTTCCCATCTGAATATCATATGCTTTAGTTGTGGCTTTTAAAGATTGCATTTGCATGTACAAAATATATGCCCTGTTCTGGGAGGGTGGCAAACCTGACAGAAGCATCCAAGCAGAGCTACGCGGTTCTCAGAGTCTGTGGGCGTGTACAGCTTTGAGAGTCAGTGAAGTGCGACTTGACGGCGCTTTCCCTCCTGTGTCACTATGCAAATCCCACATTTTATACACATCACGCACTGATCTCCCCTGTGAGAGTTTAACTTATTAATACTCATCTCTGAATCTTTAATTGTGCATGCAAGCCCAGGAGATATGAAGTCCAATATTGAATGTGAGCCCTCATCTCTTGTGGAGAGGTGACTGTCCCACTGTCACTTCAGAGGCTAACACCAAGACCATAGCAGCTGTTCTTAAATTGATGCTCTGTCCAATATTAGTATCATCTTCAGACTTCAGAAGCATTGCATCTTATCACTGTCACAAACATAACAGCAAAGATTATTTTTTAGTTTTGTAATCAAAGTCTATAGCCAAGGGCAGGAGAAACAGAAATTAAGAGGGGCCAGGTCTAGATGGGGGCATTGGAAGGAGCGTTTGTTTTTGAGGCGTAGACCATAGATATTAGAAAGCTAAATACCGCATTGGGCTCCAGATAAATAGCGCCGCCATCTTGGGGGCAACAACAACTGGAGTCCAATGGAGAAACACGTGACAATGACTGGAAATCAGACAGGTGTCTCTGATTGCCGGCAAGTGTTGCCCATAGACAGTAAACGTGTTGCCCCCAGCAATATGGCGGCCGCGTTTATGCCAGAACTCAAGCCCAATGCAATTACGAGCTTTCTAATATCTATGGCGTAGAGACTATCAGAGTTGAGTGCAAGATGCTAACATGCTAAAGCTAGATGCTAACAACTGCAATGATAACAGCTGTAAGGTCATAGGATTCATTCCCATAGAAGCACACCATCTAAAAACTGCATACCTTCCTCACAATGTGGGTGACTCAAGTTAGCATAGCATACTGTAGCTAGAGGAAGGCTAGATCATTTGAAGTACCTTTATGCACAAGAAAAATGCATATCTATGGAGGAACTGGGGTCAAGCATTATATCTGATGCTTAGGCAAATTAGAGCTGGCCATTTTCCAGTGGAAATGTGCAAACAGCTGATTGCTCCGTGGTTAACAACAGATGGAATCAAAAGTGGCATTTCAATGCCTCCCTAGGCTGTGGCACATTCAGCACGGCATGAAGGGCAAAGAAAGCTTCTGGGAGGTATTTTTAACACATGCGGTGGTGTTTGTGTTGACTGGGCGCGGCGTGGTCGCAGGGCCTTTGTGTGTGGCATCCGTCTTCATTCAGAGAAAGACCACCAGACTGGTCTGGGGGAGAGGAGGCTGCAGAGAGGAGAGGAGGTGCCGTCTACTGATAACACTCCTAATAGAGATGGAGAAGCAGCCGAGGAAGAAACAGTTCTTTTGTGAATTAAAGATCTGTCAGAAAAATGAGCACACACACTTTGAACACACACACTCGTACACACACACACACACACACACAGAGAGAGCACACATACAAAGCACACTTAAGCATAGATAGCAGGCACACACACACACAAATGCGCACACTCTCCCTCTCACTCTCTCTCTCTCCCCCTCACTCTCTCTCTCACACACACACGCACATGCACACACACACACACACACACACACACACACACACACACACACACACACACACACACACACACACACACAAAGCTTGCATGTCTAGAATCAGGCAGTGATAATATATTCTCTGAGTTAATCTCAGTGGCTTGTGCTTAATTGGATGAATTAAAAAATGATGCAGAATGCGTCAGGAGAATAAGAACTCAGAGTTCCGTGTTGTTGGCGGCATCTCAGACCAGCAGTCATTTGTTGGGTACATGCTATTCTGTTTCTCTCCTCCCCCCCCCCCCTCTCTCTCACACACACACACACACACACACACACACACGTTGTTCTGTTCCTCAACCCCCCCACTCTTCCTCTCCCTCTCTCTCTTTCTAACACACACACACACACACACATTATTCTGTTTCTCACCCCCATCTCTCTCTCTTTCTCACACACATGTTATTCTGTTTCTCACTCTCTCTCTCTCTCCCTCTCTCTCTCTCTCTCCATTGGCTCAGGCTTGTTCATGTTTTTTTCATGTATTTTAATTCCTTCAAAAGGTTCAGTTGTCTTTGTGTCTCTGAAGCTATTTCCCACCTTCTAGGCAGTGAAGTGAAAGCAAAATTTGCTTTTGATGGTTGAAGTGTTTTCTAGAGTGTATTACATAATGCTGAGAAAGTATGTTTTAGACAAGGCTGAATGCTGTGGATTCCCCATAGACACACAGATGGTAAATTCTACAGCAAATTATCCAATTAATCATAATAGTTTTATCTATCTATCTATCTATCTATCTATTTATATATATATATATATATATATATATACACATTAGGGCTGTCAAAATAACTGATTAATTTCGATTAATTAATTTGAGAAAAAATAACTGATTAAAAAAAATAACGCAGATTAATCGATTCCCTATGACCTTTGACCCCGAGCCGTTAGTCAGTAACAATTAGACTGTAAAATGAAGGAGAGATATGAAAATGTGCTGCCTAGATCATTGATTGGAACATTTACTTTTACTTTTAAAGAAATAGTGTTGACATTGAGGGGAGTGTTCATTTATTTTCATTGTGTCCCCTAGGTTATATCTGTGGCCTGAAATGCCTTGTATGTTAAAAAAAACTTCTTCCCGAAGCACTTTTGAATTTATTTCCTCAGCATATTAGGTCATATCATAGATTATTATGGCCATTATTTGAACAGTGAAAGTAATAATAAAAGTATTTTTGAAATTTAATGTCACTAATGCTGATTATTTAATGATTCATTTGAATTTAAATATTTAAAATACTTTCACAGCAAAAATTATATATGCGATTAATTTAGATTAATTAATCACAGAGAATGTAATTAATTAGATAATTTTTTTAATCGATTGACAGCCCTAATATATATATATGTCTATCTACTGATCTATCTCTATCTATCTTATCTATCTACATTTTTAAAGGTTTAAAGGTATACTATGCAGGTTGAGATATTTTTGGCGAGTGTAGAGCTCCCTCTAGAGTCGCAATGTATTTATATGTTACTCTGCTATTGTAAATAGCAAACTTCTCGCGACCTTTCCCCCCTGTACGCAATGCAAATGCTTTTGTTGTGGAGGTGAAGGATTAACAACAAGCAAAAACTATCTCCAAAGAGCTATATCTACTGACAAGGTAATGTTTAACGATTCTCGCGAGGTTTGGCGGGGTGCCACTCTTGGAAGTTGCATGGCTTGTTTTCTCGGTATGGACTCGCTACGTCTATGCTGTATAGCTATGCTAGGTGAACAATTCGCCTATTACAAGTTCGTTTACCATCAAATTGGCTTCATAAAGGTCTTGCATAGTGCCTTTAAATAAGAGCATGTATGCCCCTCCCAGCAAAAACAGTGCAGCTGTCTCCAGCTAGTGTTGTCCCAATGTTGTCCCTGCATGCCTCTACCATTTAGCTACAAGGCAAGGCAATGCAGTACCCCCCCCCCCCCCCAAGCCTCTAATGCCCTTGACTCTGCACAAACATTAATTTGATCACAGTAAGAAGCGAGCACATGTTGGTGATTGCACTTGGCACATGCCACAGTTGGCAATTATTGAATGTACAGCTCCATGCAACTATTCTCTGACAGCAAGCCAAGACAGCCAATCAGATAAGGCTCTAACTGGTGCCTATTGGCAGGGTTGAGTCTATCCATCTCTCAAAACGTTTATTCACCAATTGCAACTTTTAACATTCAAAAATCACATTATCCACATTCACAACTCATCAACACTAGGAACCATTAATACCACTGGTATTGTTATAAACATTGGACAATAACCACCACCATCATCAAACATGTTCTGAAGGCCTTTTTTTAAATCCGATACTGCATGGCGTAGTCTACCTTAATGTGATCACAGAATTCATAGTTTACCCACCTCTTATTTTACCACTACACCCATGGCTATTGGGTAACATGCAAATTGAATAGCATGTTTGTTTGACATGAAACAGACTGGTATACATGTATGTTCTTGGTAACTGAAATGTGAACATGTACATTATGTGTTCATTTAGCTGACTTTAATTCAAAGCAACATATAATTGAAGTAAAGGACTGAGAGTAAAATATAGTGGGTCGTAACGTAAATCCATCTATCAGGTTCATCAGACAGAGGAGCTGATGGGAAAGAGATTAGCTAATTGCCTGTTAGCTAATCACCTATTAGCACATCCTTGTGAAGGAGGTGGAGTGTAAATATGACAAAATAGACAGTTAAGCCCTTGCATACGTCTCAAATAGAACTCAGAGGCCCAATCCCCCAATGTCTCCCCTTACGCACTCACACACTTTGATGCGCGTTCCCGCGAACTTCGTGATCGCTTCGGGCTGTCCCACTGCGACATTGTGAAGTGCTTGAGAGCTCGATCGCACCCTGTCTGAGCCCTCTCGTCAAGTCGGCATGTGAACATTTTACCAGAATTACCTACAATTCATAGCGCTGTGATGTGAAACACAGGGTTACCCACAAGGAACTGGAAGCTTGAAAAAGCTTCGGTATACAACTGCCATAAAACGGTAACGGAAATGTGTTTGCAACACATTGTTTGTGTTGTCAATTTATATGATAAGTTGCAGGGGCTGGCCCTTTCCTGTTATTAGCATTCTGAACCATTACACCCTCACAAACTTTATCACTTACGACTGATGTCAGTTAAAGCTGCAGTTGGCAAGATTTTTTGATTATATTCGCTGAAACCGACACTTTGCTCTGACAGAACAACATAAATCAGCCGGTTTTAGAAAAAAACCCACACTTCTACCTCCACCTAGAGCCTGTTATTTGTTTTGCAAAAATCCAGAGCTCCCGGTTCTTCTGGTCCAATCAGAGCAGGGTTGTGTGAGATCTGACTGTCAATCACAGTCTGGTGGAGTCTGGTGCCCACTGATGACCACAAACTCGATGAGAGGGTGCTTGGTGGTAGTGGGGGAGGGGCATGAGAGTTGTAAACTAGGGCTGTCACTTTACGTTCAAAAATCGATTGCACAATCGATTGGACCAAACAACACAAGTTTCGAAAACTAAAATAGGGAATCGATTTTTACCAAATATGTACACTGTTAATTTCAAATGAATTAAACAAATAAAAAGGATAGATGTAACAAAATTCACAAACAAGAATATAAGAATATAAAATAATTCCGAAGTGCAGTAAGCATTGCGAAAGCTAAAAAGAAAATTCCCACCAATTTTACGCACCGGAAACAGCTGTTTCAATCAGCTGCTGTGCTGCTCGTGTTTTGCCAAAAAATGGAGGACAACGAGTGATAGGACCTAATAACTTGAGGAGTTCGATGTGGAAGTACTTCGGATTTTTGGTATATCAAACTATGGAGAAGAACAAAGCGGTAGGCTATGCAAACTGTGCAATCGAGCTCTACGTAGGTGATACGTAGGGGGTGTCAGTGTTTATACCGGATCTGTGTTTGCATATTTAATATGTTTCATACACGTGTTTCAACACTGCATTTCGGTCGTTGCTTTTACCTTACCATTACCTTACGCATGCCAGTTATGTATCCACCAGCTGCCTGCCTGCAGCCTACTTCCAAAACTCCAAAGCTGCTTGCTGTCAGATTTGGTTCCGAGGGCACAAGTTCAGTTCAGTGTATCAACAACACTCAATAACAGTTTATGAGATGTGTTAATCAATTCAATTCCCAACAATTTCACAACAGCTAGTTCTGGAGTAGGCCATTCAACTAGCCCGCTTGCTTACGACGAGACTCAGGCTGCGCAGTCGGCACCCGCTTCCTTTTTGGGTTTTGGGTTGCCAGGTTTTAACCTATGACAAAACGGTTGAAATTGAAACTAAGTGATCGTGTATGTGTAGGGTGTATTTCATACACAATCTGGCAACCTGAATGGATCAATGATTTTAAAATGAAGTTTGATGGCCATGCAAATTACGGGAGTTTTCCGGGAGAAATAACAAAACGGGAGGGGGCTGGGAGATGACCTTGAAATACGGGAGAACCAGGGAAAAACGGGAGTGTTGACAGGTATGCTTATGTCTCAAAAATCGAACAGGATTTTTTCACAAAAGTGACAGCCCTATTGTAAACATTTAACATTTTGGCTAAGTCCCCTCAATCTGTCAGACTTGCCAACTGCAGCTTTATGTGTGTGAGGTTTCAGGGCTTAGGGTTTACTGATGACATTGGGATTTAGCCAGACAGTGGCCATGGCCATTCGTCCTGTAGCTCAAAATGGTCATGGATCAAACAAAGACAGGAAGTGACATTACCGGCAGGCTAAGCCCTCTCTGCTTCTGTCCCTGTAGCAGTAGTTTGGCAGATTGGTGACGGTCTGATAGATATATTCCTCTAAGGGGGGAAAAACTTTGAAACAGTGACACCAGTTAAGTCAGTAGACACACCAGGCAAACAGAAAAGAAACACCTCTCTAGCAGCAAGATGCAGACAGAGGGAGGAACCAGCTTTCACTCTGCCACTGTCAGAGTGGCACGAGGGCACTGGGGCTACCATAGTTTTTTTGGGTGGGGTGGCACAGAGTGGTACTGCCAGCCCCTTCCCCCTGTCTGAGGGACAGGGTGGAGAATGAGATGCTGACGTTCAGCTTGGC
The DNA here is from genome assembly GCF_046254945.1 of Alosa pseudoharengus. Taxonomy (NCBI): domain Eukaryota; kingdom Metazoa; phylum Chordata; class Actinopteri; order Clupeiformes; family Clupeidae; genus Alosa; species Alosa pseudoharengus. The sequence goes on from NW_027468774.1 coordinate 42,169,558, forward strand.
CTCTCTCTGAGGAGGCCGCCTCCTGTCGCCCACTCCCCTGGCAACACGATGTGCCACACAAGAACAAGCTGGCACAGGCAGAGAGAGAGAGAGAGAGAGAGAGAGAGAGAGAGAGAGAGAGAGAGAGAGACTGAAACTGAGAGGAGGGGGGGGGGGTGGAGAGAAAAACTGAAGAGCAAAAGAGACAGAAAGTTGGACTGCAGTGAAGAGAGAGAGAGAGAGACCCAAAGTGAAAGGGAAAGAGTCAAAGGCAGAGGCTGTGGGGGAAAAATGAGAATGTTTTTACATAATTAAGCAGATAGTAGCGATTACAGCGGCTTAGCTTCTGAGCACGGCACAGCACCCATTCAGTCTCATTATGAAGTTAAATACTCAAGACCGTCACTGACAGCTTAATTACACTTCTGAGGCGGGAACAATCACTTTAGGCCCATCGGCGCCATCCTCGAACCTGCTCCTAAACACGCCCAATTACCAGAAGAGAGGCGGCTCGGTCCCTCCTCCATGCTTTCCGCCTCCTCTGGCGTCTTTTACGCCGGGCAGCGAGAAAGGGAAGAGTGTATAATTAAAAAGATATCAGTGCTCTGTGTGTGCTGCCCCCGCTTGCCTGCCAGTGTGTGGTGCTTCAGTGTGAGAGTCCCCGCTGGCTGGTTCTGTAGATGGTTTGTGTGTGTGTGTGTGTTCGTGTGTGCATGTGTGTTTGTGCACTTGGGGGTTTGTGTGTGTGTGTGTGTTCGTGTGTGCATGTGTGTTTGTGCACTTGTGGGTTTGTGTGTGTGTGTGTGTGTGTGTGTGTGCGTGTGTGTTTGTACACTTGTGGGTTTGTGTGTGTGTTTGTGTGTGTGTGTGTGTGTGTTCGTGTGTGTTTGTGCACTTGTGGGTTTGTGTGTGTGTGTGTGTGTGTGTGCGCGCGTGTGTGTGCGTGTGTGTTTGTGCACTTGTGGGTTTTTGTGTGTTTGTATGTGTGTAGGGGGGTTGTGTTTGTGTGTGTGTGTGTGTGTGTAGGGGGGTTGTGTTTGTGTGTGTGTGTGTGTGTTTGGAGTGCAGTAAATAGGTGTGGCATTGAGCAGTACAGTAAATGCCTCACAAAAAACACTCTTGAGTGTATGCATAAATGCTTACACTTGGGGCTGTATTTTGGGTCACCAGCGCATGGCGTAATACTCGTTATTCCCCCGCGGAAAGTTGAATTCGGTATTTTGCACGTTTATTTTTTAAGCATTGCGCCCAGGGGTGTGGCAATTAACAACCTAGGGAGGGGACTCACGCATTGTCTAAAAATCGCTATCATAACACCACCTAAACCTGGTCAGAAGTCAATGGAGAGTTGTTCATATGCTATTTTAAGAGCGCATGTCAACAGTCATATTGGCAGGTGCACGCACCATCCTTCTATCATTCATGAACACACACCAGCGCACGTCCATGCAAAGCATTAAATTTCACGATTACAATGGGAAACATAATTAGAATAAAGATATTACGAAATACTGTACATCTCATGATGAGTAGTTATTCACCATCATTTGCAAATTGGTAATGACGGTTAAAAGTGATTAGGGGAGAGGCGAGAGACACGTATGGAGCACAGCTGAAGACGCACTGTCACGAGATATAAGCAACTCCTCTGCAGGATAAATGTTGTTTTATTCAGTCATTTGAGCAACATTAGGGTAAGTGTTGCTTTTTCCAGCCTATGTTTTCGATGGTAACCCATTGTCAGTCAATAGTGAAAGTAACTGCATATAACTGTTTTGTCGTTGACCGACTCCTTGGTGAAGTTAGTTTCACTTTGCCAATGAGTTCAAATAATAGACGAGTGCAAATGCGTGAAGGCTATGCTAGGTTTTAGTAAAGCATGTGTGGCAGATTCAAAAGGGGAAAGTAGTAGCAGACTACGCCACCTAGGGTATTTGTCACCACTAGGAAATTAGTCACCAATTTACACACACCCTTGCTAATTGGCAACACAGGTTCGACACATGCTAGACAGAGACGTGTTTTTATAAAAATATATCTATTTATTATACAAATGGAGCTACAGAATTTGACAAAACAATAGACAGGACAGGGGCTTGTTCACTGGTGGAACAGCAGAGGGAGAGATACAGAGCTATCGTGCACACAATTTACACTGCACTGCAAACAAGTTATGACACTTCAACACAACTCACACTGCAACAAGTGACGAAAATTCACGTCAGGCACACCAGGTGAAACTAAAGACTGTAACCACCAGTCAAGCCCCCCTGTTTTTTGTGGTACTGAACTGGGACATACAAATAACACAAAATACAACAGTTGCACAAAAGAAAATAACATCCAGAGACAAAACAGCAGCCCGTTGGTGATGGCAGGCAATGCACCAGGTGGCCAATCTTCGATGATCAAATGTGCCGTCTCTATAAAAATACAAAGATTATAGTTACTCCTTTTACCTATTTGATAAAAAACGGCGAGTAGGTGAGCCTCAGCGTGAAGGAGCTTACCTTCAAGCCACACAGAATAAAATCCTAGGAGGGACCAGCCCTGTCCAACTCCTTAGCACAGAACAGCGATACTTGATGCCACTTGGCTGTACAGCAGCCCATCAGGATGCCAACCAGTCTGCCAAACCAGTGCATTTCACTGCAACACCATGATCAGGTCCCCAGAAAGGGAAAAGGCAGGAGTGCTCTCACGGGAAGCACCTGCCTGCCAATATATTAGTGAAAGGCTAATGACTGGGCGGGTCTGTCAATCATGGTAATCAGTGAGAGACAGACAACAGAGAGCAGGACCTGCTTACCCTGCTACACATGGTTTAAGAATGACTATTCCATACGGTCTCGCAAGCAGCCTCCTTCAAATGCGCCGTTGAATGCCAAAATACCGATGCATTTATTTGACATATCGCGCGTTGCGCCGTTAAAGGGAATGACAGATGTCATTCTCATTGGTTTAAAATGATGTTACGCCCCAAACACACCCATATGACTGATTAAAAAAACCTAGGAACACCTTGTTACGCCATGCGCTCCACTTTTGAGAACGAAACCCCTCCCAATGTGAACTGGACATCCTACTAAATTTGAATAGACTTTTGACGAGTGACGATGGACTTTAGAATGTCATGATAGGGCCCTTTGCCTCCCTCCACTCCATTCCCCTCTTCATCTCTCTCCATCTACACCTCCCTGTCTCTCTCTCTCCCTCTCTCTCCATCTCCACCTCCCTGTCTCTCTCTACCTCTTTCTCCATCTACACCTCCCTGTCTCTCTCTCTCCCTCTCTCTCCATCTCCACCTCCCTGTCTCTCTCTACCTCTTTCTCCATCTACACCTCCCTGTCTCTCTCTACCTCTCTCCATCTACACCTTCATCTCCACCTCCCTGTCTCTCTCTACCTCTTTCTCCATCTACACCTCCCTGTCTCTCTCTACCTCTCTCCATCTACACCTTCATCTACACCTCCTTGTCAATTTAATTCAATTCAACAAGCTTTATTGGCATGAATGTAAATTTTACAGTGTTGCCAAAGCATTCAATACAACAATAATAGTAATAAAGATAATAATAATAGTAATACAAATAATAATAATAATAATAATGATGATAATAATAATAATAATAATAATAATAATAATAATAATAATAATGAAAATAACACCTGGCTTTAAAAATGAACAGAAAATAAAAATAAAAACTATAGATTATTATGTTATTGATCATGTAACATGGGCTGTTCTCAGGATGTGGCAGGATTGGATGTACTCAGAAGCTAGGTGGACACAACTGTCTACTTCCCCCAGGAGGAATGATAGTTTTTGTTCATTTGTGTCAAGAAATTCGGGACAGATGTCTGCGATTTTTGTAAAATATTCTTCCCTTAGAAGTTTGTATAATTTGCATTCAGTTAAAAAATGTTGTTCATTTTCCACTACATCACTAGCCTGGCCTTGGCCTGTCTACGTACTTCCAGTCGATTTCTTTTCCCTACAGTACTCCGTCTGGAATAGGTTGATTCACGCTCGTTTACTTCGGCAGTTGGGCAGCCGACCAACCAGCGAACAGAGGGCGTCCCTGAGAGCGATTACGTACCCAGGCATGGTGTTTCAATTACTACGTCCCCGCCCCTGAAGCAGATCGCTTGGAATACATCAACGTAGGGAGCGAAAAGGACTTATACTTATGAAATCTTTGAGCAAATGTAAATAATAGTTTAGCCTATTAACAGGAGTGTCATGAACAAAGGCACCGTGGCTAAACTTTAGTCAGCCTTAGCAAGCCTTAGCTTTAGGCTAAGCTAAACTTTAGTCATAGATTTTGTCACTTGAAATACGCTACAAACGTACCCGTCTCTACTTATGAACTCGAGCATTAAGAACATTGTTCGTGTACACATAGTTTACTAAAAAGAAAGATTTTGGATAACTCACTCCTTGCAAGATGGCAAAATGGCAGCGAGCAGAAAAAACAAGTGAGTTGTTCAAAACCTCTCTTTTAGTAAACTCTGTGTACAGCAACAATGTTCTCAATGCTCGAGTTCATGTGTAGAGACACTGATGATACTTCGATCAAAGTTTCATGTTGTGTCGAGCCTTCATAGTATTTGAAAAATAGCGATTTTGACGCGATTGTGTCAAAAAAGTAGTAGCCCTATAGGAATCCCATTCAAAAGGTCATTTCACCCGAAAACGACAACGAATACAAGCTTAAAAGTGGCGCTTTGGAAGTACTTATGCATTTATATGAAAGTTTGACTTGGGTACATTCAAAAAACACTATATGATGCATTTTGGCGAGAGTTACGCAGATGAAACGTGTGATTGTTTGCTGATAAGATGCACCCGTGCTTGTTATGGGCGTGCTGCAGAGAAACTTCTCTGTATGACGAAACGCCGGTTGTTAGTGATTGGTTCAAAGGAACTCCAATGATTTTAAACCTCAAACTGTGCCCTCCCACCCGGAAATAAACGAACGCCTATGGATCTAGGCCAGACTCTCTGCGAAGTCAGAGAGTCTGGTTTCCAGGCTACTACATCACTGCAGTGAGCACACATCCTCTTTTCAGGGGCCAGCCAGGTTTGCCTGTGTCGCCCCTTTTCAATATCAAGGCTATGGTCGCTGAGCCTGTACCTTGTCAATAGCTTTCTATGTTAATAATTTGGAATTTGAGTTAAATATGGTGCCAATTTGTAATCAGATTTTATTAATTTAAATACATTGAGTTTACTTGTTTGTTTAATGTTATCCCTCCAATTGTTAATGTAATTTTCTTTCGAGTTTTTTTCTAATTGTTTTAATTTTAAGATTGGTTTAATTACAGAATCAAAAATTTTTAACCATATTTTTAACGGGGGATTGTATTTAATTAATGATTTTCTTAAAATATTATATGTTTTTCTTGCCTTTTCTGTTAAATCTATGATTGCTTTGTCAAATTTTACAGTATATGAGATTATTAATCCTAGATAACAATAATGTTTTACTTGTTCTATTGACTGTTTGCCGATTGTGAAATGGTAATTGTTAGATGTTGATTGTTTTTTTTGGAAGATCATAATTTTTGATTTTTCATGATTGATTGGTAGGGCCCAAGTTGTGCTATATTCGCTTATTATATCAAGGCTTTCTTGCAGTCCCTCTGCCATTGGTGATAGTACGAGCAGGTCATCTGCAAAGAGTAGACATTTTATCTCTCTACCCAGGAGGTTGAGCCCTGGGGAAGAGGTTTTTTCTATGTTGGTGGCCAAATCATTTATATAGAGGTTAAATAAAGTCGGACTAAGGCAGCAACCTTGTCGGACTCTTTTGGTCTGGTTAAAAAAATCTGTTACTTTATTATTTATTTTTACGCAGCATTTGTTATTGTTATACATGTATTTTATGATATTATACGTTTTCCCCCCAATTCCGCTATTAATTAATTTTAACATTAGTCCCTCGTGCCAAATTGAATCAAACGATTTGCTGAAATCTATGAAGCAGCCAAATAATTTACCTTTTTTAATTTTATTTACATGTTCATCAATTATTGTTTGAAGTGTATATATATTCAATCTAGGATGAATTTAGGATATTATTGTTTTTAATGAAGTTTGTTAATCTGTTTAGAATTCCACAAAAAAGTTTTCCAAGGTTGCTGCCTTGTGATATACCTCTGTAATTATTTGGACTAAACTTGTCGCCTTATTTATGAATTGGAGTAATGTGGCTCACTTTCCAATGATCTGGAAAGTGGCCCGATAGAATCATATTGAATAATTTCAAGATTGCCTCTCTTAATTTAGTTGTGCTGTGTTTCAACATTTCATTGTAGATTCCGTCAGTGCCGCATGATTTTTTGTTTTTGAGGGATTTTAACTTTGTTTTTAATTCGTGCATTGTTATTGTAGATTTTTTCAAAATGTTCTGTCCATTTTCTGCCATCCACAAGGGGGATGGAGTTTTCTTTTTTAGTTTTGTTGAGGTTATTCCAGTGATCCCAAAAGGTGTTTTGATCTAATGCATCTTCAATTTGTTTTAATTGCGTATTTACAGTACATGATTCGTTTTTTTGTGTCTTAGTAAGGATTTGTATTTCTGAAGGGTGTTATGATATTGTGATCTAATCTCTTGATTTATTGGGTCTTTTTTATTTGAATATATTCTCAGTTCCTTTCGCAGTGATCGGCAGTCTTTGTCAAACCATTTGTTTGCACTTGTATTCTTTCTTTTTTTAGTAGTATATTTTACTTTCTTTAAAGATCTTTTGGCCACTGTAGAAATAATTGTTGTTAATCTTTCGGTAGCTAAATTGATGTTTTCTTTATCATTTTCGAATTTGGTGAACAGGAAGGAGTAGATCATGTTTTCTATTTGGATGCAGTTTAATTGTGTTTTTAATTGTTCCAGATTGTCATTGTTCCATATGTATTTTACGGGGAGTGGGTGTAGCGCTGATGTAGATTGTTGGTGTTCAAGATTAGGGTTCTTTTTTAGACTAAAAAAAAAAGGCAGCTGTGGCATCACCATGAAATCATTTATTTGATTTTAGGCTAGTGACAAATGGTCAGAAAGGGCTTTAGTTTTTGAGATACCCCTACCGGAGGTAGAACTAAACCCAACAATGTTTTTCCTCATCTCTAAGGTCTCCCATATATGAAATGGATTCTTGGCTAAAAATATTTTACTGCTAAGATTGTTAAATTAACAGATATTGTTATACACCCCAAAATCAAAAAAGGACTAAAATATAGCCTGTCCGTATTGGAGTTCAGGCATATAAATTAGTGCAGATCAATCACACAAGCTCTGAGAGCTTTGAAACTTGGCATGTTCATAGTCAGGAAGTTGATTTACCTACTAGAAAAGACTGGATGTGAATATCTTGATGTATGGAATGAATAGAGACATGTAAACATACACCTAAAATAAGCGGACATGCAAAAAATGAATATCTATGCAGAATGTTTTCATTTACTTTGCAGCTGCTTTACCAGGGATTATCATAGAAACACATATGACGGCTTGTTGGAAAGGTGGGGTTGTTCTGAATCCAACAATACCAAATATGTAAATATAGTATGACGAATCAGGGTGTTCTGTCACTCAATGTATGAGGTGTCCAAAATGAAAGAAAACGGAACACTGGCAAAATACAGTCTCAAGTCCAAATCACATTATCAGTGGTGAGAAGAATGTTGACCAATTCATTGTTACTGCAAGGTAAGTGCTGTTCTATATTTACATTTAATAATGATACATTTCACATGTCCCAGTATTAAACAATTCATATGAAACACAGATCCAACTGAATCAGGTTAACATTGGAATTGAACACCTTTATTAAAATATTTATATTCACTTGAATTTTGTTTTGGTCAAGTCATTACTGAATAATGGAAAATAATATTGTTAGCTTTTGTCTGTCCAGACCAGCAGTGGACATTAGAGCCTACACTGCTTACTTCACCCCTAAGTAGCTAAACAGTTAGTTGTAGAAACTACTTTCCCTAGCTAAGAAAGTACCCTTCCCTCTGACCAATGTTGCACGTGTAATTCAACTTGATTTGCATTTCAATGAAAATTCTGAAATGTATATCATTTTTCCTTTTCACTAGTCTTTTGAATTAAGGAGAATGTCTTACAGGCATTGAATCCAAAGCTTTGTATCATTTGTGGGAAACATTTTGAAAAGGGCAAGAAAAAAGATCCCTATGTCCAAAAGGCCTCCAATGCATACTTACCCTTGCTCAGCAGAGAGAGAGATGGTGATGTCCATAAAACTCTGGCTCCATATACAGATGATATTTCCTCCAAAATCAAAGTTTCATATCATGTAGAGTGAACTACTGCAGTAAGACAAACATCAGTGTGCAGCAGCAAGTTGGAAATGTTGAGAGTGAGAGCACATCTGCACCAAGAAGGCTGAGTAGGGTTGAAACAACATCATTTCAAATACTGAGAGATTGTTTCATTTGTGGGAAGGCCAGCTCAGATCAGAACCTCTGACAGCCAATTCGACTGGTACAGGGGCAATGTAAATTATAGGCCAATTATACTTGCGTATACAAGGAATTTGGTCTCTGCATTTACCCCATCCGTGAATTAGTGAACACACAGCACACAGTGAACACAATGAGGTGAAGCACACACTAACCTGGAGCAGTGAGCTGCCTTATTACAGCGGTGCTCGGGGAGCAGTGAGGGATTAGGTGCCTTGCTCAAGGGCACCGTGGATGTGGACATGGGAGAGCAGTGCTCAACCACTTCCCCCGCCTTTTTTCCCTTCTGGGTCAGGGATCGAACCGGTAACTCTTCGGTTAGCCCGAACCCCTAACCAGTAGGCCACGGCTTTCCCCAGTACCAGAGACAAGGTCCTTCGGGCAGCTTCTGAATGTACATTCAAATTCTTTCATGCCCATGATCTCTTTGCATATGATGGCAAATACCATAAAATGTGCCTTTCGCACTACATCTCTAAACAAAATATAACAGCAGCCATAGAAAAGAATCAAAAAACCAGACCAATGTCTATAACAAAGCCTTTATTAAGCTCACTGAAGACATTGAAAAAACAGTATTGTCCAAAGATATAAAAGTGAGGACTCAATTCTTTGACTGACTGATAGATATGACAACATAGCCTGGCGAGCCAGACCCACATTATAATGTAGGGTCTGGGCACTCACCGTTCGCAGTGCTCAGTCCGAGGGTCGGGATAATCAGTTGTCTTTCAAATTCCCTCTGCACGCAATAGGATATTTGTTTTCAACTAGCAGGGAATTCAAGCCAAACCGTTGCAACTCTGCCATCAATCATTATGTTAAGCCCAACAAACGACTCTATACACGATTTCAATGCCAGATTTAGTTTCGATTTCTAGAGCTCACAAGTCAACGGAGAGTTGCTAGACTAGCCCTGGCAGCAAATGTAATTTGCCGCTAGGGGCGCGTCTAGATTTCTAGGCTAATGACAACATACTAAAGACCATTGCTGAGCAAGAAGGTGTGTCCATAGTTCAACACAAGAAATATAGATCCTGGAAACTAAAGGAAAAGCTGATACAGCACAAAGACAGGCTTGCATTTGTTCTACGTCCAAGACAGTCAGATCTGATCTGCTCAGATAGTATGACCATATTGTGCACTGAGGGAAGCTGCTAAACTCAGTAGACTGAGACTACACTTCCACAGACAAGTCAGAGTCTTTCTGAAATCCAAATATTACACAGGGCTGCAGAAATATTAAGGAAAAGCATGGATCAGGTAGAGCATGACAGTGAGTAATATGTCAGCAGTGACTGTCTATTATGTTTCCAATGCCGCAAGTATGTACTGTACCCAACATCCTGTATGACTTTGAACTGTTGTGTTGATTAACATGCCCACAGAAATTACCAAACATGTGATGATGACCCAGCTTCAAAGGAGAATCTGTGTGTTATCGCAATTTGTCATGATCTCATTGAACAGAGCTGTCACATCCATACGCCAATCACACTGGGACTTCCCATTTTGATACATCATAAGTTTGGTAGTAAGACAGTCATCAATGAGCTCAGTGCAATGGGACACTGTGTTTCCTATACAGATGTTAGGCACTTCTCACATCTTTTGCAGCAGACCAGATATCAAGGACAGAGAGTGGTGTCTACATCCCAACTGGCCCCACTGGAGTTGCTGAAGATGGAATTTGTGATGCAGCCATCAGCAACTTTGACCAAAATGAAGACACCCTGGATGTGAAGCGTAAAAGAATGGACAAAATGTACCTGTATACAAGTTTATCTCCATCCATTCATATCAATCGTGTTTAAGGTGATGAGGGACCTCTAAACCTGAGGGAACCTGATCTAGGCATTTATCTGCTGTGGAGACTTGGCCTCTTCGGAACACAACAGACGTCATAGCATGAGTGGTACACTTCCCATCCAGGGTGTCTTCATTTTTGTAAAAGTTGTTGATGGCTGCATCAACAATTCCATTTTCAGCAACTCAAGTGAGAACAGTTGGGATGTAGACACCACTGTCCTTGATCTATATTTCTTGTGTTGACTCACCTTCATGCTCAGCAATGGTCTTTAGTATGTTCTCATAGCTATCAGTCAAAGAGTTGAGAGTTGAGAGTCCTCACTTTCCCTTTGGACAATACTGTTTTATCAATGTCTTTAGTGAGCTTAATAAAGGCTTTGTTATAGACATTGGTCTGCTTTTTTATTCTTTTCTATGGCTTCTGCTATATTTCATTTAGAGATGTAGTGTGCAAGGCATTTTATGGTATTTGGTATCATGCAAAGCGATCTGGGCATGAAAGAATTTGAAGATGTACATCTTCATCAAGCCCTTCAGAAGCTGCCCGAAGGACCTTGTCTCTGGTACTTGCGACTGTTCCAGTTGAAATTGCTGTCCCTACTCAGCCTTCTTGGTGCAGATGTGCTCTCACTCTCAACATTTGCAACTTGCTGCTGCTCACTGATTTTTGTCTTACTGCAGTAGTTCGCTATACATGATACATGATATGAAACTTTTATTTTATGGACATCACCATCTCTCTCTCTGCTGAGCAAGGGTAAGTATGCGTTGGAGGCCTTCTACTGTGGGGTTTTGGACATACATAGGGATCTTTTTTCTTGCCCTTTTCAAAATGTTTCCCACAAGCTTTGGATCCAACATTTTCTACAATTCAAGAGACTAGTGAAAAGGAAAAATTTCAGAATTTTCATTGAAATGAAAATTAAGTTCAATTACACATGCAACATTGGTCAGAGGGCTAAGTACTTTCTTAGCTAGGGAAAGTAGTTTCTACAACTAACTGTTTAGCTACTTAGGGGTGAAGTAAGCAGTGTAGGCTCTAATGTCCACTGCTGGTCTGGACAGACAAAAGCTAACAATATTATTTTCCATTATTCAGTAATGACTTGACCATAACAAAATGGAAGTGAATGTAAATATTTTAATAAAGATGTTCCATTCCAATTTGATTCAATCTGATTAAATTGGATCTGTGTTTCATATGAAATGTATCATTATTAACTGTAAATATAGAGCAACACTTACCTTGCAGTAACAATGAATTTGTCAACATTCTTCTCACCACTGATAATGTGATTTGGACTTGAAACTGTATTTTGCCAGTGTTTCATTTTGGACACCTCATACATTGAGTGACAGAACACCCTAACTTGTCATACTATATGTACATATTTGGTATTGTTGGATTCAGAACAACCCCACCTTTCCAACAAGCCATCATATGTGTTTCTATGATAATCCCTGGTAAAGCAGCTAAAGTAAATGAAAACATTCTGCATAGATATTAATTTTTTGCATGTCCGCTTATTTTAGGTGTATGTTTACATGTCTCTATTCATTCCATAGATCAAGATATTCACATCCAGTCTTTTCTAGTAGGTAAAGCAACTTCCTGACTATACACATGCCAAGTTTCAAAGTTCTCAGAGCTTGTGTAATTGATCTGCACTAGTTTATATGCCTTAACTCTCATATGGACAGGCTATATTTTAGTCCTTTTTTGGTTTTGGGGTGTATAACAATATCTGTTAATTTAACAATCTTAGCAGTAAAATATTTTTAGCCAAGAATCCATTTCATATATCGGAGACCTTAGAGATGAGGAAAAACATTGTTGGGTTTAGTTCTACCTCCGGTAGGGGTATCTCAAAAATGTGGGGCCATTGTCACTAGCCTATTTGGGTCTAGGTCTGTTATAGCATAATCCACCACACTGCTGCCCAGGGATAAGGAGTAAGTGTATTTGCCCAGAGAGTCACCCCTTGTTCTGCCATTGACAAGGTACAGACCCAGGGTTTTACAAAGTTGTAGAAGTTCCTTGCCATGTTTATTAAGTATATAGTCAAAAGTATGCCTTTGTCTGCTCACCACAGTGTTTTGTTGGAGTGTTGTAATATATTTTAGGCCAGATGGGTCAACGTAATCAAGGTTGTTTCCTGTTCGTGCATTTAAATCTCCCATAAGTAGTATTTTCCCAATGGGTTGAAATTCAGTAATATCCTTTTTTAAGATATCAAATGTATCCTCAGAGTAATATGGTGACTCATATGGAGGAATGTACAAGGCACATAAATAAGTGTCTTGGCTGGAGCATGTAAGCTCTTTGGATAGTTTAAGCCATATATATGATGGTCCTTTTCTTACAATGTCAATATGTTGTTTAAGTGACTCTTTGAACCAAACTATGATTCCACCTGAGTTCCTGCCACTATTGGGGTGTTTAATAGAGGGTATATGTATATCTCTGTAGTTAAGTAGAGAATAGTTTTCCTGTCCTTTTTTAGCCCATGTTTCAAGTGCTATCAATATATCTGAGTTATTTACAATATTTACAAAATCAAGATCTTTAATTTTCTCTCCAAATGAAGAAGAATGCATTCCCTGAATATTATAACTTGTGATTTTGAGAGAATTCATTACTATAATATTATTGGCCAGAAAAAACAATGTTTGACTACTCAAGTTAATTAATTAAACCTAATAGCTGGTTATAGAACACCCATGCAGTAAAGGGTTCCCAGGTGTATAACCAGACATAAAGATAAACACATTTATTAAAACAGTTTAGGTAAATAAGGAGAAAGAAAAAAAAAAACAGAAAAAAAAGACGGACAGACAACACATATAACATTGAGACAAAGACATAATGTTTTACAAGAACAAATAACAAACAAGTGCAAGTACAACATACGCACACACACACACACAGACATATTGCACACTGTTTTCCCTTTACATATAAAAACATACATTTCAGAAATAATAGCTTTTTTTTTTTTTTTTTCATTAGTGCAAGAGACTATCACATATGAGTTGCAACATTGTTTTTATCTGGGTAAGATCTGAATCTCTGTTTGAAGTAGCAGTTGCATAAGTAGGCCTAGTAGTCGGACCTAAGTTCTGACCAATTCTGATATTGCTTCTATCAGACCGTAGGAATCTCTCCCTGTTTAATGCAGTGTCTTTTAGTTTTTTTGCGAAAAGTTTCATGCCCCCCTTGTGGATGTGTACATTGTCATATAAATGGTTTGTGGTAATGTCATTATGATGCGCCATCTTTACGTTTGGTGTCACATCACAAAAGGACATCACTTTGGCATTGATTTTTTCTATGACGCTTTTAGGTATATCGCGTCTTGGGAGTAAAGATTAAATTATTACCTTAGCGTCAGGGTGTTTTTGTGTGGCAATTTTTACAGTATTGATTAAGGCCTCCGCTATATCAGTTCTTCTTGCATTGAGGTCATTTGTCCCTGTATGTATGCTACTTGTGTTGTTGGACACCAAAGTTTGTTGACGTTGCTCTTCGGGAAGAGTCGTCGTTGGTCCAGGTGATTCCTGTTGGGAGTCACACAGGATGAAGATGTTGTCCTTTGCAGGCTCCATTCTTTGTTGGCCATGGCTGATGTTAGAAGGTGATGAAGAGGTTGTGATGCTACAGATGTTTTGTTGATGTTTGGGAGGTTGAAAATCTCTACGAGGTAGTGCCGGTGGTTTAGGTATTTCAGCGGAGTGAGTGTAACTGTCAGACAAGATGATTTTGTCATTCAGCTCTCTGCTCCTGCAGTCCAAGAGTTGATTCCTCGGACTATAGCTGTGCTGTTCTCTCCTCAACAGCTTCTCCTTCAGGGTCCTCACTTCTTCCTGCAGGCACTCTTGGCTGGCAATCTCCAGCTGCCTGACTTGAGGGGGTTGTGCTGGAGGTTCAAGCGTGTCAGCGGAGTGAGTGATACTGTCAGACAAGATGGTTTCGTCTTTCAGCTCCCTGCTCATACTGTGCCGCTCTCTCCTCAACAGCTCCTCCTTCAGGATCCTCATCTCCTGTCGCAGTTCATGGTTGGCCTCCTCCAGCTGCCTGACTGCCAAGCAGAGTTGTTGTATCATGTCCATCTTTGGGTGGATGATTTGGCTCTGGAGGTGCTTTAAGTTGTCAGTGGTTTCCTCTTTGAATATTGTGTAGTCCTGCTCAAGTTCAACCAAGGTATCTCTCAGTTCTTTGGTGTCAGGGGAAGAAGGTGTCTTGGTCACTAGACATGTTGATGGTAGGGTCTGGCTTATGTTGATTGTCTAACACAGCTCCTGATGGGATCACTTTGGTTCCCACCCCCCGATCTTTCTTGTATTTTTGAGCGGTACTTTTGAGATCTATGATGCCTCTGCTCTGGTCCTGTTTACTTCCAATGCAGTAGCCATTGTGATGTCACCGACTGGCAGTTTGGCTAATCCTGCTAGCACTTAACTTGTATATTCTTGATAGGTTTTCTGCTTTTCTTGAGCTTTAGAAGTTTTTTTCAGAGGTCCTACATTTCTATTCTTCTGCCTCTGGTGTCCTTTTCCCCCTTTTCAATTATTTTTATTTAAATTGAGTAAATTTAATTTGGCAAATTTTATTTTCAGGAGCTCATGTTATTTGCTGCCAATTGTCAAGCAGCATTCTAGAATCTCTAGAACTCTCTCTCTTTCTCTCTCTCTCCACCTCTCTCCATCTACACTTCCCTGTCTCTCTCTCCACCTCCCTCCATCTACACCTCCCTGTCTCTCTCTCTCTCTCTCTCCATCTCCACCTCCCTGTTTCTCTCTCCATCTACACCTCCCTGTCTCTCTCTCTCCATCTCCCTGTCTCTCTCCATCTACACATCCTTGTCTCTCTCCATCTACACCTCCTTGTCTCTCTCTCTCTCTCCATCTACACCTCACTGTCTCTCTCTCTCTCTCCATCTCCACCTCCCTGTCTCTCTCCATCTACACCTCCTTGTCTCTCTCTCTCTCCATCTCCACCTCCCTGTCTCTCTCTCCATCTACACCTCACTGTCTCTCTCTCTCCACCTCTCTCCATCTACACCTCCTTGTCTCTCTCTCTCTCTTCATCTACACCTCACTGTCTCTCTCTCTCTCTCCATCTCCACCTCCCTGTCTCTCTCTCCATCTACACCTCCTTATCTCTCTCTCTCTCTCCATCTACATCTCCCTGTCTCTCTCTACCTCTCTCTCCATCTACACATCCCTGTCTCTCTCTACCTCTCTCCATCGACACCTTCATCTACACCTCCCTGTTTCTCTCTACCTCTCTCCATCTACACCTCCATCTCCACCTCCCTGTCTCTCTCTCTCTCTCTCCACCTCTCTCCATCTACACCTCCTTGTCTCTCTCTCTCTCTCCATCTACACCTCCGTATCTCTCTCTCTCCATCTACACCTCCCTGTCTCTCTCTCTCCACCTACACCTCCATATCTCAAATCAAATCAAATCAAATGGTGCTTTATTGGCATGAATAAGTAAAGTCACTGTTGCCAAAGCTACAAGTATAACATGTTAATAATCAACTTTACATAAGTATTGGTATAGAGATAAAATTAAATAATGAAAAGATAGTAAAAAAAATATATAATAATAATAATAATAATGAAAGGATAAATGGTAAATGGTATTAAAAGGACAGTAATAGCTTCAGCAATAGTGCTATACTGTAGGAAAAAATTGAAATAAAAAAAAAATATTATTGTAAACACATATTATATGCCTACACTTGCAGATACATCTACATAAATCAATTTGAGGTAAATAGCAATACCTAATATCAAATTTAGTATTAACATGTACACAAAGGGGATAAAATCAATATGCCACATACATGAAAGTTACAGCTTTTCTCTTGTTTTATGGCAGGTCATAATATAATCTGCAGCTAGGCATGAACAGTTTGGTTCCTCTCCCAATAATATATATAGTTTTCTTTGTGGAGATAGATTTTCAAATTCTGTTATATGCTTTTTGAATTCAGCAAAAAAAATGTCCCTTATAGGTGCATATCTAATGCAAATAAGAAGGAAATGTTCATCGTTTTCTACATCATTTATGCAGAAGCTACAGTTCCTCATATGTCTAGGCACCCATGTTTGTCTACGTCTACCAGTTTCAATGTGTAGGCTATGGTCACTGATTCTGTATTTTGTCAGTGTTGTTCTTTTCTTTCTATCTTTGATGTCATTTAAGTATAGGGCTATACAGTAATTTCTGTTCAGGGTTCTGTATATATCTAGTTTGTCATTGGTTTTTATTTCTTCCTTCCAGAATTTAGTATAATGCATCTGATTTGTGTTGTCAATTTCTTTCAGTATAGATTTTGTCATGTGACTTAGGCTGTTTATTTTGTTTGCAATTTGGAATAAGGGGTTACACTTCTGGGTAAGGGACTTGTGCTTGAAAGCCTTATGGTGGTATGTGCCAGCATTGCTTTTTGCCAGATGTAACCAAAATTTGGAGGCCCTTTTGTCGATGTCGATAAGTAAAGGGGACCTCACCAACTCAGAGCAGCAGGCCAAGTTGGATGATGTTCTATGTACACCCAAGACATCTTTATAGATTTGTAGGTGCAGTAACTCAGTTGGGCCCTTATCCCACTTTTTATAATCAAGCCCGTACAGGGGTCCCCAAATCTCACTGCCATACAGAGCAATAGGCTTGATAATGGAGTCCATAATCTTGAGCCAGAATTTAGTTGGTGGATTGAATTTATTAAGCTGTTTTTTAATTAAGAAATATGTCCTTCGTGCTTTGTCAGCCAGGTTTTTCGATGCCAGATTAAACCTTCCTGATGATGTTATTGTAAGTCCTAAATAGTTATAATGTGATACTTGCTTTATCCCCAGTTTTAAAATTGGTTTGTTTTCCTGATTTTTTTTGAAAAACCATTATTTTGTTTTGTCAGTATTAATAGGTAATGCCCAATTTTTTTCAAGAATATCAAGGCTTTCTTGTAGACCTGCTTTTGATGGCGAAAGTAAGACCATGTCATCTGCAAAGAGAAGGCATTTTATATTTGTGCTGTCAAGTACAAGTCCAAGAGATGTTGATTTGTTGATTGCTACAGCTAGCTCATTGATGAAAATATTAAAGAGTATTGGACTTAGGCTGCAACCTTGCCTAACTCCTCTACCCTGCTTAAAGAACTCTGTTCTGGTGTTATTCATTTTAATACAACATGTATTTTCTTGGTATATGTCTTTTATTATAGAGTAGACATTGCCTTTTATACCACTCTCAATAATTTTTAGTAGCATGCCCTCGTGCCAGATGGAATCAAAGGCCTTTTTAAAATCAACAAAGCATGCATATATCTTTCCTTTACTTGTTTTTTGTACATACTGTTCAGTAAGTGAGTGGAGGGTATAGATGTGGTCGGTGGTTCTAAATTCAGGAAGGAAGCCTATCTGACTTTTGCATAAAATGTTGTTATTATCCAAGAAGGTAAGTATTCTTGTTTTCAGTATATTACAGAAAATGTTACCAAGAATACTCGTGACACAGATCCCACGATAGTTATTTGGGTTCATTTTATCACCATTTTTGTATACTGGGGTTATCAATCCTTGGTTCCATACCCTAGGATAATATCCTGTTCTCATAACCAGGTTGAACAGTTTGAGGATTGCTTCTCTTGTCAGTGGAGTACTATGCTTAAGCATTTCTGAGGAGATTATGGGCTGTATTTTGGGCCACCAGTGCATGGCGTAATACTCGTTATTCACCCGCGGAAAGTTGAATTCGCTTTTTTGCACGTTTATTTTTTAAACATTGCGACCAGGGGTGTGGCAATTAACAACCTAAGGAGGGGCCTGGCGCGTTGTCTAAAAATCGCTATCATACACCACCTAAACCTGGTCAGAAGTCAATGGCGAGTTGTTCATATGCTATTTTAAGAGCGCATGTCAACAGTCATATTGGAAGGTGCACGCACCATCCTTCTATCATTCAGGAACGCACACCAGCGCACGTCCATGCAAAGCATTACAAATTGCAAGATTACAATGGGAAACATAATTAGAATAAAGATATTACGAAATACTGTACATCTCATGATTAGTAGTTATTCACCATCATTTGCAAATTGGTAATGACGGTTAAAAGTGATTAGGGGAGAGGCGAGAGACACGTATGGAGCACAGCTGAAGACGCACTGTCACGAGATATAAGCAACTCCTCTGCAGGATAAATGTTGTTTTATTCAGTCATTTGAGCAATATTAGGGTAAGTGTTGCTTTTTCCAGCCTATGTTTTCGATGGTAACCCATTGTCAGTCAATAGTGAAAGTAACTGCATATAACTTACTTCGTTGACTGACACCGTGGTGAAGTTAGTTTCACTTTGCCAATGAGTTCAAATAATAGACGAGTGCAAATGCATGAAGGCTATGCTAGGTTTTAGTAATGCATGGTTTAAGAATGACTATTTCATACGGTCTCGCAAGCAGCCTCCTTCAAATGCGCCGTTGAATGCCAAAATACCGATGCATTTATTTGACATATCGCGCGTTGCACCGTTAAAGGCAATGACAGATGTCATTCTCATTGGTTTAAAATGATGTTACGCCCCAAACACACCCATATGACTGATTAAAAGACCTAGGAACACTTTGTTACACCATGCGCTCCACTTTTGATAAAACCCCTCCCAATGTGAACTTGACATTCTACTAAATTTTAATAGACTTTTGACGAGTGACGATGCACTTTAGAATGTCATGATAGGGCCCTATATCAATCCCACAAGCTTTACCATTTTTCAGTGATTTAATTTTTTCATTTAGCTCTGATAGTTTGATTGGGCTGTCTAGATCCTTTTGGTATGAAACAGTTTGCTCCATTTTCTTTAGTTTTTTAAAGGAGAATTCCGGTGTGATATTGACCTAAAGTGTGTTGAAACATGATACCGAGTGTGACTCAGATTTTGGAGTGCAGGGGACAAGCCGAGGTGGGCTATGAGACATACGTTCACACTCTGTATCATGTTTCAACACACTTTAGGTCAATATCACACCGGAATTCTCCTTTAAGTATTTCTTTTTGGGCTTGGTGTTTTCTTTAAAACTATAGAGCTCTTCGAAATGATTTTTCCAAATGTTTCCATTTGTTATATATAGTGAGTCCTTTTTTTTTGAGGTGTCTATTTTGTGCCATATCTTCCAAAAGGTGTTGGTGTCAATGGCCTCCTCAATTTGTTCAAGCTTAGATGTCATATATTTAGCTTTTTTTGACCTCAAAAGTGATTTGTATTGTTTTAGAGCATCTAAGTACTTCAAGCGTGTATCTTGTACTGTAAGCGTGTATGTTTCTTATTTGAGAGTACTCTTAGGTCGTGCTTAGCCCTAAAACACTCGTGATCAAACCATTTTTTACCTTTGAGCATTTTTTCTTTCTTGGTTTTTTCATTTTTTCTATGATGCCTGACTTATGGGCAATTTTCAAGAATATATTGGTTAGTTCCTCAGCAGCAGAGTCAACACTAGATCTTTCGTTCGTGAATTTGGAGAATAAGAAAGTGAATATCATGTTTTCTATGTGTATACTATTAGATATAGCTTCATACTTTGACTGACTGTCTTTTTTCCATTTGTGTTTATTAAGAATGGGGAGCATTTTTTGGTGTTCATTTTGGACTGGTATTCTGTCGATGTTCAAAAGAATTTTGATTTGACAGTGATCTGACATTGGTAGTTGTGGCATGACCATGAAAGCTTTTATCTTTCTATGTGGTAGATCTGTTAAGCCATAGTCTATGACACTATTACCTAGATGGGAGCAGAATGTATGTCTTCCTAGCGAGTCCCCAGATGTTCTTCCATTTAAGATGTATAAACCAAGATTTTTGCATATATGCAATAGTTGTTTCCCACTTTTGTTAGATATGTCATCAAAATTTTCTCTCAAAGAAGGGAACTCTAAAGACCCTGTGTTAAACACATTTCTTCCAAATATATGGTCATCTCCTTCTGAACATATATAATCCAGTTCTTTCCCAGTTCTGGCATTAAAATCTCCACAGAGAAGGACTGATCCTTTGGCTTGGAACTGCAATATTTCATTTTGGAGATTTTCAAATGCCAGTTCATCATAGTATGGGGAATTTAGGGGTAGCATGTATATGGCACACAGATATAAAACGTTGTCATATTCAGATGAGCTGTTTGTTATTTTTAGCCAAATGTGAGATTTTCCCTTTTTTATTGGTTGTATGTGCTCAGTTAGAGCATCTTTGTGCCATATTATAATGCCTCCTGATGCACGGCCATTCTTTGATTTGGGCTGTTTCAGGGGGGGAATGATCAGCTCTTTGTAGTTACAAGGACAACCTGTCCTAAGATCTTTGTTGCTCCATGTTTCTAATAAAATAATAATATCAACATTTTTAATTGTAGATTGGAAAATAGGATCTGATGTCTTTAACCCAAAAGTAGAGGAATATAATCCTTGTATATTCCAGCTAATTATGCTCAATGACGTGTTTTTGTATTGCTTTGGATGTTTTTACATCAGTAAAATTCTAAGGAAGTATTATGGTTAACTAATAGTGATAAAACTCTTAATACAAATGCACAAATAAAATAAAATAAAATAATAATGATGAAAAATGAAATAATAATAATAAAAAAAATAAAAAAAAATATTTATACATACTGTGCAGAGCTGGTCAGTGCAGTAATTTTGAACAGATCAAGGCTAGCATTTCTCTAATCTGGCTCTGTTGGTCCAATGGATTTGTATGTTTTGCTGCCACTGTTGCATAGCTCTCTTGTGTGGTTTGAGTGGCAGCATGGTTTTCCTGGCGCTGAGCCGTTGATGCAGATGCATGGCTGTCTTGTATCAGATTGTTTTGTTGACTGCTATGGCAGGATGGTGGAGATTCAGCAGTGTTGCTTTTCTGATGGGGTGTCTGTCTTCTGCCATTGCGATCTAGGGCTGTGTCCTTTAATGCTTTTGCCAGTATTCGTATTCCTTTGTTGTTCAGGTGGATGTGGTCATACATGTGTTGTAGGTGAATGTCAGGATGATTGACCAAATTAATTTGTGGGACAGAGCTGCAAAGCATTTGAAGATCCTTGTTGATCTGTTGAATTAATTGCGGGGGCTTGTCCAGCCTGGGGAGCAGGGATGACACGATTATTTTGGCCGATGGTGCAATCGTGGCTGCTTTCTTTGCTGCCTTATACTTAGGTCCATTCCTATGTCTTTTTTTCCTGATGTGAGGTCATTAGTGCCCGTATGAATGATGATGTGTGTGGCATCTTTCAGTCTCTTATCATCTAGTATCTCTAGTGCACTTATTGTTGTTGGGCACCAGAGTTTATGAATTTTCCATTAGAGTCACTCAGAAGGATCATTTCTGGATTATTCTCATGGTGTAGGGGTCTCATTTGACGTGGAGTCTGCATATTTGGCCTAATTGTTTTTCCAGTATTTTCATATATGGCTTTTTTCACAGTAGATGTCCTGTTGTCCTGGGATGGTGTTTTAGAGTTCTCTTCCTGTGGAAGTTGCACGGTGCTGATGTTAGTGGTGGCTGGAGCTGGAGTGGGAGAGGAGGCTGGTACAGGAACATTGTCCTCAGGTTTTGCTGGACTGTTCCTCTGTTCTTCCCTTATTATTAGAAGGTCCCTCTGGAGCTCTTCGATTTGTTGGAGGTGCTCGTCACTGAGGCAACGGATCTCAGTCTGCATAGCCTGACTGGTCTCTCTCAGGTCCCTCTGGAGCTCCTCGACTTGTCTGAAGTGCTTGTCACTGAGGCAACGCATCACTGTTTGCAGGGTCAGATAGTTCTCCTTAATGTCCCTCTGGAGCTCCCCCACCTGTTGGAGGTGCTCAACTTTGAGGCGACACATCTCCATCTGCAAAGACAGGTTATTCTCCTCCAGCTCCTTCACTACGCTCCTTAGTCCTTGGATTTCCTTTTTCTGATTGTTGAATAGGATGTTTAGTTCCTCGCCATTCAGGTTAGTCTCTCTGAAGTCGACAGACTCTCTCCAGAGTGGACAATCCATTCCTTAAAGATGTTATATTTTTTGAAATGGGTGAGGAGAGAGGGTTGATGTTTGTCTTTTGGTCATCCTGGCATTTGAATTTGTTTCACCTTTGTTTCATTGTTGACTAAATTGACAAGTGAGTTGAAACTCTTTTGAAAGTGTTCTAGGCTGGTCTCAGAGCCTTGAACCATGACAGTCCCATTGTGATAAATATTAAAAGTGAGTTTGCCATTATTGGTGTTGTCATCATCATCAACTGATATTCGTCTTCCTCTGCTGATGCCACACTTTTTTATATTTTTGTATGTGTGGCACAGAGCAGTATGCCAAGCTCCTGTACTTTTTGTAAAGAAAACAAGATCACATTTCACCTTTACTCCTGCAGTGACTTTGTAGTCTGCAGTAAGTGTCTCTGGCATCTCCATTAACTTTTTAAGTTTATATTCTTTCCTTTCCTTTATGGATTTCATATTTTCTGGAAATTTAATTTCAAGAATGTTTGTGGTAGATTGGTTTTTCATCTTTGTTGATTGATAGTAAAAGTATGTTGGCACTTCAAAGTATAGCAGTTCCACTGGTTAAACATCCAAAGACTAGTTTACAGGTTCATTCTCATTATAAAATGAAATGGAATGAAAAATATATATCTTTAAAAAAATAAAAATGTTTCTTCTTCTTAATAGGTATTTCTTGCTTTTTCACTGTTTGATCTTAGCAATTCTTCAGTTTTCTGTTATTAGCTCTAAGGCAGTTGATTGATTCTTCTTTGAACAATACAATGCAATGTGTTGCTATGGAGACAGCAGATGCTAGTGTAGCAGTTACAGTTGCACTAGTAGAAAAATCATCTAATTCTTATAATTTCCGAAGTTCTTACTTTCTTGTTTGCAGTTCTGTTCTGTCCCTGGGTGTTTTCTACAGTTATCCGCCTTTTTCTTCTTTGATTTCTTGTTTTTTCAAAAAGAAAGTCAAAGTTTTTGCACTGTTTTTCAGGAGCTTGGTTGTTTTGCTACTGCTATAGAACTTTGGAACTTCGGAACTCAATACAATGCATCTCTCTCTCCGTCAGTGGGGCGCTGTGGGCACTGAGTGCCCTGCTGGCGGTGAGGCCTGAGGAGTCAGCATTTCTCTCCGGTCCGGTCCAGTAGTGCCCACCTATCCTCTCTCTCTCTCCTCCCCTCTCCTTTCCTCTTTCTCTCCTCACCTCTCTCTTCTCTCCTTTCCTCTTTCTCTCTGTCTCTATCTCCTCTCTCTCTCTCTCCTCTCTCTCTCTATCTCCTCTCTCTCTCTCTCCTCTCTCTCTCTGTCTCCTCTCTCTCTCTCTCCTCTCTCTCTCTGTCTCCTCTCTCTTCTCTGCATTATTCAGCACAGGCCAGTCACCACTGCAGTCCTTCCTTAAAAAACCCACACAGGATGCTGGACACCTCCCAGGGCCACAGGAAGATTCTCAATCAATAGATTACAATACTGCAGGGCACTGTGTGTGTGTGTGTGTGTGTGTGTGTGTGTGGTGAGAAGCCAAAGTATGGGTATTACTATGTCTGAAGTTGCAAACACAGATTTCTTTTCACCCCTTTGTCTCTCTTCCCACTCTAACTGTCCTTACTCTTTTGTCCTCAGCTCTTGTACTCCACTCTATTCTTAAACACACACACACATACACTCTCTCTCTCACACACACACACACACACACACACACACATACACACACACACACATTCACTCTCAAACACACACACACACATTCACTCTCAAACACACACATACACATTCACCTTTCTCTCTCTCTCTCTCTCTCTCTCTCTCTCTCTCTCTCTCTCTCACACACACACACACACACACACTCTTTTTCCCTCTCCTGAAGGCCTTGAAGGCCTTCATTAGATAAAAGGAAAACAATTTTGCAATTGCAATTATTCAGTGTAGCCAAGCATAGCTCTGTGTGACAAAGCAAATAGTATTTTATGCAGTTAGCTGTCCCCGCTACCGATACAGGGCAGGGGAAGGGAGCAGGAGCAATGCTTGGCTGCCTGTGGAGCTGGAGGGTTGGGGGGGGATTACTGATGGAGGGGAGATTGCCTGGGTGCTGCCACCACTGCTGCTGCCGCGGGTTCTCACCCCCAATCTCACCTGAGTGTGGGGCTCTCACTCCAAAGACAGAGGTGGGGGGTGTCTATGAGGAATGGATTCTGCATGATGGAGCATTGTGGGTGGTGGAATGCATTATCTACAAAGACCTTTACTTTCCCTTCAACTCTCTCTCTCTCTCTCTTTCTCTCCCTCTCTGTTTCTCTGTATCCTTGTGTGTGTGTGTGTGTGTGTGTGTGTTTGTGTGTGTGTGTCTGCATGTGTACGGGTGACAGCATGAAGGGGCACTACGGTGAATGATGCCATGGTAACGCAGAGCATTGCTATTATGTGGGAAATGATCAGCGGAATATTGAGGATGATTGACATGCTGTGTTGTGGATACCCAGTCAGTGGAGTCTACTTTCTCTCTCTCTCCCTCCCCCTCTCCCTCCCTCTAGTGAAGGGGATAGAAAAGCTCTCTCAGGGCCACGGACGGCGTATTCATCCTCTGCGTTCTGGCCAGCACTCATCGAGGCCAATCGATACAGTGGGATGTGGAGCATATGAGACCGACAAGAAATCATCTTGGTCGAAACGAGGGGTGGGGGGCAAAGATGGGGGGGGGGGGGGGGGGGGGGGTTTGGTGTGCGGCGGGGGGCGGTATAGTAGTGTTTTTTACATGCAGACTGTTTTTCCATCACCACACAAAGGATATGACTGATGCTTGTGGTTATGGCCAGTAATTCTAATGGTTATTGTGAGCACATCCACATCCATGTAATGAGGGGTCTGGAATTGCACAGACAAGCTGTGATGGGCTGCTACGTCCGACTAGTCATAATGGAAGTGCGTTGTTGCCATGTCCACAGCACTCAGCTGCACATCGGTTTGAGGACCAGTGCGGGGATCTGTGTGAGGGGTCATCTTTTTTCTTTGTTTGTTCTTCCCTTCCTTCCCTACTTCCTACCTTTTTCTCTTTCTTTCTTTCTTTCTATCTTTCTTTCTTTCTGTCTTTTCATCTTCTCTATCTTCTCGACAGAGATATTTAATAGGTCCATAGTTGTTGGACTGTGGTGGGCCTCCATCTTTTGCATAGTAAGTAGGTGAGCCATCACAATGTAATGGCATTCCACGGAATTCTCTTTGGCATGCCGCTGTGTAATCAGTATTCCAGGTGAGCCCGAGACAGATACAGGGTGTGTTCGAAACGGGAGACAGCTGCCTACTGCCTCCCTCCCTACATAGAGAGCTGTCTCACTAGACATGACTTTGGATTAAATGCATCTTTTAAAAATGAGCGTAGCACTCTAGAATCTTTAGTTAACACTACGGTATGACGTTAGCAAAGGCCTGACGTTAAACTAAATTAGCTTACGTAAGCTAGCAGGCTAACGGTATAAATAGTTTTACGGCCGGCAGATATATCAGACCAGACGCTATTAATAGTTACAACAATGGCATAATCAGATAGTAAGTTGTTTATTTTTCATCTCTTATCTACAAATCTAAGCAAAATAAGGTCACACAAATGACATTTTAAACAGATTCAGCAGCCATTACCGATTTCATCCGCCATGTTTGTTTACCTTTCACAGCTGTTTCAGACGTTGCCGCAAGGGATTATGGGTAGGAGGGAGCATGAAGTGTGCATCGATGCTGCCTCCAAAAATGACCGTTATTTGGGAATTCTAAGATATCTTAAAAGGCAGCAACTTTACCCGTTTGGAACACACCCACAGTCTTCTATATGAAATAGTTGTCAGAGAAAATGTGTATCCTGTATTGATTCTTTTCCCCCTGTCTGTGGATGGGCTTTCCAGGGTGCATTGTAAAGCCAACCCGATCACACTCGCCATGCGTATGATTCCGGACGCAAACCTGTGCACGCCAATGCGTACAGTAATGTACGCAATTGTCAATAATTCGCACATGCGCGATAGCCTGAAATAGGCTTCCTCGAGCTTGCAATGGTTTTCACAGGTAGGCTACAGTAGGCTAGCTTAAATCCTTTCATTTGCTCGTGTTTGCTATTGTTTCTGTTTCAAAATGTGTGTTTAAACTGCTACCCTATTTTAGTTGGATAACATGACCTATCACGCACATCTGTAGGATATTTAATATTTATTGGCGATAGTGTTTTGTTTTTTTAATTGGTATAAGCGAGCGTGCCTTTAATAGGCTACGAGCGAGCCTAATTTTAATAATAATAGCCTGGTAAAGCTGTAATATTTTAATTTGAGCCTTGTTAAACATCCGCGATATATTTAGTAGTTTGTTTGAGATTTGTGGACTGTTTGGAAGGTGACTGCTATAAAGTTCTCGGACATACTTTTTTAAAAAAGTGGCGAAAGTCCAGTTCAAATCGGAGAAATTTTCCATCACGTCCTATATTGATGTCATTAGTTTGCGACATAATTGTTCACTCCTCGGCTGCCGCAGCCCAGATGGATGCATAGGGATGGATGTTGTGGTCAGCCTTGGTAAATTGGTACAAAAGTATGTCTTTTTTCGTGGTCAGTTAAACTCCTGTTCTGCCTTGTTCGCTTCCAAGTTTTGCAAGTATAAGAAAACAAGGATCACGTCAATAGGCCTAGGTTTTAAGACAACAGCTGGCAGCAGTCTGCCTGCCCCTGTCTTACCATGCCGCCGGTGATGTAAGTAAGCAATGTCCCGTTTAATGTCAATATAACTTACTGTTCACCTTGATAGTTGGCTATTGGGTAATGTTTCCATTTTCTTTTCTAGTGTACTTTGATAAGAAAACGAAACATTTTCAATGATGGAATGGATCATTCTATACACATCGATGTTACATGCACGCAATGAAAAAGCTAATAAGCTAGCGCTGGCAATGGCAATAGGCAAACTTCATCAAAATGGACAGTTCAAAACAAACGTTGAATCTTATCATTCTCTGTTGCAGTACCTTAGAAGAGATGGATATTATAACAATATTGCAGTATTACTACAATATTTTCTTCAAATAAATCAACTGGCCGATACAATACTGCACTGAGGTAGCCATCTAGTCATGAGTTTGTGGTTATAGCTGTTGAGATGCCCAGCTGTTATGGGGAAACAAAAATAACATGGCACCAAAGAATTGTCTTGTTTACAGGGCAATCCATGTATTAGTGAACACATGATGATTTCCTGTGGCCCAGTGGTCAGATAAATAAATGAATGAATTATTGAAAAAAATATTCTTCCCCTTTCAGAAAGAAGCTGTTCTGATGTGTTTTCCTTTCCACCCCAAATCCCTATCCCACATAATTTGACCAGTGGTCCTTGGTATGTCCATCTTGCATTTGCATTGAACACATTCATATTTTTTATTTTCTTTCTCTCAAAATGTATTGCTCGGCATTCTTCGGACATTCGACTCTGGCAGTGATTGTAAGTTGGAAGAGGTTAGCAATGTAAGGAAGGGTATAGTACATATGATTTAATCTGGAGTGTTCAGTAGTATATATTATTTTAACCTGAGTGTCCAGTGTTCAGAAATCAGTCTTAGAATTAATATATAAGACTACTATAGAAATACTATAGCGTCTAGAATATTATAGAGGTATTACAACATCACAGAATTATGTTATGTTCCGCTTGTGTTGTCCTGCTGTGGCTGTCTGTTGTTGTTGTTGTTGTTGTTGTTCTGTGGTGTATGTGTTGTTGTGTGTGCAATTGTTGTGTGTATTTTTGGTGGGCTGATGGTTGTTGTTGACTGTTTTTGAAAAAAGAACACTAACTGTAGGCATAATTGCTCTTGGATGGGGATTTAAAGCAAGGTTCCTATTGATCTCCTTCAGATAATGTGGCCTCTTCATTTTCAACTGGGAAGGACCTGCATGGACTTGAGAATACAGAGCCAATCGGTATGTACAGTATTAGACACACACACACACTCACTCACTCACTCACTCACTCACACACACGCACTCTCTCAGAGGAATCAACGCTGTTACACCTATCCTGTAGATGTCAATTAATATGAATTAAGACATGTCACACCTTCCTATTTACTATGGTACATCATATTCAGAAAATACATAGTTTTCATGGCTGCAACTGCTTTGCCTTTGTGTTGGAGCTCAAAACATCAAATGCCCCATTCATTCGCCAATATACAAAATAGAAAAATAATTTTTTTGCAGACACAATGCTTTGCGTTACAGCTAGAGGGATGAAACTTTGCACACTCCATGTGGGTCATGTGCAGAAGGTCTGACTTGAATTTCAGTTCGTAGCTCCATGCTACCACCCAAAACTCCACCTCTGAAGTGGGAGTGGTCAACTTTTTTAAAGTTTTTCCTTCACAGTTTTTTTTGTTAGTGTCTCAGAGATCCCATTTTTGGAGCAGTTGTCAGGGGCCTCAAGGCGGTGCCGTTCGTCTTGGTCCCATCCCTCTAGCACCTAGCGTTACCGCGCCAGAAGAGAGAAACCTTGTACGTTTCGAACAGTTTATCTCCTTCCGGGAATAATCCACCGACTCCAAACTGAGCCTGGCTTGTTTGTGATGTCCCGTTGTTCAACATATTCTGATTTCATACTTATCAGACCAACAAAAGTGAGTTTTTTTGGCTAAAAATGTAAAAATGGCTAAACGTTAGCAATTCCACTGCTTTGTTATTTTGCATAGCAACCACCATATGTACCCTAGCAACACCGAAGCAACCACCTTAATTACCCTAGCAACACCCTAGCAACCATCTTAATTACCATAGGAACCGCTTGAATAATGTCAAGCTAGCAACCACTATAGCAACCAAGATGCTTACCCTAACAACCACCATAGCAACCATGTTATTTTGCATAGCAACCACCATATCTACCCTAGCAACACCATAGCAACCATTCAAATTACCCTAGCAACAACCTAGCAACCACCATAATATGACCATAGTAACCACCATAGCAATGCCATTACTGACCTGACCAACATATGTGTGTTTTTTGGCTAAAAATTGAAAAATGGCTTAATGTTAAATAGTCAAAAAATATTTTTTTGCAGACACAATGCTTTGCGTTACAGCTAGAGGGATGAAACTTTGCACACTCCATGCGGGTCATGTGCAGAAGGTCTGACTTGATTTTCAGCCTCGTAGCTCCATGCTACCACCCAAAACACCTCTGAAATGGGAGTGGTCAACTTTTTTTATGTTTTTCCTTCACAGTTTTTTTTGTGGGTGTCTCAGAGATCCCACCTTTGGAGCAGTTGTCAGGGGCCTCAAGGCTGTGCCGTGCCTCTTGGTCCCATCCCTCTAGCACCTAGCGTTACCGTGCCAGAAGAGGTAAACCTTGTACGTTTCGAACCGTTTATCTCCTAACGGGAATAATCCACCGACTCCAAACTGAGCCTGGCTTGTTTGTGATGTCCCGTTGTTCAACATATTCTGATTTCATACTTATCGGACCAACATAAGTGAGTTTTTTTTTGGCTAAAAATGTAAAAATGGCTAAACGTTAGCAATTCCACTTCTTTGTTATTTTGCATAGCAACCACCATATGTACCCTAGCAACACCCAAGCAACCACCTTAATTACCCTAGCAACACCCTAGCAACCATCTTAATTACCCTAGCAACCACTTGAATAATGTCAAGCTAGCAACCACCATAGCAACCAACATGCTTACCCTAACAACCACCATAGCAACCATGTTATTTTGCATAGCAACCACCATATCTACCCTAGCAACACCATAGCAACCATTCAAATTACCCTAGCAACAACCTAGCAACCACCATAATATGACCATAGTAACCACCATAGCAATGCCATTACTGACCTGACCAACATATGTGTGTTTTTTGGCTAAAAATTGAAAAATGGCTTCATGTTAAAGGAACACGCCACCCAAAATCAGTAGTAATATATGTTCTTACCTTAACTTTCACGAGTTGAGTCATACCTCTCCCGCGCCGGTAAGTGCACTCAAACGCTCTGTCGCGCGGCGCGAATGTGTTAGCATGTTGCTATGCTAGCGGGCTCTGCCGTGGCCGTAGAGAGAGGAACATAGCAGTAATCAAACACCTCCACATTATTAATATTATTAACACCTAATTGTAGATCCTATCCACCACAGAGTTTAGAATCCATGCTGGATCGACCCTCAGCCTCTCCCTCTCCTCTGAGCGAGAGAGAGGCACACACACTAGGGTCATTCCGTGTGAAATCACCCAATTTCAGCACAATTTGGCAGGTGACCCTCTCCGAAAAAATCTGAAAAAAATCACAGGTGTTTGAAGACCAAACCTATGCATAAATCTTAAATAGTATATCTGTATCACTAATGGTTCCAAAACTACAGCCCTTTGAAACTTCAAGTCATTTTAAGCATTGTGGTGAACAATCCTTTTTGTTCAACTTCCAACCTTATTGGCTCTTTTGGTATTTCACACACATTAGTGAAACTATGTGAATAGAAGTACATTTTCCTGTTGAATTAAAAAATCCAATCGGATCAGACGTATCTTGTGTACTTTCCCCTCTGCAAAGCTCTGAAAATGGCTATAAATTCATAATGTGAAAAGACATCATCATCTTTGAGGGCTTCTCATTCAATAAGTATGTGACACAAATTCATCAGAGTTTTTTCCTACTCATGTATGTATTATAAGGTCCTGTCCATGCATTAACTTTGGTTGTTATCATTATCATATTTTCAGAGCATTTCTTTAAAATTGGGCTTGATTTTCAAAAAGCCTGTTTTCATCTTCTCATTTCACCACGTGGACAGTTAACATGATTTTTTTTAATTTTCCCATATATCATTCTGAATGTGAGGATCATCTGCCCAAAATGTGGGCTTGTTGCTGAGTTTCTTCATTGAGATAAGATTTTTTACAAATATTGACTATAAATCCACTGAATTTGTACTTTATCTGCAGTACCACTTTGCACCACACGTGGTGCTCTTTTAATACAATGGAAGTCAATGGAAGAGTAAGAGAGTCACTTGTTTGCTGCACATATCCAATCTAAACACACAGTTTATGGTTCATAGTTAAATTGCTCCAAATAATTATTGCAACATGAACAACATACTACTCATACATACATTTTATTTAGAGAAAATAAACTGATCAAGTAAATTATACACTAAGACTGACTGGTCATCATACATGCAGCAAGAGGATTTAGCATAATTACCATCTTTGTAACGGGTTTTCTACACCAGCTTCAACCTATCAGTGCCTATGTGAGTACTTTAATAATTACTAGCCAGCTGGTTAGGCAAAGTCTATATCCATCGTCATATGCATGGGATGCAGTCCTCTGTGATACACAGACAAAGAGCATTAAGATGGAGATCAGTGCTTTGTCTCCATGTGATCTGGGAGTTGGAAAATGAATGTCATAAAGGAACATATTCAAGAAACAATGGTTTTCTAAAATTCAGTTCATCAAGGTATTTCACTTGATGAAGATGACCATGTGTGTTTCCATCACAAGTATTCATAACAAGGTTTGAGGACTCGTGGATCCAAGAGGCATTCGTAAAAAGATGATAACTCTTTAGTATTGATTTTTCTGCATCTGACAATGCACTGAATTTTAGAAACCCCTTTTTTACTTGAATATGTTCCTTTATTACATTCATTCTCCAACTTCTTTCCTAGATCACATGGAGACAAAGCACTGATCTCCATCTTGATGCTCTTTGTCTGTGTATCACAGAGGACTGCATCCCATGCATATGACGATGGATATAGACTTTGCCTAACCAGCTGGCTAGTAATTATTAAAGTGCTCACATAGGCACTGATAGGTTGAAGCTGGTGTAGAAAACTCATTACAAAGATGGTAATTATGCTAAATCCTCTTGCTGCATGTATGATGACCAGTCAGTCTTATGTGTGTATAATTTACTTGATCAGTTTATTTTCTCTAGATAAGATTTATGTATTGAGTATATGAGTAGTATGTTGTTAATGTTGCAATAATTATTTGGAGAAGTTCAACTATGAACCATAAACTGTGTGTTTAGATTGGATATATGCAGCAAACAAGTGACTCTCTTACTCTTCCATTGACTTCCATTGTATTAAAAGAGCACCACGTGTGGTGCAAAGTGGTACTGCAGATAAAGTACAAATTCAGTGGATTTATAGACAATATTTGTAAAAAATCTTATCTCAATGAAGAAACTCAGCAACAAGCCCAAATTTTGGGCAGATGATCCTCACATACAGAATGATATATGGTAAAATTAAAAAAAATCCTGTTAACTGTCCACGTGGTGAAATGAGAAGATGAAAACGGGCTTTTTGAAAATCAAGCCCAATTTAATAAAAATGCTCTGACAATATGATAATGTTAACAACCAAAGTTAATGCATGGACATGACCTTATAATCCATACATGAGTGGGAAAAAAATCTGATGAATTTGTATCACATACTTTTTGAATGAGAAGCCCTCAAAGGTGGTGATGTTTTTTACATTATGAATTTATAGCCATTTTCAGAGCTTTGCAGAGGGGGAATTACACAAGATACACCTGATTTGATTGGATTTTTTAATTCAACAGGAAAATGTACTTCTATTCACATAGTTTCACTAATGTGTGTGAAATACCAAAAGAGCCAATAATGTTGGAAGTTGAACAAAAAGGATTGTTCACCACGATGCTTAAAATGACTTGAAACTTGAAAGGGCTGTAGTTTTGGAACCATTAGTGATACAGATATACTATTTAAGATTTATGCATAGGTTTGGTCTTCAAACACCTGTGATTTTTTTCAGATTTTTTGGGAGAGGGTCACCTGCCAGCCACTGGGTGATTTGACACGGAATGACCCACTAGAGATGCGCTGATGGGCTATTATTTCAACCATAACTGCATTGCAAAACTTATCATCCATCAGCACCAAAGTTTGTTGCATTAGATCAGTCTTTCTAGAACAGGCAAGGGCTTTCTAGCCTCACGTCAGCAGCGCTGCATCACCCATATAGGCTAGCCTACATTAAAACAACGGATGGTGGGCGGGTGCGGTTTTGAAAATTGGTCAACAAACTTTGGTGCTGATGGATGATAAGTTTTGCTATGCAGTTATGGTTGAAATAATAGCCCATCAGCGCATCTCTAGTGTGTGTGCCTCTCTCTCGCTCAGAGGGGAGGGAGAGGCTGAGGGTCGATCCAGCATGGATTCTAAACTCTGTGGTGGATAGGATCTACAATTAGGTGTTAATAATATTACCACGCTAGGTCGAAGTACTCCCAAGTGCTATTGCGCCACACATTGTAGTTCTCCTGTTTATTCGCTTGGAAAATCGCCACGTTTCATGTTGTGTGACGTACACATTTTTATCAACTACTCGTGCAACTGTATTTAAGTAGGGAAAATGTGGAGGTGTTTGATTACTGCTATGTTCCTCTCTCTACGGCCACGGCAGAGCCCGCTAGCATAGCAACATGCTAACACATTCGTGCCGCGCGACAGAGCGTTTGAGTGCACCTACCGGCGCGGGAGAGGTATGACTCAACTCGTGAAAGTTAAGGTAAGAACATATATTACTACTGATTTTGGGTGGCGTGTTCCTTTAAATAGTCAAAAAATAATTTTTTGCAGACACAATGCTTTGCGTTACAGCTAGAGGGATGAAACTTTGCACACTCCATGCGGGTCATGTGCAGAAGGTCTGACTTGAATTTCAGCCTCGTAGCTCCATGCTACCACCCAAAACTCCACCTCTGAAATGGGAGTGGTCAACTTTTTTTATGTTTTTCCTTCACAGTTTTTTTTGTGGGTGTCTCAGAGATCCCACCTTTGGAGCAGTTGTCAGGGGCCTCAAGGCTGTGCTGTGCCTCTTGGTCCCATCCCTCTACCACCTAGCGTTACCGTGCCAGAAGAGGTAAATCGTGTACGTTTCGAACCGTTTATCTCCTTCCGGGAATAATCCACCGACTCCAAACTGAGCCTGGCTTGTTTGTGATGTCCCGTTGTTCAACATATTCTGATTTCATACTTATCGGATCAACATAAGTGAGTTTTTTGGCTAAAAATGTAAAAATGGCTAAACGTTAGCAATTCCACTGCTTTGTTATTTGGTATTGCAACCACCATATGTACCCTAGCAACACCCAAGCAACCACCTTAATTACCCTAGCAACATCCTAGCAACCATCTTAATTACCCTAGCAACCACTTGAATAATGTCAAGCTAGCAACCACCATAGCAACCAACATGCCTACCCTAACAACCACCATAGCAACCATGTTATTTTGCATAGCAACCACCATATCTACCCTAGCAACACCACCAGCATATATTTTCTAACAGTTTTACCTTTACATCCTGCAGAAGTTCAAGAGGGATCTCTCGTATGCAGTGCTGCTCCTTTGCCTCATCAAGGTGAGACATGTCTAACCTACAGTATATTCCACCCTTATGTTTGCTTAATCTCATTCTGGCATATGGTTTTATTAAGCACTAAAAACTACCTGCACTCGTCACGTCACTCTGAACAGTGATCTCATCCTGGCATATGGTTTTATT
The DNA here is from genome assembly GCF_046254945.1 of Alosa pseudoharengus. Classification (NCBI taxonomy): domain Eukaryota; kingdom Metazoa; phylum Chordata; class Actinopteri; order Clupeiformes; family Clupeidae; genus Alosa; species Alosa pseudoharengus. Next base: position 42,204,419 of record NW_027468774.1, read on the forward strand.
AATCACACAGAAGGGAGGAATATAACTTATTATAGCTTAAATCACATCTCCACACTACAGGCGTTCAAAAAATATATAATTTAGGCTATCTACGGTAGGTACGGTTATGGTAGGTATGGTTATGGATATGGTTTGCATGGCTGAAACTGCTTTGCCTTTGAGTTGGAGCTCAAAACGTATCATATGTGTACCTCGTTCGCCAATATGCAAAATAGAGCCATGTATAGATTTATGTCCTCCAAAGTTTGCAGGAAAGTGGGACATGTCCTATTGTATGTTAAATCACACCTACAACTGATCGATCGTATGATATGCAAAAGTCTGCAGGAAAGTAGGTCAGGCTTTCAGAATATATACAGTGGGACATGTCTCAATTCATGTTAAATGTTAAATCATTTTCTTCATAATTAAAGGTTTGAAGGGACAGAGGACGGTGGTGCAAAAGAGAAGGAGGGCCAGCCGGGCCTCGTGGAGTTCAATCAGTGGCAGGGTATTTTTTAGCCTGACAGTGTAGCTGTAATGTTAAAGTTGGTGACTTTGGAGAGCTAGACGGTAAAGATGTGCACCCGCTAATATTGGGTACAGTGAAGAAAGAAAGGGAGGGAGGCTGCTTTTAAAAGAGAGGTAAAGTATAATTTTTTTACGGGTGCGAAATCACGATAAATGACCGGCAAAACCCTACTGCTGAACAAACTAGCCATGAAGATGAACAATTTTTCAGCATGTTCTAGTTGGAATATAGTAGGCTAGAAGCTAATGTAATAGTGTTATTTGATGCGATATCCCGTGATATTTTAGAGGAGGCTGCGCTTCCCCTTTAGTCTTAGAGCAATCGCCTCTAGATTAGATCTATCGAAGATGACATTCAATGGAAGAACAATTATTTTAGTATGGTCACAATCTGGCCCTGAGTTTTGATACAAATTATATTGACATGGCAACACAAACCTAATTGATAATGGATTTTAAGGGGGGGGGGGGGTTAACCCTAGATTACGGTTCATTTAGGGCCAAAGTATCTTGAGGCCTTTTGGACCAATGACAGGAAGGCTGAGCTGCTGAACATATATACTCTATATATACACTAATAGGGGTGTGTCAAGTGGTATGTATAAATGAAAGTGGTGTTAAGGTTTGTTTTTGTGTCAATCCTTTCTTGAAGTTCAGAAAAGGAACCTTAACATTTGTTTTTAATGACACTGAGCGTACTGTCTTACAGATGCTTTGGGGGGTGAGAGGCCGTACGTTGACCCTGATATCAGTGGCACACATTGCCGGATGGCAATTGGCCGTCTGATAAAAGAACATGGTATGACTGGCATTCTATGTTTTCAATTTCCTTATTTAAAGATCAAAATGATGCAGACTACTGAATCTGATTACACTTTAACACCCTTCTATCTCAGCACTGAGTCAGGGTTTGTCTCGGCCTGAATATCTGCCACAACACAGGCCGCCTTGGTGGCCTGAGGAGTTGCCCTTTGCCTCAGCCAGTGACGGTACGTTAATATTGAATAACCAGCTATTACTGTTTCGACTGCATGCACACAGCTGTTGCAACATGATTTGACTTTAACTTTGTTTCTCACTATGGTCATTTTGATACACTTTGATGCATTTTTTAAAGGAAAAGGTGAAGGGCGTAAAGCTTTCACTGCTGAAAAGCTGAGGCAGGTGGTACACTCATACAATATATTGTATTACAATCTCCAGGTATATATACAATTGTATGAACCTGTCTAAAACCTTTTGCATACCAGTGTGTTTTACAGACTAAAACAGATTTGTACATACATATCTAACAATAATGCGCTTTTCCTTTAATCTGTTGAGCTGCAGCAATCTGTTGAGGCACCACCATCACCCCCATCACCAGCACCAGCAACGACCCCCCACCCACCCCCATGATGCAAGGGCGCTGGGCACCAGCAGCAGCATCACCACTTCCAGCCTTTAATGCAGATTTCAATCTCCAGGTATATATGTACAATTGTATCAAGCTGTCTAAATTGCTGTAGTTTTGCTTCATTCCTTAAAAACACAGAAAATACTTAAAAAGAGAAGGATGAATGATTTCAAGTGCAACCATTGTGTTTAAAGACATTTGTACATACATATCTAACAACGATGCGCTTTTCCCTTAGTCAGAGAATGTGCAGCAGTTTGTTGAGGCACCACCAGCAACAGTAGCAGTACCAGCTGCAGCTGCAGCTGTGTCAGTGGCAGGAGCAGCACCAACAGCAGCACAAACACCATCAGCACCACAAACACCCAATGCAATAACAATAAAGGCATTCATTCATTTACTCATTAGTCATTTTAGTTTGTATTACTACAGTCATTATTATTGTTGTAATCTCACATGTACTATGGCTACCATAATTAAAATTAGATAGATACATAGATAATGTGTCTTAATAGGCCTACAGTGAAAATACATTATATGTAGCCAACTGTTCCAGCAATTCAATTCAATTTCAATTCAAAAAACTTTATTTATCCCCGAGGGGCAATTTTTCTATGCAGTCATAGTGACATATAAGACATAACACAACATATAAGACATAACACAACATATAAGACAGGACAGACAAAGAAAGAATAGGACAGACAGGAGTGTAGGGGGGGGGGGGGGGGGTAGTCCCAGGAGATGGAATTGGAGGGGGCTTGGATTCAAGTTCAAAAGGCGAATAGCCTCAAAAGTAAAGGTGGCCTTCCTCCTGTTAGTCCTAGCCAGAGGACAGCGCAGACGCCTGCCAGAGGGCAGCCATTCAAAAACCCTGTGTAGGACATGGGTAGAGTCTTCTAGGATGCAGTAGGCTTTCCTTAATGTTGCCTTGTCGTGCAGTGATGTCAGAGACTGAAGAGGGTGGCCAATGATTTTAGAACATGTGTTCACAATGCTCTGGAGGTGTTTCTTATTTTTGACTGAGAGGGAGTGAAACCAGCACATGGATGAAAAGGTCAGTATACTTTCAATAAAGAAGTGTAAAAAATGCTAAGAATCTTCCTGTTCACTCCAAAGGAGTAAAGCTTCCTCAAGAAATACTGCCTCTGTTGACATTTTTTCATACTCACCTCTGTATTAGAGTCAAAACGCAGTTTGTCATCAATGATAGTGCCCAGATATTTGTATTCATGTACAACTTCCACTGGTTCCCCATGGATTGTAGTTTTAGTCCTGCTCCCTCCACGCATAGTGAAGTCAATAAACATCTCCTTGGTCTTTGTAACATTTAGCTCCAAAAATGAGCTATCACACCATTCCACAAACTCACTGAGGACAGGCCCGTGATCTTGGACAGAACCATGTAGCAGGGAAAGGAGAACAGTATCGTCAGCAAACTTCACTAGGTGACGATCAGCATGGCGGCTTCTACAGTCATCTGTGTACAAGATGAAAAGTAGTGGTGAGAGGACACAACCTTGGGGTGAGCCAGTGGACGTGTATCTGATGTCAGAGAACCTCTTGTTGACCAGCACCGTCTGTGTTCTTTGGGTCAGAAAGTCTGTAATCCACAGAATTAGCTGATGATCCAGGTTGAAATAGTCCATACGTTTTTTAGCCAGCATGTGAGGTTGAATGGTGTTAAAGGCAGATGAGAAATCTGCAAATAGGAGCCGGGCAAAAGAATTTGGGCTTTACATGTTCATGGCATTCAAGCAAGGAGGAAGATGCATGGGGTATGGATATTGGACATGCATATCCACTCCTAGGCTTATTCTCCTATACTCCCCCTGTAGCCTAGTAGCCAGCATTACATTTTACATTTAAATCTCTCACTTTGGCCTATGGGACACTGACTGGATCTGCTCCTTGTTATTTCAATTCAATGATCAAGATGTACTTCCCCAACCGCCATGCTGTCTTCTGATTACCATTTGTTCTGTCGACTAGGCCTACTCTCATGAACGCTAAATTCAAGACTTCCTCAGTGGTTCCATGTGGGTGCAATACGTTGCACACTGCTCTCTGTTCCTGTGATAGTTTACAGTGTTTTTAAAAGGCGTCTAAAGGCACATTTGTTCAACATGCACTTAGTCCATTAAGCAGTAAAGCACTATAACTTGTTATTTATCATTGATTGAATGGGCATTTGTTTATTAGCCTATTGCCTAGCCTATTGCTATTGTCCTAATTACAGTCTGACCAACATCTTCATTTGTTACCTGTTCAATTTAAGTGTTAAATTGTTATCTATTTATGTTGCTTTGAACAGCAAAGATTAGGATAACGAGCCTCCTTATTCTTCAGCCAAGCAGGTAGGCCTACGGGGCGTTGCCTAGCAACAAGGGTCAGAAGTACACGTTTTTCGATATTTTGTGGAATTATACTTATTTTCATTGAATGCCAATGTCGTGAGTCATGTACCAACTTGCTTTAACTATTTCTATACATATTATACCCAGCAAAAGTCGTCTGTGCCAGTGTTTTGCATCCTAACAATATTTTGTTTATGTTTTAATACAAAACCGTTTTAATGAACTACAAATTCGGCGCCATTGTTATAAAGCAGCGTTGAAATGAACGCTACACGTCATGGGGCACGTAGTCTAATTACAGAAATAGCTATAATTTCAAAATTACAAAAATATTTTTATACATAACATGAGAAACATGCTTGAATTATTAAGATGTATCACCTGCTTGACTATAAAGTCAAAAGCTTGCAACATTTGTAATATGTTAAAATAAATGTAATTTTCCCATTTTTGCACATGAGATACACAAATGACAGAAACATTATTTATAATACATATCTTAAGTAATAAGCATACCAAATTTCAGACAAATCTGACCAGTGGTTCCACAATTCTGGCAACTCACAATATTACATTTTTACACCTTTGAGGGGCGCTACTGAGGTAACCGGGGTACCTGGGGCATTAAAAATTCTTGGAGATGCTTCCCTGCATCCGGATGAACAACATATGCTATTTTATTTCACCCTCTGAATATTTTTATTTTTCCTCAATAGTTTCAACTTTGGCAAAAAACATTTCACATGGGCTTAAAGGCAGAGGAAGCTTTTGAGGGTTTGGGATGGCATCATCAACCCAACTTGGTGTGCATCCAAAACTGTCAGAAAATGCAGCTGAATGGCTGTGTGGATGGTACCTTGCAGGGCTGCCGCGTAGGTCAAAACTGACCAGCAGGGTGATGTCATGCAAATCATGTTTATTTCATATCAAAACACTTGCATATATCAGATAAAAGCACAATATAGATGTTATAGGTGCTTGGTTTGATCCATGAACTTTTGTGCATCCAAAACTGTCAGAAAATGCAGCCGAATGGCTGTGTGGATGGTACTTTGCAGGGCTGTCGCGTAGGTCAAAACTGACCAGCAGGGTGATGTCATGCAAATCATGTTTATTTCATATCAAAACACTTGCATATATCAGATAAAAGCACAATATAGATGTTATGAGGTGCTTGGTTTGATCCATGAACTTTTGTGCATCCAAAACTGTCAGAAAATGCAGCCGAATGGCTGTGTGGATGGTACTTTGCAGGGCTGTCGCGTAGGTCAAAACTGACCAGCAGGGTGATGTCATGCAAATCATGTTTATTTCATATCAAAACACTTGCATTTATCAGATAAAAGCACAATATAGATGTTATGAGGTGCTTGGTTTGATCCATGAACTTTTGTGCATCCAAAACTGTCAGAAAATGCAGCCGAATGGCTGTGTGGATGGTACTTTGCAGGGCTGTCGCGTAGGTCAAAACTGACCAGCAGGGTGATGTCATGCAAATCATGTTTATTTCATATCAAAACACTTGCATTTATCAGAATAAAGCACAATATAGATGTTATGAGGTGCTTGGTTTGATCCATGAACTTTTGTGCATCCAAAACTGTCAGAAAATGCAGCCGAATGGCTGTGTGGATGGTACTTTGCAGGGCTGTCGCGTAGGTCAAAACTGACCAGCAGGGTGATGTCATGCAAATCATGTTTATTTCATATCAAAACACTTGCATTTATCAGATAAAAGTACAATATAGATGTTATGAGGTGCTTGGTTTGATCCATGAACTTTTGTGCATCCAAAACTGTCAGAAAATGCAGCCGAATGGCTGTGTGGATGGTACTTTGCAGGGCTGTCGCGTAGGTCAAAACTGACCAGCAGGGTGATGTCATGCAAATCATGTTTATTTCATATCAAAACACTTGCATATATCAGATAAAAGCACAATATAGATGTTATTAGGTGCTTGGTTTGATCCATGAACTTTTGTGCATCCAAAACTGTCAGAAAATGCAGCCGAATGGCTGTGTGGATGGTACTTTGCAGGGCTGTCGCGTAGGTCAAAACTGACCAGCAGGGTGATGTCATGCAAATCATGTTTATTTCATATCAAAACACTTGCATATATCAGATAAAAGCACAATATCGATGTTATGAGGTGCTTGGTTTGTGCATCCAAAACTGTCAGAAAATGCAGCCGAATGGCTGTGTGGATGGTACTTTGTGGATGTCGCATTTGAACCGTTTGCCCCGTGTTATCCCTGGTATATATATATTAGTGATGGGCAAATGAAACTTTGGTGAACCACTAAACCACAGCAGTGTGAAGCTAGCAACACTAATGAAAAAATCCAATATGGCTGCCACATGTAGAGTTTTCAACATAAAAGTCCTTACCCAAACCAGTATATGTAACCAAAAATATTGGTTTGCTAAGGACTTTTATGTTGAAAAATGTATGTGTGGCAGCCATCTTCTTGCTTTTCAGCTAGTATCGCTAGGTTCACACTGCTGTGGTTCAGTGGTTCACCAAAGCTTCATTTGCCCATCACTAATATATATGAGCAAAGTGTGACAATAGAATTCTAACTATTGGTAGTGCAGCTGCTGGTGGTGGTGCTACTGCTGCTTATTATTATATTTCTTTTACAGCATATAATAGATATTTATGTGTAAAGTCAAAGAAAAGATGGCAGGTGGGAAAAATACACTTTATTATACACAAGAAGGCAACACAGAACATTAATTACAGATTAATTACAGTGAATTTGTCATTTTTATTTGGTAAGGCACAACCACTTCTGGGGAACTATGTACCGGTATGTACTTCTCTCTGTACCTTCTTTGTCAAGGGGTACAGGTGTTTGTACTGGTCTGAGCGATGGTGTCATAACTTTTACTTTTTACTATAAAAAAAAAATCTTGTATGAGCTTTATCTTCATATTGTGATGACTACCATATCTTGCTTTAACATAATCAATAATGATATTATAGCAACTATTTAGTGTGCTAAATTTTTGTGTTTGTTTTGTCAGCCACTGTTTGATCTCTTGATTACTACCACTACGCCTCCCACTATGTAGAGCTGTGACAATTGATGAATCAATTGATCATAAATTAACAATCATAAATTAACAATGAAATTAATCATTAGTTGCAGCCCAGCTTTGATCGACCAGCCCGTGCTTTGATCCACCAGAGAAAATCACCTGCTGAAGTGCTAAGACGTGGGCCAGATGTGATGTTGATTTGTTGATATGGATAAATGTCATAATCATGAAACAACTGAGCATAATTGCTGTGATGGTTTGTGCTGGTGGTGCCGCTCCTGCTGCTCCTGCTGCAGCTACTGCTACTGCTGCTGCTGGTGCCGCTCCTGATGATGCTGCCGCTCCTCATGGGGGAGGGGGGTGGGGGGTGAGAGCCGCTCCTGATGCTGCTGCTGGGGTGGGGGGATGAGAGGCGCTGTGCCCCAGCGTACTTACTTCACAGTTTGTTGAGCCCGTACCCTAGAGTGGTACCAAACATACAGCCGTAAATGCTGCAGGAAGTGCTGCCTTGTCATGTACGGCAAATGGTGCTTCAGCCGTTTCAACCGTGCATTAAATTGCTCAGCCTGCTGGGTGTTTATGCCTGACAGCTGAGGATAGCTGTCAGCATTATAGCCAACACTGCAACCTGCACACACACAAACAATTGAAGAAAATATAGTATCGTTGTCTTGCATTGACAAGAACAAGTGAACAACAAGTGTAATGCATTGCAGTAAATTGTGTTGCAGAACATTGCTCACCTTTGTGATTCCTCCAGTGCAACCGGTCTATGAGGAACCAGCTGCTCTGGAAGAAAGCTGGATCCCTGTTAAGGCTGAAGCTGTGCAGCCTGCATGCATTGTCATAAATGATAACATCCGGTGCTGAAACCCATATAAAGAATGTAGACAGAAATCAATAGTTGCAGAAAATTTGTCGAAATTGGTACTACCAAAAACATGAAGGAAGTTTTTACCGGTCAGCCATTTGGTCTTCAATGCGGTAAATGGCAAGTCAACGGACTCTGGAGACTCCATTACCGCATGATGTGGCCCTCCTCAGCCATATTCCTCAAAAGGGGCAAAATAAATGGGGCCTCCTTCTCTGCAACCACCAGAAGTTGAGCCCATTCATCTTGCCCAGTTAGACCTTCCCCATACCTCTTCAGGGCCTCCCTGAGGTGTGGGGACTTGATCAGAATTCGATCACTATGACTATTGGAATGAAAAGCAAAATTGATGACTGTCATTTATTTTGTATAATTATATTTGTATAATATAATCTTGACATATGTCATACTATGACTGATGTTCATTTGTAAATACATATCAGAAAAGTTGAAGGATTGCATACATATACAGTACAATGTTAAAAAATACTTATCTTCCTTCTTTCCCTTGGTCTTTCCCTTGGTCCTGAGTGGGCGGTGTAGCCTGGGGCTGCTTGGCAAACCGGCGATGATAACCAAGCCATCCATCACCACAGCCCTGCAAGGAGCACATATCTGTTGTTATATGTTCAGTTGTGTTCAATTGTAATGCTGCTACTAGTATAGCTACTACTACTACTAATAATAATAATAATAATAGCAATAGTGATGATGATGATGATGATGATCATGGTGATGATAATCCAACCTTGGATTAGGCCCGCATTGAGGACAACAAAAGCCCTCAACCACTTGGATGTCCACCAATTTAAGGAACGACAGCCATGCCCACCGAAACCTCTTGTACGTGATTATCTCCTCCACCCCATAGTAAAATAACAAAGCAGTGGAATTGCTAACGTTTAGCCATTTTTAGCCAAAAAAACTCACTTATGTTGGTCCGATAAGTATGAAATCAGAATATGTTGAACAACGGGACGTCACAAACAAGCCAGGCTCAGTTTGGAGTCAGTGGATTATTCCCGGAAGGAGATAAACGGTTTGAAAAATACAAGGTTTACCTCTTCTGGCACAGTAACGCTAGGTGCTAGAGGGATGGGACCAAGAGGCACAGCACAGCCTTGAGGCCCCTGACAACTGCTCCAAAGGTGGGATCTCTGAGACACTCACAAAAAAAACTGTGAAGGAAAAACTTTCAAAAAGTTGACCACTCCCACTTCAGAGGTGGAGTTGTGGGTGGTAGCATGGAGCTACAAGGCTGAAATTCAAGTCAGACCTTCAGCACATGACCCACATGGAGCGTGCAAAGTTTCATCTCTCTAGCTGTAACGCAAAGCATTGTGCTGGCAAAAACGACTTTTTTGGCGATTTAACATTTAGCCATTTTTACATTTTTAGCCAAAAACCTCACTTATGTTGGTCCGATAAGTATGAAATCAGATTATGTTGAACAACGGGACATCACAAACAAGCCAGGCTCAGTTTGGAGTCAGTGGATTATTCCCAGAAAGAGATAAACGGTTTGAAACGTACAAGGTTTACCTCTTCTGGCACGGTAACGCTAGGTGCTAGAGGGATGGGACCAAGAGGCACAGCACAGCCTTGAGACCCCTGACAACTGCTCCAAAGGTGGGATTTCTGAGACACCCACAAAGAAAACTGTGAAAGAAAAACATAAAAAAAGTTGACCACTCCCATTTCAGAGGTGGAGTTTTGGGTGGTAGCATGGAGCTACGAGGCTAAAATTCAAGTCAGACCTTCTGCACATGACCCACATGGAGTGTGCAAAGTTTCATCCCTCTAGCTGTAACGCAAAGCATTGTGTCTGCAAAAAAATATTTTTTGCCGATTTAACATTTAGCCATTTTTACATTTTTAGCCAAAAACCTCACTTATGTTGGTCCGATAAGTATGAAATCAGATTATGTTGAACAACGGGACATCACAAACAAGCCAGGCTCAGTTTGGAGTCAGTGGATTATTCCCAGAAGGAGATAAACGGTTTGAAACGTACAAGGTTTACCTCTTCTGGCACGGTAACGCTAGGTGCTAGAGGGATGGGACCAAGAGGCACAGCACAGCCTTGAGACCCCTGACAACTGCTCCAAAGGTGGGATCTCTGAGACACCCACAAAGAAAACTGTGAAAGAAAAACATAAAAAAAGTTGACCACTCCCATTTCAGAGGTGGAGTTTTGGGTGGTAGCATGGAGCTACGAGGCTAAAATTCAAGTCAGACCTTCTGCACATGACCCACATGGAGTGTGCAAAGTTTCATCCCTCTAGCTGTAACGCAAAGCATTGTGTCTGCAAAAAAATATTTTTTTAATATTTAACATTTAGCCATTTATCATTTTTTAGCCAAAAGACACACATATGTTGGTCAGGTCAGTATTGGCGTTGCTATGGTGGTTACTATGGTCATATTATGGTGGTTGCTAGGTTGTTGCTAGGGTAATTTGAATGGTTGCTATGGTGTTGCTAGGGTAAATATGGTGGTTGCTATGCAAAATAACATGATTGCTATGGTGGTTGTTAGGGTAAGCATGTTGGTTGCTATGGTGGTTGCTAGCTTGACATTATTCAAGTGGTTGCTAGGGTAATTAAGATGGTTGCTAGGGTGTTGCTAGGGTAATTAAGGTGGTTGCTTCGGTGTTGCTAGGGTACATATGGTGGTTGCTATGCAAAATAACAAAGCAGTGGAATTGCTAACGTTTAGCCATTTTTACATTTTTAGCCAAAAAAACTCACTTATGTTGGTCCGATAAGTATGAAATCAGAATATGTTGAACAACGGGACATCACAAACAAGCCAGGCTGAGTTTGGAGTCAGTGGATTATTCCCGGAAGGAGATAAACGGTTTGAAAAATACAAGGTTTACCTCTTCTGGCACAGTAACGCTAGGTGCTAGAGGGATGGGACCAAGAGGCACAGCACAGCCTTGAGGCCCCTGACAACTGCTCCAAAGGTGGGATCTCTGAGACACTCACAAAAAAAACTGTGAAGGAAAAACTTTCAAAAAGTTGACCACTCCCACTTCAGAGGTGGAGTTGTGGGTGGTAGCATGGAGCTACAAGGCTGAAATTCAAGTCAGACCTTCAGCACATGACCCACATGGAGCGTGCAAAGTTTCATCTCTCTAGCTGTAACGCAAAGCATTGTGCTGGCAAAAACGACTTTTTTGGCGATTTAACATTTAGCCATTTTTACATTTTTAGCCAAAAACCTCACTTATGTTGGTCCGATAAGTATGAAATCAGATTATGTTGAACAACGGGACATCACAAACAAGCCAGGCTCAGTTTGGAGTCAGTGGATTATTCCCAGAAAGAGATAAACGGTTTGAAACGTACAAGGTTTACCTCTTCTGGCACGGTAACGCTAGGTGCTAGAGGGATGGGACCAAGAGGCACAGCACAGCCTTGAGACCCCTGACAACTGCTCCAAAGGTGGGATCTCTGAGACACTCACAAAAAAAACTGTGAAGGAAAAACTTTCAAAAAGTTGACCACTCCCACTTCAGAGGTGGAGTTGTGGGTGGTAGCATGGAGCTACAAGGCTGAAATTCAAGTCAGACCTTCAGCACATGACCCACATGGAGCGTGCAAAGTTTCATCTCTCTAGCTGTAACGCAAAGCATTGTGCTGGCAAAAACGACTTTTTTGGCGATTTAACATTTAGCCATTTTTACATTTTTAGCCAAAAACCTCACTTATGTTGGTCCGATAAGTATGAAATCAGATTATGTTGAACAACGGGACATCACAAACAAGCCAGGCTCAGTTTGGAGTCAGTGGATTATTCCCAGAAAGAGATAAACGGTTTGAAACGTACAAGGTTTACCTCTTCTGGCACGGTAACGCTAGGTGCTAGAGGGATGGGACCAAGAGGCACAGCACAGCCTTGAGACCCCTGACAACTGCTCCAAAGGTGGGATTTCTGAGACACCCACAAAGAAAACTGTGAAAGAAAAACATAAAAAAAGTTGACCACTCCCATTTCAGAGGTGGAGTTTTGGGTGGTAGCATGGAGCTACGAGGCTAAAATTCAAGTCAGACCTTCTGCACATGACCCACATGGAGTGTGCAAAGTTTCATCCCTCTAGCTGTAACGCAAAGCATTGTGTCTGCAAAAAAATATTTTTTGCCGATTTAACATTTAGCCATTTTTACATTTTTAGCCAAAAACCTCACTTATGTTGGTCCGATAAGTATGAAATCAGATTATGTTGAACAACGGGACATCACAAACAAGCCAGGCTCAGTTTGGAGTCAGTGGATTATTCCCAGAAGGAGATAAACGGTTTGAAACGTACAAGGTTTACCTCTTCTGGCACGGTAACGCTAGGTGCTAGAGGGATGGGACCAAGAGGCACAGCACAGCCTTGAGACCCCTGACAACTGCTCCAAAGGTGGGATCTCTGAGACACCCACAAAGAAAACTGTGAAAGAAAAACATAAAAAAAGTTGACCACTCCCATTTCAGAGGTGGAGTTTTGGGTGGTAGCATGGAGCTACGAGGCTAAAATTCAAGTCAGACCTTCTGCACATGACCCACATGGAGTGTGCAAAGTTTCATCCCTCTAGCTGTAACGCAAAGCATTGTGTCTGCAAAAAAATATTTTTTTAATATTTAACATTTAGCCATTTATCATTTTTTAGCCAAAAGACACACATATGTTGGTCAGGTCAGTATTGGCGTTGCTATGGTGGTTACTATGGTCATATTATGGTGGTTGCTAGGTTGTTGCTAGGGTAATTTGAATGGTTGCTATGGTGTTGCTAGGGTAAATATGGTGGTTGCTATGCAAAATAACATGATTGCTATGGTGGTTGTTAGGGTAAGCATGTTGGTTGCTATGGTGGTTGCTAGCTTGACATTATTCAAGTGGTTGCTAGGGTAATTAAGATGGTTGCTAGGGTGTTGCTAGGGTAATTAAGGTGGTTGCTTCGGTGTTGCTAGGGTACATATGGTGGTTGCTATGCAAAATAACAAAGCAGTGGAATTGCTAACGTTTAGCCATTTTTACATTTTTAGCCAAAAAAACTCACTTATGTTGGTCCGATAAGTATGAAATCAGAATATGTTGAACAACGGGACATCACAAACAAGCCAGGCTGAGTTTGGAGTCAGTGGATTATTCCCGGAAGGAGATAAACGGTTTGAAAAATACAAGGTTTACCTCTTCTGGCACAGTAACGCTAGGTGCTAGAGGGATGGGACCAAGAGGCACAGCACAGCCTTGAGGCCCCTGACAACTGCTCCAAAGGTGGGATCTCTGAGACACTCACAAAAAAAACTGTGAAGGAAAAACTTTCAAAAAGTTGACCACTCCCACTTCAGAGGTGGAGTTGTGGGTGGTAGCATGGAGCTACAAGGCTGAAATTCAAGTCAGACCTTCAGCACATGACCCACATGGAGCGTGCAAAGTTTCATCTCTCTAGCTGTAACGCAAAGCATTGTGCTGGCAAAAACGACTTTTTTGGCGATTTAACATTTAGCCATTTTTACATTTTTAGCCAAAAACCTCACTTATGTTGGTCCGATAAGTATGAAATCAGATTATGTTGAACAACGGGACATCACAAACAAGCCAGGCTCAGTTTGGAGTCAGTGGATTATTCCCAGAAAGAGATAAACGGTTTGAAACGTACAAGGTTTACCTCTTCTGGCACGGTAACGCTAGGTGCTAGAGGGATGGGACCAAGAGGCACAGCACAGCCTTGAGACCCCTGACAACTGCTCCAAAGGTGGGATCTCTGAGACACTCACAAAAAAAACTGTGAAGGAAAAACTTTCAAAAAGTTGACCACTCCCACTTCAGAGGTGGAGTTGTGGGTGGTAGCATGGAGCTACAAGGCTGAAATTCAAGTCAGACCTTCAGCACATGACCCACATGGAGCGTGCAAAGTTTCATCTCTCTAGCTGTAACGCAAAGCATTGTGCTGGCAAAAACGACTTTTTTGGCGATTTAACATTTAGCCATTTTTACATTTTTAGCCAAAAACCTCACTTATGTTGGTCCGATAAGTATGAAATCAGATTATGTTGAACAACGGGACATCACAAACAAGCCAGGCTCAGTTTGGAGTCAGTGGATTATTCCCAGAAAGAGATAAACGGTTTGAAACGTACAAGGTTTACCTCTTCTGGCACGGTAACGCTAGGTGCTAGAGGGATGGGACCAAGAGGCACAGCACAGCCTTGAGACCCCTGACAACTGCTCCAAAGGTGGGATTTCTGAGACACCCACAAAGAAAACTGTGAAAGAAAAACATAAAAAAAGTTGACCACTCCCATTTCAGAGGTGGAGTTTTGGGTGGTAGCATGGAGCTACGAGGCTAAAATTCAAGTCAGACCTTCTGCACATGACCCACATGGAGTGTGCAAAGTTTCATCCCTCTAGCTGTAACGCAAAGCATTGTGTCTGCAAAAAAATATTTTTTGCCGATTTAACATTTAGCCATTTTTACATTTTTAGCCAAAAACCTCACTTATGTTGGTCCGATAAGTATGAAATCAGATTATGTTGAACAACGGGACATCACAAACAAGCCAGGCTCAGTTTGGAGTCAGTGGATTATTCCCAGAAGGAGATAAACGGTTTGAAACGTACAAGGTTTACCTCTTCTGGCACGGTAACGCTAGGTGCTAGAGGGATGGGACCAAGAGGCACAGCACAGCCTTGAGACCCCTGACAACTGCTCCAAAGGTGGGATCTCTGAGACACCCACAAAGAAAACTGTGAAAGAAAAACATAAAAAAAGTTGACCACTCCCATTTCAGAGGTGGAGTTTTGGGTGGTAGCATGGAGCTACGAGGCTAAAATTCAAGTCAGACCTTCTGCACATGACCCACATGGAGTGTGCAAAGTTTCATCCCTCTAGCTGTAACGCAAAGCATTGTGTCTGCAAAAAAATATTTTTTTAATATTTAACATTTAGCCATTTATCATTTTTTAGCCAAAAGACACACATATGTTGGTCAGGTCAGTATTGGCGTTGCTATGGTGGTTACTATGGTCATATTATGGTGGTTGCTAGGTTGTTGCTAGGGTAATTTGAATGGTTGCTATGGTGTTGCTAGGGTAAATATGGTGGTTGCTATGCAAAATAACATGATTGCTATGGTGGTTGTTAGGGTAAGCATGTTGGTTGCTATGGTGGTTGCTAGCTTGACATTATTCAAGTGGTTGCTAGGGTAATTAAGATGGTTGCTAGGGTGTTGCTAGGGTAATTAAGGTGGTTGCTTCGGTGTTGCTAGGGTACATATGGTGGTTGCTATGCAAAATAACAAAGCAGTGGAATTGCTAACGTTTAGCCATTTTTACATTTTTAGCCAAAAAAACTCACTTATGTTGGTCCGATAAGTATGAAATCAGAATATGTTGAACAACGGGACATCACAAACAAGCCAGGCTGAGTTTGGAGTCAGTGGATTATTCCCGGAAGGAGATAAACGGTTTGAAAAATACAAGGTTTACCTCTTCTGGCACAGTAACGCTAGGTGCTAGAGGGATGGGACCAAGAGGCACAGCACAGCCTTGAGGCCCCTGACAACTGCTCCAAAGGTGGGATCTCTGAGACACTCACAAAAAAAACTGTGAAGGAAAAACTTTCAAAAAGTTGACCACTCCCACTTCAGAGGTGGAGTTGTGGGTGGTAGCATGGAGCTACAAGGCTGAAATTCAAGTCAGACCTTCAGCACATGACCCACATGGAGCGTGCAAAGTTTCATCTCTCTAGCTGTAACGCAAAGCATTGTGCTGGCAAAAACGACTTTTTTGGCGATTTAACATTTAGCCATTTTTACATTTTTAGCCAAAAACCTCACTTATGTTGGTCCGATAAGTATGAAATCAGATTATGTTGAACAACGGGACATCACAAACAAGCCAGGCTCAGTTTGGAGTCAGTGGATTATTCCCAGAAAGAGATAAACGGTTTGAAACGTACAAGGTTTACCTCTTCTGGCACGGTAACGCTAGGTGCTAGAGGGATGGGACCAAGAGGCACAGCACAGCCTTGAGACCCCTGACAACTGCTCCAAAGGTGGGATCTCTGAGACACTCACAAAAAAAACTGTGAAGGAAAAACTTTCAAAAAGTTGACCACTCCCACTTCAGAGGTGGAGTTGTGGGTGGTAGCATGGAGCTACAAGGCTGAAATTCAAGTCAGACCTTCAGCACATGACCCACATGGAGCGTGCAAAGTTTCATCTCTCTAGCTGTAACGCAAAGCATTGTGCTGGCAAAAACGACTTTTTTGGCGATTTAACATTTAGCCATTTTTACATTTTTAGCCAAAAACCTCACTTATGTTGGTCCGATAAGTATGAAATCAGATTATGTTGAACAACGGGACATCACAAACAAGCCAGGCTCAGTTTGGAGTCAGTGGATTATTCCCAGAAAGAGATAAACGGTTTGAAACGTACAAGGTTTACCTCTTCTGGCACGGTAACGCTAGGTGCTAGAGGGATGGGACCAAGAGGCACAGCACAGCCTTGAGACCCCTGACAACTGCTCCAAAGGTGGGATTTCTGAGACACCCACAAAGAAAACTGTGAAAGAAAAACATAAAAAAAGTTGACCACTCCCATTTCAGAGGTGGAGTTTTGGGTGGTAGCATGGAGCTACGAGGCTAAAATTCAAGTCAGACCTTCTGCACATGACCCACATGGAGTGTGCAAAGTTTCATCCCTCTAGCTGTAACGCAAAGCATTGTGTCTGCAAAAAAATATTTTTTGCCGATTTAACATTTAGCCATTTTTACATTTTTAGCCAAAAACCTCACTTATGTTGGTCCGATAAGTATGAAATCAGATTATGTTGAACAACGGGACATCACAAACAAGCCAGGCTCAGTTTGGAGTCAGTGGATTATTCCCAGAAGGAGATAAACTGTTTGAAACGTACAAGGTTTACCTCTTCTGGCACGGTAACGCTAGGTGCTAGAGGGATGGGACCAAGAGGCACAGCACAGCCTTGAGACCCCTGACAACTGCTCCAAAGGTGGGATCTCTGAGACACCCACAAAGAAAACTGTGAAAGAAAAACATAAAAAAAGTTGACCACTCCCATTTCAGAGGTGGAGTTTTGGGTGGTAGCATGGAGCTACGAGGCTAAAATTCAAGTCAGACCTTCTGCACATGACCCACATGGAGTGTGCAAAGTTTCATCCCTCTAGCTGTAACGCAAAGCATTGTGTCTGCAAAAAAATATTTTTTTAATATTTAACATTTAGCCATTTATCATTTTTTAGCCAAAAGACACACATATGTTGGTCAGGTCAGTATTGGCGTTGCTATGGTGGTTACTATGGTCATATTATGGTGGTTGCTAGGTTGTTGCTAGGGTAATTTGAATGGTTGCTATGGTGTTGCTAGGGTAAATATGGTGGTTGCTATGCAAAATAACATGATTGCTATGGTGGTTGTTAGGGTAAGCATGTTGGTTGCTATGGTGGTTGCTAGCTTGACATTATTCAAGTGGTTGCTAGGGTAATTAAGATGGTTGCTAGGGTGTTGCTAGGGTAATTAAGGTGGTTGCTTCGGTGTTGCTAGGGTACATATGGTGGTTGCTATGCAAAATAACAAAGCAGTGGAATTGCTAACGTTTAGCCATTTTTACATTTTTAGCCAAAAAAACTCACTTATGTTGGTCCGATAAGTATGAAATCAGAATATGTTGAACAACGGGACATCACAAACAAGCCAGGCTCAGTTTTGAGTTGGTGGATTATTCCCGGAAGGAGATAAATGGTTCGAAACGTACAAGGTTTACCTCTTCTGGCACGGTAACGCTAGGTGCTAGAGGGATGGGACCAAGAGGCACGGCACAGCCTTGAGGCCCCTGACAACTGCTCCAAAGGTGGGATCTCTGAGACACCCACAAAAAAAACTGTGAAGGAAAAACATAAAAAAAGTTGACCACTCCCATTTCAGAGGTGGAGTTTTGGGTGGTAGCATGGAGCTACGAGGCTGAAATTCAAGTCAGACCTTCTGCACATGACCCACATGGAGTGTGCAAAGTTTCATCCCTCTAGCTGTAACGCAAAGCATTGTGTCTGCAAAAAAATATTTTTTTAATATTTAACATTTAGCCATTTATCATTTTTTAGCCAAAAAACACACATATGTTGGTCAGGTCAGTATTGGCGTTGCTATGGTGGTTACTATGGTCATATTATGGTGGTTGCTAGGTTGTTGCTAGGATAATTTGAATGGTTGCTATGGTGTTGCTAGGGTAGATATGGTGGTTGCTATGCAAAATAACATGGTGGCTATGGTGGTTGTTAGGGTAAGCATCTTGGTTGCTATGGTGGTTGCTAGCTTGACATTATTCAAGTGGTTGCTATGGTAATTAAGATGGTTGCTAGGGTGTTGCTAGGGTAATTAAGGATGTTGCTTGGGTGTTGCTAGGGTACATATGGTGGTTGCTATGCAAAATAACAAAGCAGTGGAATTGCTAACGTTTAGCCATTTTTACATTTTTAGCCAAAAAAACTCACTTATGTTGGTCCGATAAGTATGAAATCAGAATATGTTGAACAACGGGACATCACAAACAAGCCAGGCTCAGTTTGGAGTCGGTGGATTATTCCCGGAAGGAGATAAACTGTTCGAAACTGTTTGAAACGTACAAGGTTTCTCTCTTCTGGCGCGGTAACGCTAGGTGCTAGAGGGATGGGACCAAGACGAACGGCACCGCCTTGAGGCCCCTGACAACTGCTCCAAAGGTGGGATCTCTGAGACACTCACAAAAAAAACTGTGAAGGAAAAACTTTAATAAAGTTGACCACTCCCACTTCAGAGGTGGAGTTTTGGGTGGTAGCATGGAGCTACGAGGCTGAAATTCAAGTCAGACCTTCTGCACACGACCCACATTGCATTGTGTCTGCAAATTTTTGTTTTTTGACTATTTAACATTTAACCATTTTTCAATTTTTTTTAAAAAAACACACTGTTGGTCAGGTCAGTAATGGCGTTGCTATGGTGGTTACTATGGTCATATTATGGTGGTTGCTAAGTTGTTGCTAGGGTAATTTGAATGGTTGCTATGGTGTTGCTAGGGTAGATATGGTGGTTGCTATGCAAAATAACATGGTTGCTATGGTGGTTGTTAGGGTAAGCATGTTGGTTGCTATGGTGGTTGCTAGCTTGAAGGTGGGCCATGTGTTAATGTATGTTAACTCACATGTATAAGTGACAGGCTTTCAGAAAATATATGGTTTGCATGGCTGAAACTGCTTTGCCTTTATATTGGAGCTAAAAAAAAAAAAAGCCTGTCACTTGTACATGTGAGTTAACATACATTAGCACATGGTCCACCTTCCTGCAAACTTTGGAGGACATAAATGTATACATGGCTCTATTTTGTATATTGGCGAATGAATGGGGCATATGATGTTTTGAGCTCCAACACAAAGGCAAAGCAGTTGCAGCCATGAAAACTATGTATTTTCTGAATATGATGTACCATAGTAAATAGGAAGGTGTGACATGTCTTAATTCATATTAATTGACATCTACAGGATAGGTGTAACAGCGTTGATTCCTCCGAGAGAGTGCGTGTGTGTGTGTGAGTGAGTGAGTGAGTGAGTGTGTGTGTGTGTGTGTGTGTCTAATACTGTACATACCGATTGGCTCTGTATTCTCAAGTCCATGCAGGTCCTTCCCAGTTGAAAATGAAGAGGCCACATTATCTGAAGGAGATCAATAGGAACCTTGCTTTAAATCCCCATCCAAGAGCAATTATGCCTACAGTTAGTGTTCTTTTTTCAAAAACAGTCAACAACAACCATCAGCCCACCAAAACAACACACAACAACAATTGCACACACAACAACACATACACCACAGAACAACAACAACAACAACAACAACAACAACAGACAGCCACAGCAGGACAACACAAGCGGAACATAACATAATTCTGTGATGTTGTAATACCTCTATAATATTCTATAGACGCTATAGTATTTCTATAGTAGTCTTATATATTAATTCTAAGACTGATTTCTGAACACTGGACACTCAGGTTAAAATAATATATACTACTGAACACTCCAGATTAAATCATATGTACTATACCCTTCCTTACATTGCTAACCTCTTCCAACTTACAATCACTGCCAGAGTCGAATGTCCGAAGAATGCCGAGCAATACATTTTGAGAGAAAGAAAATTAAAAATATGAATGTGTTCAATGCAAATGCAAGATGGACATACCAAGGACCACTGGTCAAATTATGTGGGATAGGGATTTGGGGTGGAAAGGAAAACACATCAGAACAGCTTCTTTCTGAAAGGGGAAGAATATTTTTTTCAATAATTCATTCATTTATTTATCTGACCACTGGGCCACAGGAAATCATCATGTGTTCACTAATACATGGATTGCCCTGTAAACAAGACAATTCTTTGGTGCAATGTTATTTTTGTTTCCCCATAACAGCTGGGCATCTCAACAGCTACAACCACAAACTCATGACTAGATGGCTACCTCAGTGCAGTATTGTATCGGCCAGTTGATTTATTTGAAGAAAATATTGTAGTAATACTGCAATATTGTTATAATATCCATCTCTTCTAAGTTACTGCAACAGAGAATTATAAGATTCAACGTTTGTTTTGAACTGTCCATTTTGATGAAGTTTGCCTATTGCCAGCGCTAGCTTATTAGCTTTTTCATTGCGTGCATGTAACATCGATGTGTATAGAATGATCCATTCCATCATTGAAAATGTATCGTTTTATTATCAAAGTACACTAGAAAAGAAAATGGAAACATTACCCAATAGCCAACTATCAAGGTGAACAGTAAGTTATATTGACATTAAACGGGACATTGCTTACTTACATCACCGGCGGCATGGTAAGACACGGGGCAGGCAGACTGCTGCCAGCTGTTGTCTTAAAACCTAGGCCTATTGACGTGATCTCCTTGTTTTCTTATACTTGCAAAACTTGGAAGCGAACAAGGCAGAACAGGAGTTTAACTGACCACGAAAAAAGACATACTTTTGTACCAATTTACCAAGGCTGACCACAACATCCATCCCTATGCATCCATCTGGGCTGCGCAGCCGAGGAGTGAACAATTATGTCGCAAACTAATGACATCAATAGGACGTGATGGAAAATTTCTCCGATTTGAACTGGACTTTCGCCACTTTTTAAAAAAAGTATGTCCGAGAACTTTATAGCAGTCACCTTCCAAACAGTCCACAAATCTCAAACAAACTACTAAATATATCGCGGATGTTTAACAAGGCTCAAATTAAAATATTACAGCTTTACCAGGCTATTATTATTAAAATTAGGCTCGCTCGTAGCCTATTAAAGGCACGCTCGCTTATACCAATTAAAAAAACAAAACACTATCGCCAATAAATATTAAATATCCTACAGATGTGCGTGATAGGTCATGTTATCCAACTAAAATAGGGTAGCAGTTTAAACACACATTTTGAAACAGAAACAATAGCAAACACGAGCAAATGAACGGATTTAAGCTAGCCTACTGTAGCCTACCTGTGAAAACCATTGCAAGCTCGAGGAAGCCTATTTCAGGCTATCGCGCATGTGCGAATTATTGACAATTGCGTACATTACTGTACGCATTGGCGTGCACAG
>NW_027468774.1:42228733-42261233 GCF_046254945.1 Alosa pseudoharengus
ATAGGGGGAATTGATCACCACATAGCCTACTTGCCAACAGATTAAAAGGGAGTTTAGAGAATCTGTTGTAAAAAGAAATAGTCCTTTAGTCCACAAACACAAGTATTAGGCTATATGTTTTCAGGGAGAATTGTAAGGTTCACGTTTGGAATTGAATTGAAGTACTTGTTCAGGTACTGTAAGGCCAGGAATCATGTTTTCTTAAGTGGCCTTAACTGATGGGTTTATTTACAGCAATACCCTGAAATCCAACTCCAACAGAGATATCCGAACAACAGTGCTGTTTTGCACATAATGTGATTGGACTGCATGGGACTGCTAGCCTGACGAGCCAGACCCACATTAAAATGTAGGGTCTGGGCACTCACCGTTTGCAGTGCTCAGTCCGAGGGGTGGGATAATCGGTTGTCTTTCAAATTCCCTCTGCACGCAATAGGACAGCGCTGAGTCCCATGCGTTTTCCCACCAGCAGAGCTAGTTGGCTAGTTGAAACTTTTTAAATTTTAAAACAAGCTTAACTCGTGTCACACTGTTGGCCAACAGCAACATCCATCTTCTTTGTTTTCAAGTAGCAGGGAATTCAAGCCAAACCGTTGCAACTCTGCCATCGATCATTATGTTAAGCCCACCTAACGATTCTATACACGATTTGATTGGCCTGATAGAAGTTTAATTTTTCGAGCTCACAAGCCAAAGGAGAGTTGCTAGACTAGCCCTGGAAGCAAATGTAATTTGCTGCCGCTAGCATAGGCGTGCATACATAGACACTAGGTGGTGCTACAGCACTAGGAAGTTTGCCCGTTATCAACGAAAATGCCCTTTTGAAACTTGTTTTTTTAATTATTAATATTATTACGATTTTACTGAGGTCGGTTTTGAAATTATCTTTTGAAAACCTGAGCCATTAAAAACGACTGAAACAATGCCCCGAAATGAGCCACCTCCTTGCGCACACCCGACCAGCCTATCTCTCTTTCTTTGTCACGTGAACTCGCGCGGTCGTGCGCAGGGCACGCCAGTTGTGCAGCACCATAGCAGTTCAGTAGGCGTCTTCAGATAGCAGGCATGGTCGCTGACAGGCTGCTTCTCCTGTGCCCCATCAGCCAGGTAACATACAGATCAAGCAAAATCTTACAGTTTGCCCTCTAAGCCCAACATGTAATAATTTTGTTGTGCAGTAAAATGTCTCATTCAGCACCAAACAAGCATTTTTGCCGACTGGTCACCTGATAAACTAGTTAGATAAAGCTAGATAAAGTTTTACGCTGTAGCCCAAGTCAATGACAGATAACTTGAGGACGACCACATAGGCTAAAAATAATTTCGGTAGAGTTTGCAATTGCAAATCTATGTGTTAAGACGAACGTTTTCTGTTGTATAGGTTTTGTTAGGCAACATAAATTAACACATTTGGTCTCTTTATTGTCTTCATTTTATATTGATCTACTAATTGCAGCACAAGTCAAATTTCATTCAACATGTGCGTGTCATTTTTTTTTTTTAATTAAGTGTTCCACGTGCGCTAAAAAGTGCCCCCCCCCCCCCCCCCCCCCCCCTCCTGAGCACCTGCCCCCCAAAATGTCTGTGCACGCCACTGGCCGCTAGGGTGCGTCTAGATTTCTAGGCTATGGGACTGCAATTCCATCACTAACTATAAAGAGGTCAGTTGTGTTCTCATAATTAATACCGTTTCCATTGCAATACCCTTGCAACAACAAATAAGAGTATTACTTTCATAGACACAGCGGCTTAAAGCCTCCTGTTGAGTGGAGTGAAACAGTCCCCTGCAACTCCCGCTGTCTTCTCTCAGGGGAGCCAAACATCAGCATACTAATTATGGTGGGGAGCAGCGCTGCTCTGTTGCACCATGTGATCAGTATCCCACACCACACACACACCGTCTGATCCTGTTCTCCCCACACAGCTCATATCTTTTTGAGGTTGCTATAGGTTACGGGGACGCTGGCGAGATACACCGCTCTGTCTGGCATCATGTTTTTGTTTGTTTTTATGTAATGTTTGTAATTTTATGTAATGTCATGTTCATTTTTTGTATTGATTTGTGTAGTTAAATGTATTCTCTCTTCGACTATAAGTCGCTCCTGAGTATAAGTCGAATCAGTCAAAAAATGCATCATGAACAGGAAAAAAACATATATAAGTCGCACCGGACTATAAGTCACATTTATTTAGAAATGTATTTCACAAAATCCAAAACCAAAAACAGAGACTATGTAACTGGATTATTGAGGCCAAAAAGATTAATGTTAATGAAGACGAAGGAGTGAAGGCAGCCAAGTGAGGGCAAGAAGGTAATTGCAAAGCAAAAGATTCACTGAAAGAAAATGCCATGTGGTACACCAAAATGTATCTAAAATGTGGAGAATACAATGCAATGAAGCATTTTGGGCGATGTGGAGTCACAAGCTGACATCAGATTAAATGCTCACGGGAGAGAAAAAGATGCAGTTTTAGACGAGACTGAAGGAAGCCAGGCAATAGGCCTATAGGCCCGACGGTATTGTAAAGCAATTTACAAAAGATTCACTGAACAAAAATGCTGATATGATACATGAAAATGTAGCAAATAATGTGGAGAATGCAATGCAATCAAGCAATTTGGACGATGTGGAGTCACAAGCTGGCAGCAGATTAAATGCTCACGATAGAGAAAAAGATGGTTTTAAAAGGACGTGACCGAAGCTGAGGCAAGCCAGGCAATAGGCCTATAGGCCCAACGGTAATTGTAAAGCAATTTACAAAAGATTCACTGAACAAAAATGCTGATGTGGTACATGAAAATTTAGCTAAAAATGTGGAGAATGCAATGCAATCAAGCATTTTGGACGATGTGGAGAGACAAGCCGGCAGCAGATTAAATTCTTGATAGAGAAAAAGATGCGGTTTTAAAAGGACGTGCAGACCGAAGCTGCAACAAGCAGGTGATATTTAGAAATTTATTTCACAAAATCCAAGACTAAGAACAGACAGACTATGTAACTGGACACATTGAGGCCAAAAATATTGAGAATTCTACAGGGAATGTATGTTGAAGACGAAGGAGTGAATAGTGGCAAGAGGTAAGCCGAAGGCTGCTGATAAGGGCCCGACGATATTGTAAAGAAAAGATTCACTGAACAAAAATGCTGATGTGGTACATGAAAATTTAGCTAAAAATGTGGAGAATGCAATGCAATCAAGCATTTTGGACGATATATTGGAACAAGCTGGCAGCAGAACAAATGCTCAATGAGAGAGCGAGAGAAAAAAAGATGCGCATTTAAAACCAGGGCCTAAATTTCAGCGCGGGATTGCGGGTATTGCGCATAAATTATTACTAAGTATTGAGCATACTAATAAAAGTCCCGCAACTCTAGCCATCATAATGTGAGAAATTCTCACACATTTTACAGCGCTGTCTGACGTTAATCTAATGAGCGGCCTGAATGCGGGACTATTGACTGGACGGACCAACTCTGACTTCAATTGAACCCCATGCAGAGACACACACACGCGCGCGCGCGCAGGACCACTTTGGGGGTGCCTCTCTCTCTCTCTCTTTGCTCTCTCTCTCTCTCTCAGCAGGATTTGTCACCGCTAAAGTCAAATTATAGCTATAGGTACTTTTACATCAACCGCTATCGACAGGAAAGGAAAACAAACGTTTAGCGATCAGGAACCGTCAGGTATTTTGCAAACACAGAAGCATGAAAGCCTATAATATAACGCGAAAGAACATGGATGTGTTCTCCATTTGAGGAACGTTATAATCGATTGCGGACGTGAACAGCTACAGACACGGAGGGGCGCATATAGCCTAAGGCCTACTTTCACTTTCTGTGCGTATTCGCATGAAGGATAATTAGTAGCAAAACAGCGATCAAATATCACATGGCAGTGAGTTTTGTTTTCAAATGTTTTCATGCATTTCGAGAATAAAGATGAAATGTAATATCGACTCATGTCGACATTAAACTCAACATTTTGAGAATAAAGTTGAAATATCATGTTGACTTTAATCTCGACGTGTCGACATTAAACTCAACATTTTGAGAATAAAGTTAGTTTGGAGAGAGAACGACCGCTCGGGACGATTGAAAGGGAAGACGAATGAAACAATGCAACAAGTGCAACAATGATTCAGAGTGTTCGAGTGCAACAATGATTAGACATAAGCCTATATCATGTGGACAAAACATAGAACATATTAACCTACGTTGCTCAGCCAAATACTTTGCTGTTAGGTCCTTATCACGGAGTTACAGGCGGTAAATGCGATGGTCAAAAGTAGCCTAAACGAAGAGGCGATTCTAGAGTCTGTGGGGGCCCCAAGCAAAAATTCCAAGGGGGCCCTACCGACAAGTTTTATAACCATTATGTTATATCCAGGGGTGAAAGTAAGCCGGTACTGGCCGGTACTGAGTACCACTAAAATATTTGGAGATGGTACGCCGTACCGGAAAGAAAACTATACTGTACTATTTCTGTAAAACAAACTAATTTATTTGTTAAACTTTATGCAGTAGAACTACACGCATGCAGGACATAATGTTTGCGCAGGAGAGAGAATGAGAATAAGAGCGCAAGCACGCACGCAACCACCAATGATTAGAACACTGATAAGATTTGAAGGCCATGGACATACATCTTTCTTTCGAAAACAGAAATGGTGAGGCAAGGTAGGCAAGAGAGATACATTGCTGGTCAAAACGTTAGCGTAACAACTGGTTTATAATGCTGAATGAAGCACAAAGCTTTACTAAAGCACATCCACTGATTAAAGGCACAAACACAACGAACTAAGGTAACTTTTATGCATGCGTGAACCTATACATACCGGTAGATATGGCTGTGTAGTCTGTGCCATAACATTTATTCCTGCAGGCTGCCCGTTTTGGCTGTCATACTTTTAAATGGCTTCGCAAGAAGTAGGCCTACATAGACCATAACTTGTACTATTGTCATCTTCTTTAAGAACTTTTCCCAATATTTCTCATAGCCTAAATCGCTTTTCCTGAAGGGGTGTCTTTATTATTTTAACTCGCTTCTTTACTGTTGACTTTACTGTATTGATGCTTTACTGTATTAATGCTAGCCTTCTCGTGATATTTTAAGTAGGCCTATTTGTAGAAAATATATATTTAATTAATTTTAACTGACCCGCCCGCAAATGACCCGAATATCATTAAAATATTTTGTTTATGACTCATAACCGCGGGTGACCGCTTAATTTCGGGCAGACCGCGCAACACTGGTTACGATATAGAGCGCGTACAGTAGCCTACAGTAATTGCGCCAACGTGCACTGGTATCCAAAGTGTTTTAGCAGATGGACGTTTCTTGGAAAGTCTCCCAAATAAAAAAAAAAACATACAGGCTAAAGAAAAATATGTTTATGTTTCAATAGCCTATTCTGGTTTTATGTGTGCAGTGTTTCGCTGGAGAGACAAGAGACAGACAGCGCGTGTACGGCTTAACCAGATCTTGCGCAGCAATAATTAAAGTGTTTTAGCGGACAGGGGGTCGTTTCTAGAAAGCATCGTTTGCTAACTTGCGTCGCAACCTTGGTAGTATGCTCCATCGTTCTTGGATTTGGTGTTTCTAGAAAAGGTAGTTCGAACTCTCAATCGCAAAAAAGGACGCAAAGTTTGGTCGTTTGAACTACTGCCCCTAGGCAGTCGCACTTGTGTCGTTCCTTGGTAGTTCCTGTTGGTGTCCGGAGCGCCTAACCAAAAATCACAACCGCCTAACCAAAATTTGCGAAGTGGATGTTTATCTCGTGACTCAATGATTTATCTATCCTGTAGCTTAATTTTGATTAAGACACTGACTCCCCTACTTGGGTCATTCTTGCTATTTATGTTAATTTAAGTATTGTCTTGCTTTTAGTATTATAATCTTCACAGACCCTTACATCAGCAGTGCTAAATGGTGTAGTGGCTAAAGCAGATGACTTATTATCCCAACGTTGTAGGTTCGATTTTCTGATGTGAGATTTTCCTCTTGCTTCTCGCTACCTGCAGGTGAACTGGTGTGACGCGTAGATTCAATTGTTTTTGACTGATATATTGTACCTATGGTCTCTCGATGTAGAGTAATTATATACATAAATATGTATGGTCAAAACCTATTGTCTCGTAGGCCTACTCTTACTCAGAGATGAAAAGAAGAGATAGGATGCGAACTCCGGCCGAGCGCGCAGTGCACCGACGCGCTGCCGTTAAGCCACGGGACAGTTAATAATCTATGGGATACCCAGACATTCGTCCAGGCTATATATTTTTTCCAACATAGATATTTAACACAAATAATGGCACATATTGGTCGGCTTCAGTAAAATGTTTTATATACTTGCAATTATAGGTTTAGATTTTTGCAGATGATAATGACAATGCCAGCATTAATCACTCGGTTTAAATGAGAAAAAATGTCAACATAGGCTGTGGCAGAGAATTTTCAAGGGGTGGGGTATTACACGTTGCCACTGTTTCCACCAATGATATCTATTGCTGCATCATCAACAACGTTGTTGGAACTACATTGTTCGAACGTCGGAGGTAGCGAATTGCGACACAGGTACGATGCTTTCTGGAAACAGGTGTAACAATGTCGTTGTTTGGTTGCAAGTTGCGTCGTACCATGGTGGTTGAGCAACGTCGTTGCTAACTTTTCTAGAAACGACCCCCAGAAGTATGTTGCAGTCTCCCAGATAAAAAGTCATGACTCAAAGAAACGTGTTTCATGATATACAGTAGCCTATATATATATAAAAAACGATTGGAAGTGGGAGCGCGCAGAGTAACTAGGCTAAATAAATAAATAAATGTTGAAATTAAGTGTTTGCAATTTATTCATAATCAAAAACAGATACAGGTGGGTTAAAGAGTGATACTAGAGTGATAGGAAGTCCTAGTGAATGCTTGATAAGTAGACTATAATACAGTAAATAAACAAATAAATAAATAATAAATAATTAAGTGACATTTTCGGCGCACGCATTATAACTCTATATCATAGTACCACCAAGAAATAAAAACTACTTTCACCCCTGGTTATATCACCATTAGGTTTTTATGTTAAATAATAAAAATACAAAAACCGTATTATAAAAATTCTTATATTTTGAAATGTATCTCACAAAATATAATTTTGAGTGCATGGTGTATGCACTCATAATGATTCTCTACATCTTTTTACTGCATTGCCATGAACAAAGTAGCAAAAAAGGGGTTTGTGAGCCTTGAATTGGATGCCTTGCTAGGATTTCAAAACCGGATTATGAACATGCTTTGCCATAAAGAAACACACGATATCGTTGGATTATAAACATGCTTTGCCACAAAAACAGACAAAAATTCGTAAACGTGGGGTAAGTCCAGCTATATGAAGTTATTATTTTGCTGTCACTTTGTCTGTTTTATAGGATGTACTTGATATCAAATGATAGCTCTGTGTCTCTTCTTTCATCTGACGTGTGTGGCATATCTATCTGATCACTGGTCGAGAGTAATTCAAACGAGAGTAATGGGTGTGCAGCATTGGTTTGTGTACATGACGTTATTATTTTGCAGTTATTTCGTCTGTTTTTTATAAGCCAAAAGGATCGATATTCATACCAATGGATAGCCCTGTGTCTCCTCTTTCATCTGATATGCTTGCCATATCTATGCGATCACGGGTTTGCGAGTAATTCAAACGAAAGTAATGGGTGAGCAGGTGAACGCAGAGAAGTATAGACTGTAATATGATGCAATTTGATTTAATTTCATGATTTTATTTTATTTTCATACTTGATCGTACAGACAAGTGCGTAGTCTCGTTGGAAAGCCCCACTTCTGCTCTGTCACGCAATAAAAGTTTTATCTCGCTGCAATAAACAGTTCCGGAGCAATGTAACAAAGAAGAAAGGGTCTATTTTTTGACGCACTTTGCGTCAATCGGGTTCTAACAAATTAACGCTTGGTCCTTACTGCATCGCGATTAACATGTTATGGCTGACAGCCCTAATACAACATAACGTTAACCATCTCCTTGCTTAACTAGTTGTAACTGCCGCTAGCTAGCTGAAGTTTACTGTCGTATAGATGTAGCAAACCATGTTCAATCTTTCTGCCAATTAACATTAGCCTACTATAACTTCATTGAGTAGGTTAAATGCCAAAATCCGATGTTGATCCGTCATCACTGCACCCTCGATTGACGTTTACCACAGTTGCCTAAATATGTGCGGATTCTTTGAACTTTTTTGAACACAGATCCGCTGTTCATAAGGCCATAGCATAGGGCCTACATATGCACTTACTGTTTGTACAACAGGGCAGGAGCACGCAAAATACATCATTCAATCTCTCAAAATTCTCGCTTGACCCACAGGCAAACGCGATGAGACCAGGTCGGGGGCCCCCTAGTGGCTCGGGGCTCCAAGCAGTTGCTTGGTTTGCCTGTTGACAAGGTGCGCCTCTGCCTAAACGTCATAGCGGTTTATTTATTTATTGTAGGCCTATTATTAAAGTGTTCTTTTTCATCTAAAGGTTCAACTTCATGCTTATGCACTAGAGGCATACTAGGCGCTCTCCCCAATCCTACACTTTTACGTTGCTTGTTTGTAGTGGATGCAAAACAGCCCATTGCTGAATGTCTATGGAGGGACGAATGAAGCTGTCCTCCCGACCACCCCATAGTAGCCTACTTGCACACAAAGTGCATAAATAAAGTGCATGCACACATATTCTCTCACGGGATCAAAAAAGTATATATGCTTAGGCTATACCTGTGTTTCTAGCCTCCTATACGTATTGCAGGTGAGACATGAAAAGCAGTTGAAAAATGAGTTTTGCCATGTTATCCTATGGAGAGTGACGCCCGTGGGTCATGAAGGGCAGTTATTTGGATGTGCAGTGGCCTTAAAGGAATTATCCGGAGTAAAATGCACTTTAGATCAATTTACGGATGATTGGGAGTACATACGTTGAGTTGACATCCAAATCATGTCATTCGGATTTGTTTTAAGAAAGTTCTATGTTACCGTTTTTAGTCAAAACTCGTTAGCGTGGAAGTGAGAAGGGCATATTATTTCGCCGCTACAAAACGCTATTTTTATACCTCTTCTACAGTTCCAAACAACATTACACTTACGTGGTAGTGAGTAGAGGGTCCCTAAAGCCAAACCGAAGTATCCCGAGGTCTTTATGTGGTCGGATAGAGAGTCCAGAATGAATTTCATCAAGCCACTACCTTTCCGGAAATGTTGTCATCTTTGCTGCCATCTTTAGGGGAAAGTTCACAATTTCTTCGCCGTTTAAAAAAAAAAAAAAAAACATAGTCCAGTCCATACAACTTCATTTCAATTTCAAAAGAAATACTGGACTATGTTTTTTTTTTTTAAACGGCGACGAAATTGTGAATTTCCAGAGCACACTTGGCAATTGACTCCTATACGGACTTTCAACTTTATTCTCGAAATGTCGAGTTTAATGTCGACATGGCGACTTTAAAGTCGACACGTCGAGATTAAAGTCGACATTACATTTCAACTTTATTCTCGAAATGTCGAGTTTAATGTCGACATATCGACTTTAAATTCAACATGTCAAGTTTAATCTCGCCATGGCAAAAATATTTTTTTCTATTCATGTGTGGCCCTAATACTCCGTCGTAGGTAGGCTATCAATGGCAATGGTTAACTATTAAGTTTCATGTATGAAAGAGTGTCGGGATTTCCATCCGCTTATTGCGAGATGAGGCATCCGCTTTCATTCATTCATGGAACGTTATTATAAAATTCATAGGCTGATGCCTGGCAGCAACAATTGTGTTTAAATGTAGGTTATTGCTTCAGCCTCAAGCTCAGGGCTGCGTGCGACTGGTAGCTTGAGAGCAACGTGTTGGAGACTCATGGTGTAGGACGATGACTTTTCATTGGCAACAATATTAAACCAACCAACAATATAAACTAGATGTACCGCATATCGGTACAGAATATGACCGCCGCTCAGTCCTGTACATCCGTTCCGCGAAAATAAATCACACTTCAATTTGTCTCCATATTTTACTCCATCCCCCACTCTTGAAACTTTTGTGTATGCTTGTTTGGCATGCCTAAGTGTGTGTGTGCGGCTGCACAGAAAGTAGCCTACAGGTGCTCAAAAGGTGAATAGATTGTAGAATAGCCAAAGAAGATGTAGCATTAAATAAAACATTTAAAATCTCTAAACAATCACAAGTAGGGCAGTTCATCACAGTTCATCCATTGCAACTGGATTGATGAAAGGTCACTTACACCTGTAGGCTACATTGTATTTGGGAAAAGCAAAAGGTATCAGCATAATGTTATTTATTTATTTATTTATAAACAAAAACATCTCTGTCAGTACCATGCCGTTTTCAACAGCTATCAAAAACAAAGGTCATTTTTGGATGGATGGACTTTTTGTGAATGTTTTTTCTTCTACATAAGATTTTAGTCATCTTTAGTTCATGTAATACTTTATTGCCAATGCACAAATTAAGTAACAGTAGTCTGAAACGAAATGCTGTTTTACATCTAACCAGTGGTGCAAATAACTGACATGTCCAAATGGGCCTCGATGAAATGCGTCGCTAGACTGTTCATACACATTTTAACGGGCCAAAGTTGAAGAGCTGTTGTCCGTTATTGTTCGTGCAAATATAGGCTGATTCATGTTCCCTTGCATTGTGTAACTGAGGTCCATGGCTTGTCTGGCTTTCACCAGACCAAGCTCAATCTTTTAAGAAATAGCAGGCAGATCAGGCTGGGTTCACCCAGCCTAGTCCATAGGCACCCGATATTGTTTAATTTTCCGATTGAGATTCCACGCTCTGGCTATTCTAAATGCAAAAATGCATCAGGGAGTTATGACAAAACTGTAACTAACAAACTAGATCCTAATAGAAAGCTGTTAGCTTCCCTAAGCTACAGGTAGGCTTATAAGGTAGGCCTATTTACAACATAAATTGTCAATAGGCTGGCGACACAAATAAAATCTCCTTTGGAAACCAATGGCTTACGCCTTACAGTATCAAGCGGACTTAAACTGCCATATCGTGGCGAAAGGTTTTAATAAAATTCACGCAGCTCCATGAGTCAAGGAAAGCGCGAATGAAGTAGCCACTTCTAAATGGGACCCACTACACAGTAGCTTAAGGTGTGTTGCTAAAGCAGCCATAATGAAATGAAGGTGTCATTGTTTGGATACTTCACACACACGTGCTTTTTAATTTCACAGACTACAACCAAGCTGGAATCAAAGCACATCGATTCCCCTCTCACACCCTGCACGCACTTAAAACAAAATAAACAGTCTCAGTCTCACGCATGTATAGGCAAAACTGTAGGCTATCAGACCGGTGTAACGTTGGTAAATCTTCCATTGCACAGAATGATTTTTGTAGCACGTGCAACAAATGACAGTCGAAAGATACAATTACAGTGCTGCTATCAATTTGCTTGGTATAACCGCATTTATAGTTTTCTACAAATGCAATCAATCAAATTGGCCTCCATCACTCAACCAACGCTAACGGTAACATTACCTAGGTCCTTATTGATATTATAAGATTAACGTACCTGCAGTAAAAACCAAGCATGTCCGATAAACATCCTCAGATTTATTTCGGCTTCAAGAAGAAATGGGAATTACATTTCATGTGAACATCATCCTATCCTTATTAGACGTTCTCTGCTTCCAACAAAATTACGTCTCACTGCAACGATGCGCCATCTAGTGGACAAACGACTACTTATCGCCAATACTGGAAATGCAGCCATGATGATGATGATGAATATTTATTTTGGCTTTCTTTTAATCCTACTGAATTTGTAATTATGTATTGGCCGTTCTAATACCGATAGTATGTGGGTGCCTGTGTGTGTGTGCATGTGTATATGTGTGCACCGCCATCTACAGGCCAATGAGTGTACAGTCACTAAATGTACACATAACCTATTTTTTTTAAGACCCCCCCATGGATGAAATTCTACGAAACTTGGCATACCCCCAGAGAATGCCAGGTCAACCATACACATAAAATTTGGTGCAGTTCTGAACATCTTAACTGAAGATAGGGGCGATTAAATCAGAATAATATTGCATTTTCATTTTTTACCGGGGGGGGGATGCAAATCACAGATGAGTGATTATGGGCCAGATTGATGTGGGCCCTTGAGACCAACATACCATAAAAGATTCTTCATCCTCGGTGCCACGGTTCATGTAGTTATTTAGGAAAAACTGTTTTTTTTTGCGGTTCGGGGGGCCCAGCGCGGGGGGGGGGGGAGTGGACCCTGGGGACGAAACAATTTTTTTCCGTAAAAGTCTAGTGGGGCTACATACCCACCAAATTTCATGTGCCCCGGTGGTTCGGTGTCCCGGGTATCGTTGACCAAAAATTCAGGAAGTAGATGACGAAAAAAAAAAAAAAAACTTTGACAATCCCTATATGACCGCTTCGCTAGCGGCGGTCATAATTATTAAGAAGAGCTCTTTTATGAGTTAAATTGAAACAAAATTATACTGGCTTTTATTTGTCTGAATCTGAGGCCCGGCTAGGATTTAAGTAGCCTATGCACGTGTGTTTCAGGCATAGCGCAAGCACTAATCTCTGACTGAAAGTGCACAGGTCTTGTGCATTTGAGAGCGCTCTCTCAAGGCTGTAGACAGTAATGTTTCATGTAGGGTTCATGTCAGTTAATATAAATTAACATTTAAAAACATGTTCAATTATATCATTTTTTTCATATATATTTGATTCCAGCTTGGTAGCAGTAGTCTATGCGATTAAAAAACACGTGTGTGTAAGTATCCAAACAATGATAACGCTTTCATTATGGCTGCTTTAGCCACAGACCTTGAGCTACTGTACAGTGGGTTGGGTTCCATTTAGAAGTGTCGCTTTCTGTGATTCACACAGCTTCGTGAAATGTATTACTACTGATATGCAAAACTATTAACTTTTCGCCAAGAGGTGGCAGCTTAAGTCCGCTTGATACTGTAAGCCATTGGTTCCCAAAGGAGATTTTATTTGGGTCGCCAGCATAGCCTAGTGACAATTTATGTTGTGTAATATATTGTGTAATATATACTTTTATATTGTTTTTTTTGTCTTTTGATAATTTTATATTAAAGTTATAAGTTCCATCGATTTTGCCTGTTCATTCTTTCCTGCTAATATATAATAATGCATTCCTGCTCGTGCTGTTTAAAGTAATTGGTATGCAAAGGTTGCAATGTTAGGGGAGGGTTCCCTAAAGGTTGCAATATTTAGGGAAGGGAACGTTCCCTAAATGTTAGGGAACGTTATGGGAACAGTTAGGGAACGTTAGGGGAAGGTTTCTAAAGTTTGCAACGGTTAGGGAACGTTAGGGGAAGGTTTTTTAAAGTTTGCGACGGTTGGGGAACGTTAGGGGAAGGTTCTCTAAAGTTTGCAACCTTTAGATAACGTTAGGGGAACGTTCAGGGAACGTTTTATATAACCAAGAACTACCGTTTCCGGAACGTTCAGCAAACTTTCCATGGGAACCAAAACTTGCTCAAAAACTAACCTTAGGGTAACGTTTGGGAACCAAAAACTAACGTTTCCGAAACCAAAAACTATGGTTCCCAGAACGTTTTGGAAACCATAAATTGTTAGCTGGGTAGGCCTAGCATAGGGCCTACCTTATATAGCTTATAGTTTGTTAACAGTCAGGGTTTTGTCATAACTCCCTCTATGCATTTTTGCATTTAGAATAGCTCTGAAACCGGGGGCGAACACGTCGCAGGGGGGGCGCCAGTGCGTGGATCTCAATAGCAAAATTTAACAATATTTCTATCGGGCGCCGGACTAGGCTGGGTGAACTCAGCCTGATCTGCCGGCGATTCCTTTTCGATTTCTTAAAAGATTGAGCTTGGTCTGGCGAAAGCCAAACTAACCATGGACCTCATAGTTGCAAAATGCAAGGGAACATGAATCAGCATATTATTTGCACAAACAATAACGGACAGTAGCTCTTTTAACTTGGCCCGTTAAAATGTGTATGAACAGTCTAGCAACGCATTTCATGAAGGCCCTTTTGGACATGTCAGTTATTTGCACCACTGGGTAAAACGGCATTTTGTTTTAGACTACTGGT
The DNA here is from genome assembly GCF_046254945.1 of Alosa pseudoharengus. Lineage (NCBI taxonomy): Eukaryota > Metazoa > Chordata > Actinopteri > Clupeiformes > Clupeidae > Alosa > Alosa pseudoharengus. Next base: position 42,242,865 of record NW_027468774.1, read on the forward strand.
ATTTAATTTGTGCATTGACAATAAAGCTGAATATCATATGAACTAGATGACTACTCTTATGCATATGTAGAAGAAGAAACATTCACAAAAATCCATGATCTATGACCTCTCTTCTTGATAGCTGTTGAAAACTGCATGGAACTGACAGGGATTGTTTTGTTTAATAATAAATAAATAAATAAATACATTATGCTGCTACCTTCTGCTTTTCCCAAATACAATGTAGCCTACAGGTGTACCTTTCATCAGTCCAGTTGCAATGGATGGACTGTGATGAACTGCCCTACTTGTGATTGTTTAGATATTTTAAAGGTTTTATAACAATGCTACAATTTTTTTTGGCAAATCTATTCACCTTTGCAGCGCCAGTAGGCTACTTTGTGTGCGGCCCGCAAACACACATTCTAAACAAGCATACACAAAAGTTTCAAGAGTGGGGGATGGAGTAGAAGATGGAGACAAATTCATTAATATGATTTATTTTCGCGGAATGGATGTACAGGACTGAGCGGCGGTCATATTTTGTACCGCTATGTGGTACATCTAGTATTATTATTATATCTAAACTTTCTTCTAATATTTTTACTAAAATCTTCCTCTGAATCTATCTATCCATCTATCTATTATCTATTAGATAGATAGATAGATTCAGAGGAAGATTTTAGTAAAAATATTAGAAGAAAGTTTAGATATAATAATAATAATATAATAATACATTTTATTAGTTACATAGCGCCTTTCAAAGCACCCAAGGTCGCTTTACACACTACATCTATCTATCTATCTATTATCTATTTGTCTATCTATCTATCTGCTTCTGCCTTCAGATCAGAGGAAGTCAGGCATGGATGAGAACACACCTGCACACACACACACACACACACACACACACACACACACACACAGACAGACAGACAGACAGACAGACAGACACACATACACACATACACACACACACACACACACAGGACGCATGCACCCATACTCAAACATACAATTAATTCACACCCATGCACACAGACCATGGAGGTATTATATATAACTGGAGAGAGTGACTACTGTAAGTCCCGCCCCCATTCATTTCAATGACCCATGCTAGGCTAGCTACTTCAGCCAAAAAAGTTGCTATTCCTTTGATATTCCTTCAGAGGAAAACAAGTTGTTCAGGAACGCGCTTCACCTACTGTACCCTCATTATAGGTTCAAATGTATTTAATTGGTTGTGATAATATTTTGGGGATGGTGGTGTAGAAGTTTGCCCCTTGCCTCAAAATCCTATTATGTGATGTTCATTTGTGATAATATAATAAACATGGCGAGCATATTGAGTAAGGATTCACTTTAGGCTATACAAATAATGATAACTACAGTAAATGCTTTGGACTGGCTGTATTAGGCTATTACTATAAGTGTGCAATATGTAGGCTATCCAACGAAAATTACTATAATTAAGTAGACATAGGACGTAAGAAACTTGTGGATAGCTGGGATTTTTGCTGTACCCAGTGTGAATTTGCAGCTTGTTGAACCTACATTTACAGGCAGATGAAATGATGCCACCGCAAATTAAACTTACTGATAGAAGAGCACATTCCTCGGGTGTATTGTGGTTCGAGCAACCAGAAATGCTTAACCAATGCGCGAGGACGCTAGTGCCTAACACTAAACTCATGCATGTGCTGAGATCTACCAATCAGGATGTAAAAACTGGTGCCGGAAGTTGCAACCACGTAACACCATGTTTTCAAAAATGTCGGCGGCCAAATGCCATGCTAATTGGCTGAAGCTAACCCTCCAAATCCTGACCCCCTGGCACAGACACACATGCATAGTATGTACCCACACACACACATAGCAAAACACATGCTTACACACGAGAGAAAACACAAAACACACATACACATCAAACATACACTAGGAGACACACACTCACCATCTCTCTATCTTACATTCACACACGCACTCACACTCACACACACACACACACACAAACAAACACACACACACACAGACACACAGATATCAGCACATTGAATGTTCAGCTCACAGCCCTCATGCTTTCAGTCAGTGAGCTGTAACATGCGGGATTCACTAGGGAAAAATAAAAAGCTCTCTGATATCCAGGGGGGATTGCTACAAGGCTGCTTCTGTATCTGCTTGGATGTGAATGTGGATATAAAGGTACTCTTGACATGTCAATGTTCCAAGTCCAGTGATGCTTAAAGCTAGTGTCTGTATGCTTGAATAACTTAACACACATATGCATATGCACATACACACACACACACACACATACACACACTCACACACACACTCCCACCCACACAGACACACACACATACACACACTATCCCTCCCTCTTTCACGATGGCGTTCTTTCAGCTTGCTGTCTGTGCTGACATTCTCATAGCCCGTTTCCACCGACAGAGAACTGGTTCCGTTCCCATACACAAACCACAATTTGAACCGTTCTGAGCATTTCCACCAAACAAAAAACGGAACCTGGCACTTTGGTTCGGAGCTGGAACCAAAACATAGTTGTTTCTTTTTCCTGTGAACCGGAGTGGCCATGACATTCTACCATTCAGAGAGAAGCTGGCTAAAAGCATGAGTTTTGTCTACCAGTATTTTGCAGCTGGCGTTATCCTGCATTGCACAGCTAATAAGTTCTTGTTTCTACAGTTTGAATGGGACCCCTGTCATATTATTATCTCTGGTTTATGCATATCATTAACTCTTGTTTATGTATCCAACACCCTATGTCAATGACACATCCTTGGTTCTGTTTAAAACTGGTGGAAATGTGGGCTGGTTCACTTGATACCGGTTTTCTCTGCTGGTCAAAAAACGCCCTCAGTGATGTGAGTATAACTGAGCCTTTTCTTTCCCCTCTCTCTTTCTCGCTCCCTCTCTCTCCTGCGCTCTTTTTCTCTCTCTCTCTTTCTCTCTCCATCTCTCTCTCTCTCTCTCAGCAGTTCCTCCAACCCCTCTGAGCAAGTCTCAGCTGCAGTCCAACCCCCAGCCAGGCAGCTGGCCGTGGTCTCTCTCCACTCCTCTTCTTCTCCCCCTCTTCTTTCCTTTCCTCCTCTCTTCTCCTTTTTTCCCCTCTCCTTTGCTCCCTCTGATCTCCTTTTCTCTCCCTGAGTCATTTCTCTCTCTTCTCTCCCTGCACTCCTCTCCCCCTCTCTTCCTCATTCTTCTCCCTCTCCCTCTCCTCTCTCCCTCTCCTCTCCCCCTCTCTTCCTCATTCCTCTCCTCTCTCCCTCTCCTCTCTCCCTCTCTCCTCTCCCTCTCTCCTCTATGCTTCTCTGTGCTGCTGGGAGATTTATGGAGGGTGTCCTGGCGCTCATGAAAAGATGCCGTGTCCGATTCACGCTGACCGAATGAGAACCATGTCAGCGTTCGAGGAGCACCCATGGTGCATTGATCACCGAGAGCAGGAGAGAAGGAGGAGTGAGAGAGAGAGGGATGGAGGGAGGAGGGGGGAGTGAGAGATTGGGGGAGGGAAAAAGAGAGTGAATGAGACAAGCAAGAGATGAACATGGAGAAAGGGAGAGATTAAGACAAGGAGGAAATGGAGGGAGAGAGTGAGATAGAGAGAGTGAAAGAATGAATAAGACAAGCACGAGATGAAATGAGAGAATAAGGAACAGAGATAAAGAGCATAAAGAGAGAAAGAGGGAGAGAGAGAAAGGGAGAAGCATAGTAAAACAAGGACTGAAAGAGGAACAGAGAAAGAGACAGAGAGAGAGAGAGAGAGGGAGAAACAGTAAAACAAGGACTGAAAGAGAAGAACAGAGAGAAAGAGACAGAGAGAGAGAGAGAAAGGGAGAAGCATAGTAAAACAAGGACTGAAAGAGAGGAACAGAAAGAGAGAGACAGAGAGAGAGAGAGAAAGGGAGAAGCATAGTAAAACAAGGACTGAAAGAGAGGAACAGAGAGAGAGAGGGCACAGAAGGAACAAATGGAGAGGGAGTAAGGGAGGGAGAGGCAGATGGGCTGGCCAAGTGGCGTTTGGAGCCTGCTCGCTGCTCTCTGCGCTCAGAGGAGCTGAGTGACTGCGTGGAGAGAATCGGCTTCTCGCCGATGAACAATGGTCTGACTGCCCAACTATATCCCCTGATTTCTTTTTCTCTCCCCCTGCCTGCCTCAGAAGATTTATATGCGCATCACCATTTCATCAACGCTTGTACACACACACACACACACACATACACACACACACACACACATACTGTACACACCTACACGCAGATGTGCACCCACACACACACACAGTTGCACTCCCTAATATACTGAGATACACAAACACATACATTATATGCACAGAAACTCATCCAAACATGCACACCAATATACACAAACACCCACCCACCCCCACACACAGAGAGAGAGAGAGAGAAAGAAAGAGAGAGAGAGAAAGAGAGACACACAGAGACACACACACACTCCCAAACAGGAAAACAAATGCTAACCCCTAGTGATGATTCCTGGCTATGTGTATCAGGCGCTGGCGTAAGCTCTGTGGTTCTAATCAGTGTGTTAATGGGTGACGTGCGTGTCTATCCCACTCCTGTGTTTAAATTGGTCTGAGTTATTCACCACATGCACTCCCATTAGCCATCCGCCAGCTGATTGCCTCGGCCCCGGGAATCTCCATGAGCTGCAGTTGATTTGTTATGTATGTGATATTGAGGGAATGTGTGTGTGTGTGTATATTTATATGTGTGAGCGAGCGAGTATGCATTCACTGAAGCGTATGAGGATATGTATTTGTCTATATACTGTGTGCATGTGTGTGTGTTTGTATGTGTGTGTGTGTGTGTGTGTGTGCATGTGTGTGTGTTTGTGTGTGTGAGTGTGTGTGTGCATGTGTGTGTATGCCAGTGTGCTGTGTATGCTAAGGAGTACATTAAGTAGAGATGACACACCAGCGCCAGACGGAGGCCAGAGAATCAGACAGACCATCTGAGGGGGAGCCCTGGCGCCTCGTCTCGTCCCCCGAAAATGATCAGACACTCTGCCTCTCTCCAGTGGCCACTGACTGTGGACCATCTCTCTCTCCTACATCTGCACACACACACACAAACACACTCACTCATCCTCTCACCATTTGTTTCTTGGTCTCCTCTTTATCTTACTCTTTCTCTTGTTATCATTCAATCTCTCTTTCTCTCTTTTCATCTCTCTCATTTATCTTCCTTTCTATTGCATTTGCACTCCTCTCCTCCCAATCTGCTGCTTGGCAACGGCGGGCCCCACTGGAGGCGAACACTATTTGATCAAATGAGAATCAGAGGGGGACACTTCTCAGGTCTGGAGAACAGCTGCTGAAGCTGTGAGTGGCTTATTAATAAACACACGCACACACACACACACACACACACATACACACACACACACACGACTTCAGACAAACGCACACAGTCGCAAACGCACACACACACACACACACGGATACAGTATATAATATGTACTTAAGATATTCTCATTGTCTTACAGATCTTACAGACAGGAACTCGAGGCAAAACCAAACACAGCTAATAAATAAATGGATGAAGGCAGATTGTCACAGCAACATAGACAGACACACACTCAAAAAAAAAAACATTCAACATTGACACATAAGGCTTACATTCACACTCTACACAGAAAGAAAGGAAGAGACAGACAGACAGACAGAAAGAGAGAGAGAGAGAGAGGGAGGGAGAAAAGGGGGCAGGAGAGAGGGGGCGGAAGAGAAAAGACCTTCTTATATTATTGATTGTGACACAACAGTGTCTGTGTTGTCTGGTTGGGGAGCTCCTTCCAGAGGTCCTCTGGGTGTTCTCTACAAACAGCCTAACTGCACGAACAGACCCTCCACCTCTTCTTTTCTCTCTCTCTCTCTCCCAGCCCTCATTCTCATTTTTACTCTGTCTCCCTCACTCCCCCATTAATGTAAGTGTCTGTTTAATTTGTTCATTTTGCACAGTGCTACGGTGACACGCTCAGCCTGGTTAGAATCAATGTCACACTGTCGACGGGAAGCTAGGGGCTCAGAGTGAAGTGTGTGTGTGTGTGGGGGGGGGGGTTGTAGGGTGTTGAGAAGGACACACTGCAAGAAAGAGAGAGGGATTAAGATGGTAAGCTACATGGTCTAGAAGATAGATAGATGCTTCATTCATTCATTTAGAATGATGGTGTGTGTGTGTGTGTGTGCGTATGCGCGCATGGGTGTGTGGGTAGGTGGGTGGGCGTAGATGGTGGAGAGTGGGGTGTTTGCTTGTGTGAAGGAGAGGGGGTGTTTTCTTTCACATCTTTACATCTAACGCACCGTGTGTGTCGACAAAAGGCCTGCGAGCGAACAGCACATCACAGGCACCAAACGCACATGGCGATAAGGCGCGGGGCGTACGGCCGACCCATATCTCACAGCCTGCAGACTCACACAGCACAACACACATCAATCCTGTCACACAGATGTCACAACTCCAAACTCCAACTTAACCTTAAATTAAAAGCAGCAGAGCTGGCGGAGAGCCTCTGGACCAGAAATGGCCACCCGTTGCCATGGGAGAGACGTTGGCCAACTGCCCCACCTGGAACATGAAGGTCCCCCCCCCCCACTGCTATTCCACAGCTGTATCTCCTAATGACCTCGTTCAAGTGTGGATATAAGATATGGTTAAAGTTTCATTTGAGCAGTGTTATGATAGGAGAGGGAAGTGGGAAAAGTGCACAGTGTAACCTTGAGAGAAGAGACCCATAAGAGTGGAGCGGCCTGATCTCTCCTTCCCTGCACGCTTTATCTGCACTGATGCAGTACAGCATCATGCTCACTTAAGGAAAGGAACAGACAAATGGTCCAAATGGAGTCAAAGATGAGTGTGTGCTGAGAGCCAGTGTGTGTGTGTGTGTGTGTGTGTGTATGTGCATAATAATGAGCCAACGATCGTTAGTCTATTCCGATTCCATTTGAGTGTGAATATATCAGAATGGTTCTGTTCCATGACTTGTCCTTCTAACGTCTAACACACATACACACAGACACATACACACACACACACCTTTTCTTTTTCCCCTTGTCTCTCTCTTGAGAAATGAAAAACAAGTTAATTGAAATTAATGAATTAGAAAGTGAATCAGTGTTGATTACATTTGCTCTGTGTGTGCGTGTGTGTGTCTGTGTGAGTGTGTGTGTGTGTGTCTCTCTCTGTGTGTGTGTTCATGTGTCTCTCTCTGTGTGTGTGTGTGTGCACGCGTGCATGTGTGTCTGTGTGTGTATGGAGGATGTGGGTAAGTGAGCAGCTGATTACTCCCTGAGTGAAAGGAGGCATTGGGACGAAGTTGATAACTGAGCGGAAGGCTCCAATCTTCGTCACAGGTAAGTGGAGAAAGTCAATAAACCCATGAGAGGTTAGAGGTAAAAACAACACATTTGGAACGGGGAAAAAATCCATTATTTTTCTAAACCACATCAGGTTCACAAATGCATTTGATTTTCAATCAGGCATTAGATTATTATTAGGTTTCATACTTCAGAAAAACTGTACAATATCTACCACAGGGGACTGTACATTGAAGGGAACAGAGTGGGGTGGAAGGCAGAGGTGCACATGAACCAGTGCTGAACACTTTCAGATTACCAGGACTAATTGAGATCGCATCCATAGTGCAATGAGTCGAGTGCACATATTTACAGGAAACAAGGTAAGTCAACAAGAGTACATGTCTGTAGGACATGGAGGAGCACCACGTTACCTTGGAGCTGAAGTGCACTGTGCTCTCTGTCTATGTTCCCTGAATGTTCATTGGTGTATGTGTGTGTGTGTGTGTGTGTGTGTGTTAGGCTAACACTAAAATGAGCCTTGTTTTCAGCCAACAGTCACTGGAACTGTCTACCTCCCCCGCACCCCCTCACCCTGCCCCCGAGGCATGATAATAAACAAAAACAAAAAAAACAACAAAAACTAAAAAACAAAAATGACAAGAAACAAAAACACAGGCATTAGCACCACAGCAGAGCAACTGCAAAACAATGCACACAAGAAAAGTGACAATGTACAAACAGAAGAGGAAGGCATTCAACGAAAACCCAAAAATCAAACAAACAAACCAAAATAAATGGCTTAAAAAAGGCAAGGGAGATGGGGGAGATGACATTTGTTGTATTTCTGTGTGTGTGTGTACTGTATGTATTCTATCCTACTCCCGCTAACAAACACTCTTTTTCCTGGCAGTCAGATGAAATTAGGTCAGTCTTGATGGAAAGGCACTGAAGTATAATACTCTCAACGACAAACAACTCATTTTCCTCACGGATGCCGAAATCCTGACCTTTACTTGAGCACATGGTGAAATATTAGCATACCCCGCCAATGCACATATGCATTCACTGCAGAAATGAGCTCCACTGAATTGATGACTATTCTGAAAGGTTTGTAAACAACACCTGTCTGATAAGGAGAGAAATGTGCGTTTGTATTCATAGGGTACCTTTTTCCATGTCATGTCAACCGTACCCTGTAAACAAACTTAGCCTTCCAAGACAGTTCTCATCCGTGCATATTTAGGATGCCATTTGCCATTGTTTGCACACGGAAACAGGCACAGTGCAGAGCTAGCAGTGAGGAATGGACCGGAAAACAAACTGCTTCCAACTACTGATGGCACTTGGTTTCTTACTGCAGTCAAGGCTATACAAGTGAATAGCAATATTTACTTATTCCATTACTTACAATTTCAGAGCTAGTCACTAGAGTGGCATATTAATTCAAATCATGTAGCAAAAAAGTACCATAGACAGCCAACTGGACCAAACAGAAATGCTGCAGTGGTCACTTAGTGGTATGCGACTAATGAGTCTCTGACCGACAGAAATGATGTGCCTTTCTCAGTGCGTTGGCAAAGTTCAGGTGTTGCAGACCAATATAAGCATTGATTCTCACACAAAAACTCCATAGTGGTGAATGAATGTAAATAAAAAAAGAACACACATTAAATATGACTAATTGGAAGAGTTCCCTTTGGCAAATGTGCTGGGTAGCTCCCACTGTAAGTCCATTGGAAAGTCACTGTTCTTGATGTCATGGAACAGCACAGATTGGCTTGGCCCATTGGTTGCACACAAGTCATTAGAAAATGTACCACAAAACCCACCACACAAACATAAAATATAATAAATATTGCTTGTGTGGCATTGGTCATTGGTCGTAAAGTCTTTGAATTGGTGGATCCATTCACAAAGTTCATCATCCATTGTAACAGACACGTCCGACCTGGAATCCAAACTTTTGATTGGTTCCCCCAAAGTCTGAGGCAGCCACGTCAATGATGGGGAGGAGGTCCGCCCTTGGTGAGTCGATGTCTAGGACTGTCGTCTCTTGGCCCTTACGAGACTATAGCAGTAAAACAAAAATGGCGGTTACAGGGGATTAACAATGTTATAATATTTTTAACTGGCGTTGGAATAGCCACAGTCCTGTTGAGTTTTGTACACTCTGCCAAACTGAAACATGATGACCTACAGCACATTCATGCTGCATACGTGGACTAAGTAAGGATTGGATACAAGTACAAATGTGCTCATACACAGTGAACAGCTGTGTGTTACACGGTAGTTAACGGTGTAATAACAATGTAACAAAACTACTGCAATCACATCATATTATTTGACACATTTGCTTATTCTTATTTTCTGGCAGAGTAAAAACATGACGTGATCTGACACCAGACAGGGGGTTAACGGTACCTTGCAGCCGTCGTGCAGGGCTTTGATGAAGGGAGAGATGATGTGCGCCATCTCCTCGTCGTTGCTTCCTCGGAAGCGCAGCGCCCGTTTGTGGTTGCGCAAGGACATGTCAAACCAGCCCGCCGAGTTCTGGCACGTGTAGGTGAACGTCTGGTGGGCCGTGGCGCTGAGCAGCTTCAGGAAGGTCAGCTGGACCACTGGGACCGGGTTCCCCTCCGTGTCAATGTACGAGAGCTGGACCAGAGAAGGTTAATGCATACAGTTAGGAACGGTTGTCTCATACTGGCACTTCAGGGCCATATGTGGTGCATGTTGAGACACATGCTTGGAAACAAAGACAGTGATACACATATAAAGACATATACCATACACATGTAATACACACAATACACACAATTATGCAAATCAACACATATCCACTGCATATTGTTTGCTCTCAGACACACACACACAGACACAGATGCACACACACACGCGCACACACAGTCTCTGGACGAAGTGTTCGAGAGAGGACGGAGGAGATTGACAACTGCCAAGGTGACTTAATGTGACAAGGTCATTAAGGTCATACACAGCATGGCTTGATTGTTTGCATGTACTCTGCTCAAGGGCCCTCTTAAGCCTCTCCTGAATGACAGCTCAAGGAGATCGGTTGGACTGAGTGGCATTAGAATCTGCCTGCAGCGTTTCACATGAAGAAGGAGCTTAATTGCTCCTCAAAATCAGCAATGGAACATTGGCTACCCATCTCTTTATCATAATAACACAATGAATTATATAATATATCATATTTTTGTTTTCATAATTTCTGTGTCTGTTGTGCTGTTATGCATACATTAATAAGACTAATGTCTGACATAAAATAAATATTTATGATTGGCTTTGTTTTTCCTCAGGGGGTAACCATACTATTAAAGATATTATGCAAAATAGACAATATAATTGGAAAGAATTTAACTGAATTTACTAGACTAGAATAACATCTAAATAAGTGATACTATGCAAAACAGATAATGTAATTGAAAGGAATTGAACAGAACAAGACTAGAATATAATAGAAACAGTGTTTGTGTGTAGTGAATTGTATGTAACTGAACTGAATTCAATCAGGGGGTGCAGGATGGCGGCTGCATACTGTACCTGTTTGCCTCTCTTGAACTGGCTGAACCAGCTCCCAGGCTTCTCTCTGCTCCAGGCTGCCAGCCTGACCTGTTGAATGGAGAAGGGGAGAGTGATCAGCACCACTAGCTCTATCTCTCTGTCTCTCTCTCTTTCTCTCATTCTCTCTCTCTCTCTCTTTCTCTCATTCTCTCTCTCTCTCTCTCTCTCTCTCATTCTCTCTCTCTGTCCAGCAGCAAACTGTGGCCACTGGGCCAACCTTTCACTCTCTGTCCAGCAGCCTCTGCCCTCTGCACTAACCGTTTCGATCCCCTTGTCGGGGAACAGGCAGGTCTGGCCGTCTGCAGTGAAGTTGCAGAAGACCTTGACGGAGTCTTTGTGACATCCCTGGTTTGGATCGATCCAATAATCCCCTGGAGGAAAAAGGAGAAAAAGGAAGAGGGTTGAGTCCAATCGGAGGCACTCACTCACTCACTCACTCACTCACTCACTCACTCACTCACTCACTCACTCACTCACTCACTCACTCACTCACTCACTCACTCACTCACTCACTCACTCACTCACTCACTCACTCACGACCGCTACCAGCACTCCACTCTCAAGTCCACTCCCCCCGCAAGACCAAATTATGAAATCAATTCTAATCTTATGTGAGATGATGACGCTGTATGGATGGCTTACATTAATAAGTAGAAGGATCACATCCTGTCAGGAGTCTCGCGACTCATCCGTGTGATGCAACATCAAGTAATGGAGGGGATGTGTGAAAGTGGTGCATCGTGGAGAAACGTTACATTAATTTCAAGCGTATTTCAACCGCAAACTACCGCACAGGCACTGGGATGACAGTGGGAAAGATATTTAAAGGGAAGTGTTTGTGTGAGATCATACCCCAGGATGGGTGGCTAGCCCAGGTTTGGTTTGAGTTATTTGAGAGTCCGTCAGTGTGCTTATTATTCATCAAACATGCTGACAAATTTGTGTTCCTGTATCTTAGAGAAAGGTAGCAACAACACCAAGGGCATATATTCAATAACCATTGAGCGTACATTCTAATCTGAACTGTAAGTGTATGTATCTGTATTGTAAGTGAGTAGGTTAAATGTAAAATGGATCTGTATTGTATGTGAGTATGCTACAGTAAATGGAAGAGGGTAATTTGTAAAATTCGGACAGCAAGATAGCTCGAAATGACCATTCATCTTGCGTAATCTGTTTAGTGAACGGTAAAGTAGGTCGCCTCACCGTCTTTGTAATCTGGGTGGCACATCATGAGCTCCTTGCAGGTGCGCGCGGGGCTCTCGTAGGTGCCCAGTGGCCTTCTCATCAGCTCCAGCTCCGTCTTCATGGAGTTGAGCGAGGCGAACACCTCCTCCATGCCCTCGGGCTCGCGCATGGCCTGGTCCGCCTGCAAGAAGTCCTCCATGTTCAGCACGTCCAGCTCCAACTCCGACTCCCCGGCTTCCTGTTCCGACTCCGGCTCCTCCTGTCTGCCTCCGCCTCGGCCGCGGTCAGAATGCCGGCGGCGCTTCTTCCTGCCTTCCCGAATGGGCAGAGGTTGGATGAGGGTGGCAGGGGGGCCCTGAGAGAGAATGGAGGGGACGGGTGAGTGAAGGACACCCAAAAGACCTTACTTGCACTTAGGTATGCATATGGACACTTAAAGGAGAATTCCGGCAGCTACAGTGCTACACTCTGGGGGCATAATCATGCCTCTAGAGTGTAGCACCAGAGCCCGTCTACGGAGAGCCTGGCCACTCCGTATTAAGTCCCATTGTACCGAATTTTGATTGCAGTTCCACTGGGGGCGATCGCCATGAGTGCAAAATGAATAGGAGTCAATGGAGCTAGACGGCTAAATTTGTCTCTTTCACCTGATTGTCGTTGACAAATCTCAGATTTGATTGTAGTTTGTATAACTTCAACATGAGTTATAGGTCAAAAGTTGAATGAACGAGTACTTATGTCCTTTTGATTTCTTACAGGTTGGGTCGTTGTTGCCCATAACACGCTAGCATTGTGCTAATGAATGATGTCATCGACACGTTTGAAAGGCTTTTTAGAACAATTAAGTGACTTCAAAAAAATATAATACTCAACCAAGTATATTTTCTTTGCCTCCCCTTTCAAATACAATATTCAAATTACTTGAAAAAAAATTATATCCCGAGAAAAGTGGATTTTGAGAGGTACAGCTCCATAGACCTCCATTCATTCTGCACTCGTGGACGAGCGCCCTCATGTGGAACAGAAGGAACTGCAACAAGTTCAGAAACCGGAAGTTTTCCGAGAGTGGCAGTTCTCCCCTTATTAGACATTCTCTGGTAGCACTATGGCTGCCTGGCTGCTCCAACTATTGGCTGCAGCAACTAGGTAGCACCGATGTTTTGTCGTACCGATAGTACTCGGTGACCTTAAGAAACAGAGTTCTATGTGTAAAATGGCCGGAATTCTCCTTTAAGACCTAACTTAGGGCCTAACTTACGCAGTGTCTACCATCAAGACTTCACTTGTGAGCAAATGAGAAGGTGTTCTGACCAGACCCAAAGGGCACAACATAAATCTATTTCATACAATTTTAAATCTATTTTAATGATGATTTCAGTGAATACATAATTAAAATGATCTAGTGGATGAATTAGTTGAAAGTGCTTAGGCACTGCTTTGCTTTCTACTGTACAATGCACTGCACTGGTGGTGTTATGGCCTGACCCATGGCCCACAACATAAATTGGTTTCATAGTTATACAAGATAGCTAGCCAATATATTTGTGAATACATACATGAATAGAAATGTGGGGTATGTAGGGAATATATCTGGACAGGGTAGCAGAGCCCCCATAATGCAACACAAGTAGGACCATGGTGTGAATGAGTATAGGCAGACAGTGTTGGGCTTCTCATCCACACCTTCGCAGGTGTGGACAGTTGGGTAATTACATGTATGCCTGTGCATCACCCAAAAACATTTATGCCTGGACAGAGTAGCAAAGCCTGTGTGTGTTTGTGTGTGTTAGCCAGCAGCCAGACCAATGGATACCTTGTCTTAGCTGAATTACTGAAGCTAAGCAGATGTGAGCCTGGTTAGTACTTGGATGGGAGACCTCCTTGGAAAACTAGGTTGCTGCCTGAAGTAGTAGTGATCTTGGGTGGCCAGTAGGTGGCACTCTTCCCTCTGGCCAAAAAGATTGATCCCAATGCCCCAGTGCAGTGATGGGGACACTGTACTGTAGGAGATGCCGTCCTTTTGGCGTTAAACTGAGGTCCTGACTCACTGTGGTCATTAAAGATCCCGTTGCACTTATCGCAAAGAGTAGAGGGTTCCCTGGTGTCCTGGCTAAATTCCCAATCTGGCCCCTTAATCATCCCCCACTTTAATTGGCTCATTTACTCCCTCACTCTCCACCTCAAGCTGGTGTGTGGTGAGCGTTGAGGGGCATAATGGCTGCCGTGCATCACCCAGGTGGATGCTACACATTGATGGTGGTTAGTGAGGTTCCCCATTCCATGTGAAGCGCTTTGAGTGTTGAGAAAAGCGGTATGTAAGTGCAACGTGCTGTTGTTGTTGTGTGTGGGGTGGGGTGCAGAGGGACGTGGCTGCAGGTACGACACCCAGTGGATCCAGACTGCACTGTTCTGGTTTTGGATCATGGCTTTGGCTGAGTTCAAAGGGAGAACTAAGTAGAAAAGCTTTAGAATCTTTGGTCTTATGGGAGATCTAAGGAAAACTTTAGAATCTTTGGTTTTGTATCTTTATGACGATGCGCCGTTAGTACGTATGGGAGATCTGACGGGGAGAACTCTAGAATATTTGGTTCAAAGGGAGAACTAAGGAGGACTCCATCTGCTGCACTCTGAGGGAGTCTGACACAGAGGTGCAGATGCTGTTTGAAGAGGAAGGGGAACTCACAGGAGGTCCGGGCGGTCCAGCTTGTCCTGTGTCTCCTCTTTGTCCAGCGGGGCCCTGTGCAAAACAGAACCATGGAGGAAAGTGTGATTGCATCATGTCAATCTTTTCCTATGAGTAACTCAGGTAGAACTGCCCCAATATGACTATGTATTCATATGTATGGTTGAATTGCAATGCTATTTACCACAGTACTTTGTTACTTACACATGTGATACTTTTGTATATGTATCATGGTGCAGATTTGTCATATGTAACTTGTGTGTGTATATAGGAGACAATGCCCATCACTAAGTTATGTGTGTATATAGGAGACAATGCCCATCACTAAGTTATGTGTATATATAGGAGACGATGCCCATCATCACTAACTTATGTGTGTATATAGGAGACAATGCCCATCATCACTAACTTATGTGTATATATAGGAGACAATGCCCATCACTAACTTATGTGTGTATATAGGAGACAATGCCCATCATCACTAACTTATGTGTATATATAGGAGACAATGCCCATCATCACTAACTTATGTGTATATATAGGAGACAATGCCCATCACTAACTTATGTGTGTATATAGGAGACAATGCCCATCATCACTAACTTATGTGTATATATATAGGAGACAATGCCCATCATCACTAACTTATGTGTATATATAGGAGACAATGCCCATCACTAACTTATGTGTATATATAGGAGACGATGCCCATCATCACTAACTTATGTGTGTATATAGGAGACAATGCCCATCACTAACTTATGTGTGTATATAGGAGACAATGCCCATCATCACTAACTTATGTGTATATATATACAGTAGGAGACAATGCCCATCATCACTAACTTATGTGTATATATAGGAGACAATGCCCATCACTAACTTATGTGTATACTGTATATAGGAGACGATGCCCATCATCACTAACTTATGTGTGTATATAGGAGACGATGCCCATCACTAAACTCAACATGCACAAAACATTGGATTTTAAGAAATAACCAGGTTTAGTTCTAGCTGAGGCTTTTCTTTGCCTTGGCCTCGTCACGACTGACTTTATTGAGAATGGGATAAAGCGCCAGAGAATCTCCAGATATGGCGATGAGAACAGAAGACTCCTACTCACGCACTGTCAGTTTTAATATCGTCACTCACTCCCTGTGATTCCCCATAATAAAGCCTTGTGGGAGTAACAATACACATTTTTCGCAAGACACATCTTCCCATGGCACGTGCTGGAGATGGAGCTGATGTATATGGTGTGTTTGTGTATGTGTGTGTGTGTGTGTGTGTGTGTGTGTGCTGCCGCGTTTGGGAAATAGAATTAAGAGTCTGCAGAGCACATCCACACTCACCTCATCCCCTTTGGATCCCTTTTCCCCGACCATTCCCTGTTAGAGAGGAGAAGAGAGGGAGAGAGAGAGGAAGAGAGAGAGAGGAGATGAGCAGTGGTCGGCTTCACAGAGATAGTCCGTCTGGAGACAATCATGGCAAACTGAGGATTAAACGTGGGTGGGAAGGAACCATTTTACAGCATTAACCCAAAACCACAACCAATCCTAACACACCTTGAATGAGGATTAAACGTTTTGGCTAAAATCCCAGGGATGTTTTTCAAGGAAATGATTGTTCTATGTAACCTGATTAGCATTAATGTGTGATAGATCTCTAGTCCACACTTTCAACATTTCTAGACCATGAACCCACATCATTTGAGATGCGTCTGTGTTCCATCTCGCCTCAGAGCGCTAAGCTCTGGTGGACTGGCAGGGCCGAGGCTCAGCGCAGGCCTCGCTACGCATGCTGAACAGCCTCCGACATAAACCAGCGGTGGCGCGAACACAGTGGAGGTGATTCATGATCCATCACACTAAAGCTCAGGGTCTTTAATGGCTATAAAGCGGAGAAGTGAAGCAGATGGCCATTAGCATAGGCGTGAGAGTGGAGAGAGGAGGGGAGCACTTACGGCAAGCCCAGGAGGTCCAGGAGGTCCTGTCGGACCAGGTGGTCCCGTTACACCCTATAACACAAACACATCACTTGCTCGTGTATACAATCCGGAGGCTATTAAAGGTGTAATAGGTAAAAACAAACAAACTTGGGTGGGTTTTTCAAATTGTGGGATTCAGTGGAAATACTGAAATACTTCACATCCAGAAAACATCACAATCAGCCCTTTCTTTGTTGTAGGCATATACACTGAACACACACTTGTAGATGTGAAAGACGTGACATCTAATAGTATGGCTTTTGCTATTTCACAATGCTATATTTCATGCAGCTTGCCTGTTTCTCCTTGTTAAATCAATTTCTCACACTACACCTTTGAATGTGTGTTTGCATGTGTGTGCAGTGCACAGGTACCTCATCTCCTTTGGGTCCGTATATTCCCTGATTTCCTGGGTCTCCTCTGTCTCCTTTCTCCCCACTCTCTCCTGGTGGCCCAATAAGACCAATCAATCCACCGTGACCCTGGAGCAATAAAAACAGAACTAGAAGTTAGGTGGGAATTACATTGAAAATACTGAAGCGTGACACAACACTCTGACCACAATAATTTTATTAATTCAAACAGTGTTCCTAGGATAAATGAAACTGACATTGATGAGTCTAGCGTTTTGTTCTGTATATTGAACCTAGTTCATCACACAGCTCCTTGGACACTAGCGTAACACTGTCGCTGCCCACCGTTCCGCTGCCAAACCATAGGAAACAATAAAAAATCTGCCGCTTGGTCAGTGCGATGCCCACCTTAGCCTGTAGAAGCGGTCTTTGCATAGCTATCATCATGTTATCATGAAAGGCCTTCATGTGATTCTGTGATCATGTGTCCATGATCAGAATGCCGAACATGGTCCTGAAGACATGATTGACTCACCTTTTCACCCTTTTCACCAGAGTCTCCTTTCAGTCCTAGCAATCCCGGTGGTCCCTGTCCACAACAGAGAGAGCCATTTTAGTTACACAGCTGCACTTAACAATGTTCAGTTTTCATTTAACATGCTAAAAGGTTTTGACAGTTAAACGTAATGTACTGAGCTGAACATGTGTATGTGCTGAGCATATGAACTTCTGCACAATGCAAAAAAATATATCTTACCAAGTGTTATAATCTTATATTAAGATAAAAAATCTAGTTAGTATTGTTTTTAGTCCTTACTTTGAGCTTTCTTGTAAGATTATTTAACTTAAAATAAGTCAAAATCTTCTTAATTTAAGATTTGAAAGTGGAGTAAGTAAATGTACCTTAAATTGTCTTAAATCTTCAATCTTATCTTAAATTAAGATAAAATTACTTACTCCACTGGCAGATAAATGTACTTGTTTTTATGTCTTAATTTAAGAAGATTTTGACTTATTTTAAGTCAAATAATCTTACAAGAGAGCTCAAAGTAAGTATCTTTTTACTAAAAACAATACTAACTAGATTTTTTATCTTAAGACCCTTTCAACAAGGTAAACAAAAACAATGCTTGAACGTTCTATTTGGGCCCCAATCTACTTCCTCTGCATTAAGATAACATATGGAATGTTAAAAAGGAAGTCTTGTGGGGCCAACTATGATGCTGATAATGGAACTCTCTTGAAAGGGTCCATAAGATTA
>NW_027468774.1:42266233-42343733 GCF_046254945.1 Alosa pseudoharengus
TCGCCGAATCTGGCGCTCAATGTTCTCAACCTCTTCCGCAGCTCTCTCTCTCTCTTTCACTCCCTCTCTTTCTCTTTCTCTCTGTCTCTCTCTCTCCTACCCCTGTCCTTGACCTGGAGGTCTTGAGTAGCCGCTGGAGAGGCCAAAGGTCACTTACCTCTGCACCGATGGCTCCCTGTGGGCCTCTAGGTCCATGCTGTCCGGGAGGGCCCTGAGGAGAGAATGAGAGATGGACAGAGAGAGAGAGAGAGAGAGAGAGAGATAGTGAAAGAAAGAGGAACGGAAGAATGATTAACTACCGAGCTCTGACGCCAACCCAAATCAATCCACACACTCAACACCTCACAGTCACCCCATCTTAATCAAGTTATGTCTCTGGGTAGCTGTGGAAAGACTAAAAGGACGCAAAAGCATTGTTCTGCTATAGCCGTAACCGAGAACAGATGTTTTCAAAATCTCACAAGATGGTTATAGCACAATAGGGCTTCTGGGCAAAATAGTCTAGAACTGCTCTATAAAAGAGACACTCAAATCACTCCTCAGCAACCTTACTATATTAAGCTGGCCTTTGCGGTAGATAGATTTGGCAATGGACCAAGGTTTTCTCAAAAGTAGAGTGACAGTAAAACTTAACAATGTACTATAATTGGGTGCCATTTGTGAAGTTACTGAAAACAGGTTTCATTATGGAATGGTTGTGTTTGTCTGCATGAAGACATACCACATATATTAGTTACACATGTCTGCGTACTGAGTTAGCATAGCATGCTAAATGAAATCTACTGTGTAATGAGTATGTATGATGTCATGTTTTGTCACAATTGACCAAGCATGACAAATGCTCTAATGGGGAACTTCGACTACATGTTTCAGTCGGCAAAAGTTGCTAGTCGCATGCATTTCATTCAACACAACTGTCTTCTGCTACAAGGTCTTGCAATTTACTGCCACTGTCTGTGAGTGGAGATTTCACACAACATGATTTCTGCCGGAGATATGCAGCCAAGGTCCAGGCCAGGTCTGATTTGGGATCAGTCACTGTCTGAGTCGAATCCCTGGTAAGTGTCGTCCGCCTCGTGTGGCTTTGATAAAACGGTGACAGACCATTAGCCCGTATTCTGATTCTCTTTCCACATATTGTTTTTCACTACCTATCGATGTTTTAATGAGTGCCACCATGCTATTCAAAGCCAAAGCTGAGTTTCTGAGATACAGAAAAAGCACTTCCTGTTGGCTAAAATCCACAAGCAGTGATTAATCAGCTTGACTTTGTCACGTCCGCTTGAGCTAGCAAACAAGCTCTATTCACACCTCTCTGTGGAACAAATAAGCTGTGTGTCTTACTTGCTTTTGCAATTAAACTGTGATTGACTACAATGCTGTAATGCAGCACTTACTGGTACTGTTCTTTATTATGGGAAAAGAAATTCCAAATTCCACATTAGTGGCAGGAAAAATCCCACGATCCTTTGCATGCGGACATGCTTGAGACATTCCCTCGGTGAGGTCTCTCGCTTTTGTTTTTGTTCCACGCTCGGCCTAATCTGGCTAGAGTGGCAAGCGAGCTAGTGAGCCAGCCGTTGAGGATCTTGTTTTTTAGCATTTCCTTCACACTCCACAGGCTTCCCGAGGAGACTGTCACCGCGGAGTGCGCTCATTAGACAGCCGGGGCTGGGCAAAATCAGATTAGCTGCTGTCACGCCGTCTTCCTCCTCAAAGCCGCTGCACCTCGCTTCGTCGACTTCTTCCTGTCAAGCTCTCCTTTGAGAGCTTTCTTGTGTTCGGCTCCGCGGACGAGTGTTTGTGCCAACGTACTCAGTCGAAGCGTGCACCCCTCCTCAAAGAACACCCCCCCCCCCCACACACACACACACACATACACATACACACACATACACACAGCTCTCTTTTTGTTTGCAGGGATGCTCATCAGTGTCTCACTGATATCTGATTTGTCTTTTTTTGCCATCAAGCTTTCATGCATATTGTGAGTCTCTCACACACACTGCTAAAAGCTTTGATCTTTATTGGGGGGGGGGCATCTTCCCTAATTTCGCCCGTCACGTTCACAAAAGCGACTCCATAATTCATACGTCTCCCTGCATAATTCACTCGGGAATCAGAGCAGTTTCGGCATGGTGATTTCGAACAGCGGTACAAATTAGGGTTTTCTTTTTTTTTTTTTTTGCGAGCGCCATCTGCGCCAAGCATGCCGAAACCTCACCAGGGATCCCACGTGGCCGCTCTCACCCTTCTCACCAGGAGGTCCCGGCAAACCCTGCAGAGACGAGACAGAACCAGAACCACATGAGTCACACACACACACACATCCCCCTGTCTGAGACAGAGCAGCATTAGTCAGGAGACAGGAGACGGAAGGCCTGGGGCGGACACCGCCCGCCCTCTCACCTGGAGTCCGTTGGGGCCGGTGGCGCCCTTGAACCCTCTGAGCCCCTCGTCCCCCTTCTGGCCGTACATGCCCTGCTGGCCCCGGGGCCCTGGCTCTCCATCAACACCCTGCACAAACACGGATTTGCTATTCATTAGTCACCCTGCGTATTAATAGAGAGGAATATAATGAGACACAAGAAAGGACATACATACATTAATTCACTAAAAAAGACATATTTACTTACATACATACATCCATACATACTTATATACATGTATACATACATACACACTTTCATGCTGAGAAAACATTTGTTGTGCCTGCTGAATAGTAAGAAAATAGAGAAACATCAACAGACACACATGCACTAACAGACACACTGAGCTACACATTACTGTAAATACACACAGGCACAAACATGCACTAACACACATGCTTTCATAAGAGAAAATAACACCTACTGGTAATCCTGGTGGTCCAACAGGTCCTTGAACTCCTGTTGGTCCTGGTGGTCCCTGTTTGACAAAATTACCCAAATGTTATGCAAAGATAAAAAGAAAGAAAGAAAGAAAGAAAGAAAAGATTCTAGCTGTATTCACTGGTAATAAATCCGAACAGTTAAAAGCCCCCACGCCAGGCAGCGCATTCATAATACGATCATTCTATTCCATCAACGCCGCAGCCTGCGCAATGTACTCATTACTCATACATCATACCATTCAGGTTCACACACACACACACACACACACACACACACACACACACACACACACACACACACACACACACACACACACACACACACACACACACACACACACACACACACACACACACACACACACACACACACACACACACACACACACACACACAGTGGCGTTACAAGCCAATGGTGGGCCCAGGTGCGAGAGCGCTACGCGGGCCCCATACCGACGAACTTTGGCCCAGGATGAATTAGCTCTGATACATGCAATACACATTAAGGGTGACTTCAATTGTTTATGCAAAGGGCCTGAGGCACCGAAGTAGTTTAGTAGTTACAGATTACAATTTCAAATAAAAAACACACGACTACATATCCATTACATGTGAAAACATTAAAAAATAATTTTATTAACAGCCTGCAGGCCAGGGTAATCTAATATTACTGCATTAACATCAACTCGCATGGAATTATGGGAACACTCAATGCGCCTCTTCAACCCTCTGCTGAAACTGCAAGCGTAGATTGCTTGCTTATATACTCGCACTGCGCAGAAACAAAACTTAATGTAGCCTAACTTATTTAACCGTCCAGAAACCAAATAAAATCATTCATATGCATACAATCCCCAATATGCGTGAATTAGGCCATTAGAAGAAGGCCATCTTACGAGCCTTTCGTTGTGCAAAATCGTCAACGATGTTCTCAATATTTAATGCTCTGGCTCTCGTATTTTCAATGGACAGGATAGCTAACCCACGGAGCCTCTCCTGCCCCATGCTGCTCCTTAGGTAGGTCTTAAAAAGTTTGAGTTAGGAAAAAGATCGCTTAGCTGTTGCGCAGTCACAGGTATTTTCAGAAACAACATGAGTACACACTTCCCCGAATGTGGATGTTACACTGTCTTAATCTTTAGAATAAGTGTCGTGGCACACTCAGAACTTGTCACTGTCATAATCTACCACCAGCATTTTGGCAAGTTGAAAAATAGATGACTTCTGTGAAATCTCTGCTTTAAAGCAAGACCTGAATGAGAGGAGTTGTGTTGGGAATGTCGGTGCAATGTCCCTGCTATAATGGTCTGACAAACGTCTTGCCTTTTCAAGCAGTTCATCATCACCTGCGAGTTGAAGGGTCATAGGACGTAAAGACTCAAACACATGACAAGTTTCTCGCATACTTGCAAATGTTTGGGAGAGCTGACTGATTATGATGTCCAGAGTTTATTAAATACCTGCACTTTGAAGTATCTCTCTACATCGGTTAAGCGCTCATCTTCCGATAGATCGTCAAAGTGACGCTTCACTCTCCGTGCTCTAACATTCTAAAGTTCTAAAAAAAAAAAAAAAGGAGGCAGGGCGGGGGTAGCGACGGGCCCCGGGAGGTCACGGGCCCTGGTGCGACTGTACTTGCTGCACCTACTATAGTTACGCCACTGCACACACACACGCACATACACACAGACACACACACACACACACACACACACACACACACACACACACACGCACATGCACATACACACAGACACACACACACACACACACATGCACATACACACAGACACACGCACATACACAAGCACACGCACACACACACACAGACACACACACACACGCACACGCACTCGCACACACACACACACATGCACATACACACAGACACACGCACACACACACACACACACACACACACTTACCCCCTCTCCCTTGTCTCCCTTGCTGCCCTTCTGGCCTGGTCCTCCAATCTCGCCCTGTGTGGAGACAGAGAGTTCAGGTTGAGGGCGTAAGAAGCATACATCATACAAACGCATACTGCAGCTGGAGCTACCACTTTGAGTCAGCGCGTACCTTATCACCATCTTCGCCGGGAGGACCAGCAGGCCCTGTGGGGCCGGGCAGTCCAAGAGGCCCCTCCTCGCCGTCTTTCCCCACAGGACCAACTGCACCTTTCTCGCCCTGGAAAAGACAGTTCCATTCATCCTCAGCTGACAAACTGCTTGTGTGATGCTGTGAATATCTACAGTGTTCACTGATTCTGATGCAGAATGTGCAGTGTTACAGTGATACAACAGAAACCCCCAGTTTGGAGTTCACATGGAACACATGCTTCGCTTACAGGCTCGCCCTTCTCTCCCATTGGTCCGGCTGGGCCGACTGCTCCCACTTGTCCAGGCATGCCGATTGGCCCTGCCGCTCCGGCAGGACCCCTCTCACCTGTGGCTCCCTGTGGGCAGAGGAGCACAGCACAAGAACACAGCGATCAGCACACTCTCATGTGGACCTCAGATGCTTCAAGCCTTTCGATGCAAATACGCCATGGCTCTCTCTCTCTCTCTGACTCTCTGGGATACAAAGAGAGAGATGAATGAAGATGCAGGTAAAGTAAAGACAGAAATCTCACTCACAATGGCTCCCCCAACACCAGGAGGTCCCTCGGCTCCTTTCAGTCCAGCAGGGCCCTTTGGAGGAAAAGCAAGAAACAGAAAATATCAAGTGAGGCTGCACGCAAAAAAAGGGGAAATGTGTCTTTTTCTTTGAAAGACATCCATTACGTATGGTAATTACACACTGTCTCAAACTGTGAGTGTTCTGCTGAAAGCAGGAAGAGTAATCGGAGAAAGGACTTAATTACAAGCCTATAATGGGCGCAACAGCAGGAACAGTTTATATTACACTTGCGCTTGTTTTGAGCCGACCGTGAAAACCTGTAGAAAAAGCTCAATGTAGTACACACAGACTGACACATTGACATTCTAAAGAGGTGTGGTTTGTGGCACACACTGATTGCAGGCATCATCAAAAAAAAAAAAACGGTTCCGACTGGCGGCAGGAAATGAAAATAATTGGATCGGTCTCCATCTGAGCGTCTGGTGAAGCAATCAGAATACATTACGCAGAACACAACAAACCTAGGCAGACCTACTCACAGCCGGGACAGGTGGACAGACTGAGTGGACAGATAAGGAACGAAACAAATTAAGTCCTTCAAATGTGAAATATAACTACTGCCAGCGATGATCTACTGCAGCATTGTGGTAAACCATAAACTCTCTGATGTACGCTGATAAAGAGGGACATCCGCTGTATTTCATATGGCAGGAAAAACTGTTATCTGCTTTCATCAGGTCCACGTATCCAAAGTGGGTTGTGCAGCACATTGTTTAAATCTGGCAGCTGGTCCCTCTGCGGCACTAACGCAGGGAGAGAGAGAAATTCAACAGCCGTTGTCTTAAATATTTGATTCTCCGGCAGAAGAAAAAAAAAAAAAAAGTTCAGGATCTCGACAGGGTCGCGCGAGTCAAGGTGAGTTACCGTAGCCCCCGGATTGCCCCGGCTCCCTCGAAAACCTCGTTTGCCGGCAGGGCCATTCTTCCCAGGAGTCCCCGCGGGTCCTGCATCTCCCTGCACACCAAGAGAAAGAAAGAGAGAGAGAGAGAGGGAGAGAGAGAGACATTAGACTCCTGCTATACACACATACCACTCCTATGGGCCATCAATCACCCGTTGCGGCTATAACA
Organism: Alosa pseudoharengus; assembly: GCF_046254945.1. NCBI lineage: Eukaryota > Metazoa > Chordata > Actinopteri > Clupeiformes > Clupeidae > Alosa > Alosa pseudoharengus. Next base: position 42,272,852 of record NW_027468774.1, read on the forward strand.
TTGTTCTATACGCATACTGAATGAGGAGCAGCAGGTGGAGAATGATGAAGCACTAATAGGTGAGTGCCTTTTCACACAGAGCATCTGTAAAGCCTAACATGGTTAAGGTTGATGGATTTATGGTGCCACATTTACATGATTCATTACTTCTGCTCTCCTGTAAGCAGTAGATAATATTATCTGTGAGCATTTGTAATTGGGTTCAACATATAATTATAGGTATATTTCTAAAACTATCCTCAAGTACATCTCTAAACACTTACTTATGAAAAATTGTACCGTACATATTGATTAATTAAGGATTAAGACTTAGTATCTAAGCATAGCAGAGAACCCTACAGTAGTGGGCTAGTTAATAAAATGATGGTTTGGGTGAAGATAGAAGATAATGCTGAAAACTGCATCATGTCAACCTTAGCTCCTTCTTTCCCAGCGGATCCAGGCAAGCCTTGCTCTCCAGGAGGTCCCGGGGCCCCTGGATGTCCTCGTTCACCGGAGACGCCCGTCTCTCCAGATTTGCCCTTGACAGTGAAGAAGATATTCTCGTTTATACCACTTCATGGTAAAACATGCCTTGCATAAGTTGTATAAACTGCATGATGTAAACCCCCCTCATCACTGATCTGAGACGGGATCTTTGTGTCAGTACGCCAGACTGATGCAACACCCACCTGTGGACCAACCACACCAACCGGGCCGGCAGGTCCTGTCTTCCCTTGGAATCCCTAAACGCAGATACAGAATTAATTCACTGCAGTCATGTTTAACATTGCTCTGAGAACTACACTAGCTCTGTGTTGTCAGAACAACCTTCAGTGTTCTATAGCTTTCATCCAGCAGTTCAAAAAGAATCAGGTTGTGTGTCTGAGCGTAAGTGCTGTGGAATGGACATCAAATAAAAAGCTTAAGGTGCTCTAAGCGATGTCATACTTTTTTAGGCTAACACATTTTTTGTCACTTACAGCAAATCACCTCACCATCCGCTAGCTGCCTGTGACACTGTAAAAAAATGTGATCTCTGTGGACAACCCAGGCTCCAAAAACAGCCACAAAACCTTGCCCATAAAAACATAACAAACTGCTCCAGCAAATCACCGACGAGATGCGTGTTTAGGAGAGTTTGAATTGCACGGGAGGGAGGGGGAGGAAGTACCGAGCTAGCTTTCTGTTTTGTTTGAATGTCAACAGAAGTGACGTTACCCATTAGCATCGCTTAGAGCACCTTTAAACAAACTCACTGGTTCTCCCCGCTGGCCAGGATGTCCAGGGAGGCCATCTTTTCCAGGAGGGCCCTGAAATATGAAAATGGCATCAGTTAAACCGTACTCAAATACCCAAATATCACTGATGCAATGTACTGTGAATGCAATATGTTTATGTGTTCATGCAGGTCTCACATACATTAGGTCCTCTGAGCCCTGGCATGCCATTCTGACCCTGTGGCCCTTCGGGGCCCTGTGGAGTAAGCAAGAGAAGGCAACTATGAGTGGAAAGGGTAGAAAATGTAGAAAATACCTGTGGTCAAAAACACCTGTAGTCAAAAATACCTGTGGTCAAAAACACCTGTGGTCAAAAACACCTGTGGTCAAAACGCAGTCACTTTTTTAAGTTACTGTAAAAAAGGCAATGTGTTTCAGCTACACATCAGGGTTATTTGGGCAGTGGGTGATCTCACAGATATTATTAGCCGTGAGTCATTGATACTCCAAACCCTTCTCTGAATCTGACGAGGATCTGCCCCCCACCTCCGATTCACGGGGGCAGACCTGTTAGTGGATAACTAGGTGGAGAGAGGGTGGGTGGAATCCCCAGAGTAGCCCCACATCAGGGCCACATTAGTCTTAGCAGCTGATTGGGGACGCACTATACATACAGTACTAACACACACACAAACACACAGAGACAAACACACACACAGACACACACACACACTATACACTGACGCACGCATGCACACACACGTGCACACACACGCACACTATACACAGGCACCTGACCACCCACACAGCAGCCCAACCCTGAGCAGATCCGGCCCTGCTCCGATATGGGCCCTACTCCTGACAGGTTACGTGTGTGTGTGGGGGGTATGATCCGATAATGGCCCTGCTCCTGACAGGTTACGTGTGTGTGTGGGGGGTATGATCCGATATGGGCTCTCAGTGTTTGATTGGATTCAATTTGTGGCGGTAGCTGACTTGGACAACGGGGGGGGGGGGATAGTGTATAGGTCTAATTGAGTGCCTGTCAATGCTGATGTGTGGACAAGATCTTAGCAGAGTTAACTTCAACGCAGCAGTTTTGAACAAATTTGCGCAGCATGGTCACGATGCTAAGCGGATTTAATAGCAATTTAGCCAGACGTCTTCTATGCAATGCTTCTATGTGGCAACAACAATCCTTCAACAATCGTGAATATTTTGTTAAATGCACATGCAGAGGAGGGGCAGCGGGCTACGAGAGAGAGAGCGGGGCGGGGCAATGAAAGGCTGCGTGCGTAAAAAGCGCAGCTCAATGGCAATGCAAGGATTTGATCTTATATTTAAATTAATTAAATTAAATTAAATTAAATTAAATTAAATTAAATTAAACATAGAATATTTATGTGTGGCGGCCGATTTTTATTTCGTGGCGCCCCGCCACAGATTAGTCAATGTATGGGAAACACTGGGCCCTGCTCCTGACAGGTTACGTGTGTGTGTGGGGGGGTATGATCCGATATGGGCCCTGCTCCTGACAGGTTACGTGTGTGTGTGGGGGGTATAATCCGATATGGGCCCTCTCCTAACAGCAACAAAACGTTGTTTTTGTAGATTAGGTCTGTTAAATCTAGCCTATTTACTCAGGTAGCCTTAAATAAAAATAAAATTTGGCTACTTGTGAAAGATGCACTCTTGCTTAATTTTATAACTATAGTGTGTGTGGGGTATGATCCGATATGGGCCCTGCTTCTGACCGGTTACATGTGTGTGTGTGTGTGTGTGTGTGTGTGTGTGTGTGTGTGTGTGTGTGTGTGTGTGTGTGTGTGTGTGTGTGTGTGTGTGTGTGTGTGTGTGTGTGTGTGTGGGGTATGATCCGATGTGGGCCCCGCTCCTGACCGGTTACATGGGTGTGTGGGGGATATGTCACGTGAGGGGGGAGGGTCAGTGAAGCTCACCCTGTCACCTGCTGCTCCTGCTGTCCCGTCATGCCCAGACGCTCCCTATAAAGAGACACCATTTCTACATCAATTTCAGCTCATTATGGAACAAAAATAAAGTGACACAACTTCTACTTCAATCTCTACTCATTTATGAAATAAAAAAGACACACAAATCTACTTCAATTTCAAATAAAGTACAAAGGTACAACTTCTTATACACTTGAATTTATGAAGAAATAAAGCAATCCTGTCTTCTCTTCAATTTACATATGAAGTCATGTGAACTGTAACGGTAACATGCCTGTCAAACTGATTTGTTTTCAATGCTGGCATTTACCTCACCTTGTGATTCGCTTTGCATAATAAAAGCTTCTGCCAAATGAGTGAATGTAACTGAGAGCTATTGTGTGGCATCTGCTGCTACCTTATTACTGTATATGTGATGGAATTCACCACAGCAGAATGGTCTTTACCACACATTGTCCTAATGCTGTTTTGAATGCTGTTCTTTACGCATATATTTTTAACGTCACTAATTCAAATAAAATTGCATTTTGTCTCTCACCTTGTCTCCAGGCTTCCCTGTTGGTCCTCGTGCTCCTCTTCCTCCACGGGAGCCCTATGGCGAATTACAGACTGGCATTTTCAGAATGGTTTATAAACACTCTTACAATCACTTACAACTTTACCGCTGCTGTTGCTCGGTAGCAACAACAACAAAAATAACACACTGGGAATAACACACAATGAGTTTTTATAGTAACACCGTAATCTTATGCCTCTTGACATTGGCATTGATTGACATTTTGACTTGGGCTTTTAAGTACTGTTTTCTGCACGCCAAGAAGGTGCTGACAAGCCAGTTTGGAAAAAAGAGATAGAAGGAGAGAGAGAGAAAGAGAGAGAGAGGGAGTGAGAGAGGGAGAGAGAGGGAGTGAGAGAGAGAGAAGGAGAGAGAGAGAAAGAGAGACAGAGTTTCAGTGCAAAAGGACTCGGCAGCAGAGCGCACTCACGTCAGGCCCTCGCTCTCCCTCAGCTCCAGATTGTCCAGCCGGTCCCTGGGGGAAAAAAACCCTCACGTAAGTTCACCTCATCACTCCAGCACACCAGTAGGCCCAGCAGGAGGTGCCTGAAAGACCCGAAAAGCTGGGAGCTCATTCCTCTTACCCGTCTCCCCTTCTCGCCGACAGCCCCCACCATTCCAGGGAAGCCCACCGATCCCTGCAGGGCCACGAACACAAAAGCATCTTAATGGACAGGTCTAATTCATCATTAATCAAACCTTAACGTTTAATTACTCCGTAATTAGCCAGTGAATCACGCAACGATAAATAACCCACAGCCAAAACGCCGGCTTTAATAATGAACCAATGAATTGTTGCCTCTGAAGGGGGCATTAATAAAACAGCTGATTTAATTGGCCATTATCATCCAGCCTATCAGTGTAATGGTGGACCTGAGGTCTAAAGTTGGTACAAAAGAGAAAAAAAATCAGGTTTCAACCAAAGAAGAGAGAGACAGAGAGATACAATGAGAGAGAGAGAGAGAGAGAGAGAGAGAGAGAGAGAGAGAGAGAGAGAGAAGCTGAAAGAGAACCTACTTTAGCTCCTTGTCTTCCTGGGTACCCTGGCAACCCAGGAACTCCAAGTTTGCCCTGAAGCAATCGCGGGAGGGGAGAGGAACAGAGAGGCAGGGAGGATGAGAAACATTTACGGCAATATACGGATAACTAACTGGATAAGATACTGAAGCTCTGCTCTCTTTCCAAGCACATACTTGAAGCATCCAAAAACATCACTTTAGTTTATTCAGCTTTATAAGAAAGCATATTATGACATATGCAATTGAGTTTTTGAGTTTTGTATAAAACAACTCTCTCACTCTAAGTTCTATACATCTTTAAGAAACCATATGGTAATGACAAGGTCAGAGCACTGCCTGATCCTCAGTGGGCACAGACGCTGAGCGCTGATGAGTGATGGCATGGGGAACTTTCTCAAACTTGGGCATCACCTTCTCTCCAGCGATGCCTGCAGGTCCGCTCTCTCCCAACGGCCCTGACTGGCCTTTCAGTCCCTCAGGTCCATCCTCACCGCGAGGCCCCGCGGCTCCATGATCACCCTACAGCCATACACACACACACACACACACACACACACACACACACACACACACACACACAGACAGACACACACACAGAGACAGACACACACACAATAACAGTTTCACTTACTGTGCAACTTTATATAAACACATTGCAACTTCTTCAAACACCAACTCTATTCCCGAGGCGGGCCAGCAACAGTCTCAGGTCATTAAAAAAGCTCTTACTCTGTCTCCGCTGGTTCCCATGTCACCTTTCGCCCCAGGAAAGCCATCTTCACCCTGCAAAGAGACACCTCAGTCAGGCCAGGCAGTCATACATGATGCAAGAGCCTGTTTTCTCTGTGTAACCAGCAGAGTGCTCCGTTTTGCTTGTGGCACTGCCGATTACATCTCGCAAGCTTTGGTGGCTGTGCTCTCTCCATCTCTCTCTCCTTCTCTCTCCATCTCTCTCCATCTCTCTCTGTCTCTCTCACCTTTTCTCCTTTGCTGCCCTTTAAACCTCGGACTCCATCTGCTCCCTGGGGGGGAAACAACACATAAGGGGTCAAACAGGTACAGAAAGCAAACACATACAAAAACATAACAGAACACACCATTCAGATTACAAGTAATTCACTGCTATACTTATCTAGTCAAATTGTATAAGCACGCACACTACCGTTATTGTTACAAAGTTATTTGTGTTCCCCCGACATAATATATACACATGCAGATGAAAAAACACACTCTCTCTCTCTCTCTCTCTCTCACACACACACACACACACGCACTCACACGCACTCACACGTACGCACACGCACGCACACGCACGTACACACATGCACAGGTGTACACACGCACACACACACACACAAACACACAGGTGTACACAGACAATCTCTTGTCCCTTGTTATGCAGAGATCCAAGTACACCTCTGCCATGCTCCACTACAAACACACACTTTACTTCTTTCAGGTGCAAATTCTTTTGTCAATCACACATCCGTCCGACTGGCAGGCACGCTCGCGTGAGAGTAATGATGCTACCTGGACCTGGCAGCTGCCACTTAGACACTGACAGTCTGTCAATCAGCCAGCCACACAAAAACACACATCTTTGAGAGTGTCTTTGGAAGCTAGCGAAGGACAATGAAAACAAGCCTCTCTAAAGAGTAGTGTTGCTTGTTTATTTATTTATTTATTTTACTATTTATTTTACTTATTTTATATTATTATTTTTTTTTTTTTAAATGTTTTTGTTTATTCATGAAAACAGCCAACTGACCTTGACGCCACGCTGGCCTGGATATCCCACGGGTCCCTGTGCTCCAGGTAAGCCCTGAGGGGGGAGAACAAAACAGGGTCTTAATCAGCACTGCGGCCCCTGGCTCATCATCAGCAGTAGGCGAACAAAGCCAACTCGACACCGGCGAGGAAGCCATTACGGTCGGCTCCCGAGACCGAGCACTGTTCAGTGGGTGAAGGGCCTCTCTGAGTGCCCCATTGAGAGCGCGGTGCAATTACATCCCGATGGGGCCGGGCAGACAGCAGTGGGCTAACGTGAGAGTGCAGTGCACAATTAAAACACGATGAGTCAAGAAATACAGGTGAGCAGAGCCAGGAAGTGGCAAAAAGAGAGAGAGAGAGAGAGAGAGAGAGAGAGAGAGAGAGAGAGAGAGAGAGAGAGAGAGGGAAATTAAGCACAATATGAGTTAAACAAAGATCAGCTTGTAGAGACAAGATAGAGAGGGACAGAGAGAGAATCAGGCTAAAGACAGCATATGAGCATCTGCCCGAAAGGCTTGCACATGTGCCTCCACGATTTAATCTGTCTCTCTTCCTGGTCAAGAGGCACACACACACACACACACACACACACACACACACACACACACACACACACACACACACACACACACACACACAGACACACACACATTCATACACATTGTTTGACCTACCGACAGTCCTTTCTCTCCAGAAGGTCCCTCTCTTCCTGGATGACCCTTGAGAGAGAAAAAAACAGGATCTGTGAGTTCCAACATCGCCATCCTAAGGGCCTCTTCAAAGCAAATCTGGCAAGCTTACAAGCATGACAGACTGGTAGCATGTGTAGGCTAGGCTACACACCAAGTAATGGTCCTGAACAGTCAAAAACAACTAACTGAATTCTTACTGTTGTTCATCACACACACACACACACACACATACGTACATGAGACACAAACTATGAAAATAACCCATGTAACAAATAATTTTTCACTGTTTCACTCTTCTTGATGTTTCTACTGACTTCCTACATCCTACGTTTGCCCACTCTCTCAGGTTCTCTGACCCAGGTAAAGCCCTGGTGTGAAATCACCTCCTGATGCAGGGCCTTGATGTATGAGGCCAGTGGCTCCACCACTCACATATCAGAGATTTAGTGTGGCGGAGCCACTGGAACCCTTTCTGCTCTGATATTTATGGCTGTGAAAACTCAAGGAAAATGGACGGCAATAAGAGCAGATCAATGATCTGCTCCGCGGGCGGAAGCGGGATTGAGTGTGTGTGTAAATCGCCGCGCGCCAGACGGAGAGGTCACTGGCGGCCTTAATGGCCTCGCGGTCGCACCACTACTCACCGGTGGCCCATCAATCCCAGGGAGGCCCAGCATGCCCGGCTTCCCTTGTGGACCCTGAGAGAGAGAGAGAGAGGAAGAGAGAGAGAGAGAGAGAGAGAGAGAGAGAGAGGAAGAGAGATAAAGAGGGATGGAGAGAGAGGGAGAGAGAGGAAGAGAGAGAGAGAGAGGGATGAGGGGGAGGGAGAGAGAGAGAGGAAGAGAGATAAAGAGGGATGGAGAGAGAGGGAGAGAGAGAAAGAGAGAAAAATGGGAGAGAGAAAGAGAGAAGGGGGGACAAAATCCTGAATCAGTGTATGTACTCCGATAACTCAGGCCCTATCAAACTCGGCGCCATCATCTCCAAGGTCAATGAGCTGCGTCCCTTGTGAGAGCAGAACAAATAGATGTATGCCTTTGTGTACGCGAAGGCTTGTTTTTCAGACAAGGTTGTCTGCTAAATAGGAGCGATGTAAATAGCCCAACGGCTCTCACTGATCAAAGTTGTAAACGTGTACCAGATCAGCCCACACAGGGGCGATTATTGAAGTCAGAGCCTCGATGGCTGTGTTGCGGAAATGGGGCCAATAACCTTTTTACAACAGCACATTAAATGGTGAAACACAAGGCCTCCATTTATAAAATTAACTTGTAACCTCATAACAGGGTTAAGGGCTTCTTGGCATTGACTCCTAGTCTGTAGCCCGCATGTGTTTCTGTATGCAGGTTATCCCAATCGATTGGACACAGCTCTCAGGTGTACGTGGCCGCCCTGAGACGCCACACAGCACATCTCTCCATCTCTCCTGGCGGAGGTCAGATACCAAGGGTCAGAGGTCAGCTGTTTGAAGGCTGAGGCAGGGAGAAGCACTCTTACCTTGTCTCCCGGCAGGCCGATGGGACCCTGAGGACCTGGAAAGCCCTACACACAAAACATCACAAAAGCAGTCAGCACAGGGTTTTGTTGAATTGTGTGAATTGTGTGTGTGTGTGTGTGTGTGTGTGTGTGTGTGTGTGTGTGTGTGTGCAGGGGCGCAGCTACCCATTTTTGAGGGGTATGCAACAACAATATTGGCGCCCCCCCAAAAAAAAAAACACAAACAACTAAAGCAAAAGAAAAGGCCAATAATTTACACTATTAATGTGCATTAGTGTCTATTTGAATATGTTTTTAAAGAAATGCTGCCAATTTGATGTTTAATTTGATGTTATACTTGATAAGTATTGATAATGGTGCATTGCCACTTTAAGCGAGTCTAAACGGTTCTCATAACGTCCTTTGCCAGCTATTGCTCACAATGGATAAGGCTGATAGGCACTCTAGCCTTGTTTGTTTGCACCATATTGACAACACAATATTAAGTTATTACAAGGAGCCTTCGTTGTTAGGATATGGAAACATGTAATGAGTTGCTGCTAGCATGACATTTCTGTTTACAGTTGGCCATTAAAAGTGCAGTATGAGCATGGTAGCCACCTAGCTATCTGAATGGAATAGGCTATGTTTCAATCGGCATTATACTCTGTTAACATTCATATTTGCAAGCCTCCAAGTACAGACGTCATCACTTTAAATCCTACCTGTTGTCTTTCACCATCCACTTATTTAACTGCTGTTGCATCCCTTGACATGCCATCTCCTTTTCCCTATTTCTTTTTCTATTTTTTGTCGTCAACAGCTTTTTTTTGCTGTATCCATCTTTTTCCATAGACGGCAACTCACTCGTAGGCCTATCTGCTCGCCCAGCGCTCACGGCGCCCCCACTGCCTCTTCTATGTCAAAATTCTATAATGGAATCTTATTAGATAGGCTGCCTACTCTAGCCTGTTAGTCCTCTAAAATGTTATAGAACATTGAGAAAATGTTGAAATTATTTAGAAATGGACAGCAGCAGCTACAGTACATATAGAAAATACCAAATATATTATTTTAATATTTTTATCATTGCTTTGGTGCCCCCATGGAGCTGCGCCCCATTTTCTCTCACAGGGCAGAATTAGGCTGATAACGATTATTAATTAATATCCAAACATATCCCTGAAACTCTGGATTCTAGAGTCTGAAGCCCCCACAATTCATAAAATTTTGAAGTGCTTTAATTCCAAGAGCACGCAGCCCTGAACCCAGGCGCCGAAGTCAGTTGGAACTTACTAACCTATTAACCTCTAACAGATGTCAAACCAGTGCTGATATTTCAGCAGTCAGAGTTAATCAAATCAAAAAATGCTATGCGGAACAATTTGAGGAATAAAATCAAAATACAAATTACAAATGCAAATTGTAATGTAATTTCATGAGCATAAATTGGCAGGGTACCTCCTCTCTGTCTGAAATACAAAGCAGGGACAGATTCTTACCCAAGTACAGACTAAGTGACCACAGACAGGCTCAAAATCACGATTCCCTGAGATAATCTGGTCACTGCATGACAGATGTAAAGATTCATTCTACACCTCAAAAAGTGCTCCCTTCAAAGATGTCGCTAACGATTGCCAACACATTTTGTGGCCTCATCCCCTAATCAGTACCCAGTGAGCAACCCAGCAACCCCATCCTCAGGCCATGCAAATAAACTCAAGAAAATGTAGATGTATAGAAGTGTGTGAGTGTGTATTTTATGACATTTGCACTGTTGTGATAGGTCTAATGCTTTGACAAGACGAGAGAGAGAGAGAGAGCATGAGTGAGTGAGTGAGTGAGTAAGTGAGTGAGTGAGTGAGTGAGTGAGGGAGTGAGGGAGTGTGTGGGTGTGTGTGTGTGTGTGTGTAGCATCTGTGATTGCTGTTGTGTTACAGTACATGAGGCCCTTTCTGGATAGCTGCAGAGCACATGCTTGTGTACCTGGACTCCAGAGTTCCCCTGCTGACCGCCAGGTCCTGGTTCTCCTGGGGGTCCCTGTGAACAGACACAACATGACCTGTCACCCCTTTATTGATTTGCCTGTTTGCAACCCTGCTGAAATAGAAAGTGACAAATGATTATGACAAATGGACAAAATCAGGCTGTGTAAAGGACAGCTATTCTGCTGTCAGAAAAAGGGAGTAATCATTTTGAGGACATCATAGTGTACAATGGTCTGATTATGATACACTTAATAACTAAAAAATATCTCCATACTGCCTATTTCAACATTGGACATAATGGAATTTGGATTACTCTTCAGACAATACTGTACACACCATTTTCATTTTCCAAAATATTTTCCAGAATATTCACCCAACATTACAGGAACATTATTGCTCATACCTCAAACATCAGTCGCTATCAGTTAGCAGCTAAGAAAAATGGGATTATGTGTGTCAATCAATAAACCTTAGCTAAAGGCTCATGATTGAAGATGTATAATACCATGAAGGCAGAGGTTATATCTTCCTTTTACACCACTATCTCTCAACCCTTCAAATCTCTCATTTAAAGAACATTCATTTTGCCTTGTTTTTTTTTTTTTCATTCATATTTTCCACAGTGCCAAGACATAATACTGTGTAACGGTTAGTCCACATGGACTGTGCCTTATAATATGATTTATATAACTTATGATAGTCCCTCTGAAACGTTAATTTTCTCCAGCCTCTTTAGAAGAACCAACCAGATTGCCTTTGGCCCCTTGAACTCCATCCACTCCTTGGATCCCCTGTGGAACAGCACACAGGAAATTTGCCATCATTTGCCACGAACAGAATCACATTTCCATGCTGAATGCAAAGTGTAACGGATTTGATTTGTCTCAGGAAGGATTCATTTAACGGTACAGTGTCAAATTAAAATTCCACACACAGCCGGCAGATTAACTATGCATTACTGTATCGATGCATGACTGTTTTGAAATCTCATTAGAGTTTAGCCATCCATTAAGTTGTCTACACGGCAATATGGTTGGAATGTCTTGTGTGAAATCTTTATGGTGGTGTAGGCCGTCCTTGGCCGTCCTCTCGGGGTGGGCGCTGGGGTCTTACCGGCTGGCCAGGTGGTCCAGCAGGCCCACGCGGCCCCACAAGGCCTCTGGGTCCCTGCAATCATCAAAGAGCAACAAACACACATTTCAAAGGCTGTTTGTAGGCTTTGGTGAGTGGCTTTGGTGTGTGTGTGTGTGTGTGTGTGTGAGAGAGAGAGAGAGAGAGAGTGTGTGTGTGTGTGTGTGTGTGTGTGTGTGTGCATCTGTCTTGCAGTGTGTAATTCAGTGTGTGTAATTCTAATGAGTGTAATTTTGAATAGGCGTTTGCATGTTTGTCCATGAATGCGTATGCTTATGTATGTACGTATGCATGTGTGTAAGTGTGTGTGTTCATGTATGTGTGTATGTGTGTGAGTGTCCCTCAGAGAAGAAGCCTTACCATAATGATATGGAGGATTTAAATGTGCATAACCCCAGTTCATGTGTGAGTGTGTGTGTGCGTGTTTGTGTGTGTGTGTGTGTGTGTGTGTTTGTGTGTGTATGTGTGTGTGTGCCTGTAGCATGCTGATGTGCATGAGTGTTGTGATTTTGTGGCTCTTGTAACATCTTGCGCTTTGTGCGCTGGCCAAGCCACCTGTTCCAGAGCCACATCTGTGATCTCCAGAGAGATGATTGATATGGAAATATAATCACACAGGCCAGGACTATCATCTTTCCTCTCTCTCTCTCTTTCTCTCTCTCTTCAATCCCTCTTTCTCTGTCGGTTTGTTTTTCTTAGTCCATCTATGTTTTCTCAGTCTATATCTTTCTTTTTTCTGATAATCTCTCTCTCAATATTTCTTTCTTCCTTTGTCTATCTATCTAGATAGATAGATAGATACTTATTGATCCCCAAGGGGTATCTCTCTCTCTCTTTATCTATCTATCTATCTATCTCTCCATGTCTGGCATTTACATGCATCTGTGCAGTGTGTCTTACTCTCCTCCACTGTCACTCCACTGTTTTTACCCCCTCCCCTCTTCTCCCGCCATCTTCTCTGCTCTGTAACACCACTTCCTCTAGTCTCTCACTCTCTCTCTCTCATTTTTACATTCTGCTTCTCTCCTCCCTCTTTCCCTTTCTCTCCCTCACTCTCATTTTACATGCTGCTTCTTTCCTCCCTCTCTCCCTCTCTTTCTCTTTCTCCCTCTCTCATTTTCACATTCTGTTTCTCTCCTCCCTCTCTCTCTCTCTTTTTCCCTCTTTCTCATTTTTACATTCTCCTTCTCTCCTCCCTCTCTCTCTTTCTCCCTCTCTCTCATTTTTACATTCTGTTTCTCTCCTCCCTCTCTCTCTCTCTCTCTTTTTCTCTCTCTCTCATTTTTACATTTTGTTTCTCTCCTCCCTCTCTCTCTCTTTTTCCTTCTCTCTCATTTTTATATTCTCCTTCTCTCCTCCCTCTCTCTCTCCACTGTCCATGGCTGCTCCCCCCAGCCCCTCTGTTTTTGTCTGATATCTCTCTTGTTCCTCCACTCTCTAGCTCTCTCACTGACACGCTCACTTCCTCCCTCCCTCCCTCCCATCCAACCTCATTCACGCACCCTTCACTTGTTCCCTCACTCGCTCTATCGCTCATTCTGCCTCTCACTCCATCACTGATTCCCTCTCCCTCCCTCCCTCTCTTCACTCTCTCGCTGGCGCTGGATCCATCTAAACGGGCGGAGTCCCGCTGAGCCACATCCTCACCTGCAGCGCTGAAGAAGGAGCCTGAGTCATAGCCAATCAGCCCCAGTGTCGCCAGAGCACTGCCTCAAGCAGGGTGTAACTCTGTGTGTGCATGTGTGTGTGTGTGTGTGTGTATATGTCTGTGTGTTTGAGTGTGTGTGTGCGTGTGTGTGGTGTGTGTGTGTGTGTGCGTGTGTGTGTGTATATGTGTGTGTGTGTGTGCGTGTGTGTGTGTATATGTGTGTGTGTGTTTGTGTGTGTGTGTGTCTGTGTGTGTCTCTCTGTGTGTGAGGGGGAGGGGAAGTGTGATTGCATGCGTGCATGTGTGTATGGGTGTGTGTAGAGGTGTGAGTGTGTGTTTATGTGCATGTGTGTATATGAGTGCACGCAGGTGGGTGCACATTTCTTTGTGTGTGTTGTGACTGTTAGGGGGCGTGTGTGTAAGGGAGAGTGTGTGTGTGTGTATGTGTGCCCTTGCATGTGTGGTGACTGCAGGGGTGCGTGCATAGATGTGCATGCCTAGATGTGTGTGTATGTGTACTGTACATATGTGTGTGCGGTTGTGTGTGTATGTGTGTGCATGTGTGTGTATTTGTGTGCATGTGTATGTATGTGTGTGTGTGTGCATGTTTGTGTGTGTGTGCTTGTGTATGCGTGTGTGTGTGTGCGTGTGTTTGTGTGTATGTGCATGTGCGTGTAAACCTGGCGTAGTCACACAGTCACTCACAGCTTCGCCTGGCTGTCCTCGTGGCCCCACAGGTCCATCTGAGCCCTGGTGGAAAGGTAAGCGTGACACTTAGGCATCCAGCCTGCTCCCTGCGGCCCCCTCTCCTGCCCCCCCTTGCCCCCCCTGCCCTCCTCTCACCTCCCCCTGGCCAAAAATGGTGACCTTAGCCTCCTCTCGCCCAGCACAGGGCTACTAACACAGAGGCGCTTAGTTGAGGAGTTTAAGGGCCTGTCCACACGGAGACGCTTTTTAGGTTAAACGCAGAGGTTTTGCTTCGTCTTGGCCGAGCGTCCAAATGAATTCTGTAAACGCACTGCCCGAAACCGCACTTTTCTGAAACCTGGTCCCAGAGTGGAGAAATCTGAAACCGTAGCCCGTTTGAATTCGTTTAGACAGCGAAACCGCACATCCTGCTTGCGTATCGATGATGTCATCGCCACACCTCAGCTGCCCTGGACTTGCACTTATAGTATTGCCTAACAATACTAGTTTTCATACATGACATTACCTACGATTACACTCCGTAAGATAAATATCACAACTGGTGCTGCGCAGCGCCGATAGCTTATGACTTGGTGGACTGAACACTGTTTTTCCCGGTGTTTTTTTATGCATTCTAGCTACTGTCAGTGACGCGAGAGAACGAAAAGTTATTAGGAAAGTGCGGTGTAAGTTTAGGCTACATTAATTTGCGCGTAGTGCCAGTGTCATTCATTTATTTTACATGTCTTACAACATATATATACATGCATTCACAGTCGAGTGAAATCAGATATAAGCATACAAAGACGCTTAACTCACGTTAAGTCGATGGTAGCACACTGAATGCGAATGCACGATTTGATGCAGGCAAAAGTATTGACTGTTACTAACGAAGGTTTTATAGCAATATTATAAATGTGGCGACAGAATAGCCTAGAACTTGGGTAAGCCTTGCGTTTAGTAGCCTAATTGCGGTGATAGCCAAAACGAATGTGAATCACGGACTATCCTACAACCTGCGTTAGCCAAATAAAGGACGGGACTGCACCCTTCACAAACCGTAAAATAAAGTTTATTAGTTCTACAGTTGACTACAGTTGACAGTTCACCATCAGTCCACACAAACAATTCTGGTTTCTTTGCACTAGCTATTTCGTCGTAGCAGAGAATGTCTATCTGTCTGTTTGTAAAGTGCAAGTTTTGCAAGTTTTGGTCAATTTCTGTAAAGAAACAGTGCCACCTATAGGCCTGGAGTATGAAGTAACGTGTTGAGTCGTGTTGAGATGGATCCGTTTGGACGCAAATATTCTTGATACGGTTCCAGGGAAGACGGAGGAAAAAATGATCGGTTTGGTACGTGTGGACTAGGCCTAAAATATAGATAAAGCTATAGACAGAGGAGTTTAGTCCACAGCACACATCATTACAGGGACTTTTAAGAGACTCCAGGGGGTTCAAAACGCCCTCTTTTGTTTCAGTTCTAAGACATCCGTGCCAGAGGGAGTCATTTCATATGAATATAGTCATTTCTGAGCAATGTTGTATGCCATTTAGGGTGCCATTACCCTAATGAAAATGAAAAGGAATTGTGAAATTGGGGATATTTTTTAGCAATAATGCATATGAAGGACCAGTCTAGTTGGAGGACGTGTGAATGAATATTATTGTTTTGTTTTCATAGTATTCATGTATCATATGGAATATTCAGTATTGTCTTTTTTGTCCTATAATCTACCACGAAAGGCCTCTCAATGGACAATACATTCATCTGATTTATCCTCTCGGGTAAAACATCATTCACTCCCTGCTAAAAACCAGTTGAAAAGACTCTTCATTGGTTTTGATTGGTTCCAGTGGGTCAGGTGCTGTGATTATGTTATTCTGCCACTTGAATAAGAAGCTCTCTCAAGGTCCTGAGCTGATAAACATCTCTTACCTTCTCGCCTGGATCTCCGAACGGACCGACTGGCCCTGGCTTTCCTCTGTCACCCTGATCATGAAGAAATTAAGAAATGAAACAATCAATGAATCATTAAATAAACAACAATATGAATTAGTTAATCAATATAATTTTGCCACAAATCTATTCCGATTTTTATGAAGGTTATACACCATTTAAGAAGTTATATTCCTGGCACCCAGTCTTTGTTTAATCAATAGTTTGAGAAGCTCTCCAACCAGTTTCGCCTTACTCACTCTGTGGCCTTTGTCACCAGGGAGACCAGGCAGTCCATCAAAGCCTCTGTCACCCTGGAACAGACGTACGCAAATCAATTGGAGAGGAGATGAAGACAACACAAACACAAATGATACACTCAAGCATGACGACGACGACACACGTAATACACTCAGGGATTACAGATAACTCGCAAAAACACGCTCGCACACACACACACACATAGAGGAGAGAGAGAGAGAGAGAGAGAGAGAGAGAGAGAGAGAGAGAGAGAGAGAGACAGCCATGCACACACGCACGCACACACACACCCACACGCACGCGCGCACGCACGCACGCACACACACACCCACCCACACACACACACACAGAAAAACACAGAATAAAATGTCAGTTTTCATCATAACACTTGAGCCCTCAGACACACGCACACACACACACACACACACACACACACACACACACACACACACACACACACACACACACACACACACACACACACACACACACACACACACACACACACACACACAAATGCATACACAGCCTCTGACAAGGACACGCAGATGGGATTGAGATGTCATCTCTGTGGACACCACCCCACCCCCCATCCCCTTCACCCCCCATCCCCCCCCCCCGCATCCTGCTCTGGATGTGCATGTCCAGTCATTAAGCTGGAAGTCTTCTGACGACGTGCTGGAATTGTGTCGCGAAATGGGGACACTTTTGTTGGCCAGCCTCCTCTTTCGAGCAGCACATTATTCGCTGGCCAAGCCTTTCCCTGCAGCTGTGCAGCACTGGGCTCTTGGCAAAGTCAGTGCGGTCAATAAACTGCAATTCAGGATATGTCTAGGCCCTTGTCCATCAAAGAGAATAGGACGACTGGAGATCTAAGACTCCCACTACCCACAATGGAGGCCATTTCTGATCCACTAATGATGTATAGCAATTTCTCAAAGTTTTTCAGACCAAGGACCACTTAACCAATAAATACAAAATCACAGACCACCTACAGTAGCTAAAAAAAAAACAGTAGACCTACTTCAACAGTATATTACACAACAGGCCTACTCACTGAACCACCTTGGTTATTGTCTTTGCACCTTGCTTATTGTGTCAGAGGATTCATATGATTTAAATGGCGTAGCTTACATTGGCAGTCTTGCAGAACTGTTTGGATTCACATACAAGTTGGTTCAATATTCCAAACTCATCTTTATTCTATTTTCTCACGTCAGCTCGCGGACCACTTGGGATAGGTTACTGACCACCAGTGGTCACCGGACCACATCACACTGGTGTATAGGAAGAGTGCAGCATGTAGAAGCCTCCATGTTCCAATACACTAACATGTAGGTTACACAACAGCAAGCTCAGCTGTTAAGGACCATTCAGCCCAACTTGTCATTATTCTCTATGGCTCGCTCATCTAATATCATATTTCAGCATGACTACTCTCCCCATATATAATCATCATTATTTTAATAAATAAAATGTGTTCCCTCTTACTTATTTGTGCTTGTTATACTTCAGAATGCTGCAGAAAGTTCAATTAACATGAACGTGCCTTCCCAGCATTAGAAGGTAAATAAAATGGCCGCCGCAAATATACAGTATAATGACCGCTTACAGTGGCAATGGGTTTTGTGCTTCTGATTCACGTCTTGCATATCATTCCGCAAGTAATTTGTTAATTGATAAAGTATTGTTCACTGGTCTTTATCGGAAAACAAGTCCTTTCAGGACAAAGCTAGTCCTGTTCGCCCTATCGGTACTTATTTTGCGGTAATGACCAGCGGACAATACATTATCCCTTACATAATATTCCCACGTTATACACTAGACGCTGTGGCTTGCCAGTAGACTGACACACATGCTGCATTTCCTGTGGTCCCTCAGACTCTTCCTGCAGAGGTCAGAATGAGACTGGACAATTGGAGAGGGCTCACCTTGGAGCCGGTTTCACCTGGTGCTCCGCGGGCCCCGTCAGATCCTGATCGACCCTGTGGACAAAACACACACACACACAGAACCCCCTGTCAATCTTTGTCTCAGCATTGTACACATGCACAAACACGCATGTACACGCATGTACACGCATGTACACGCATGTACACACACACACACACACACACACACACACACACACAAATGCCTATACAAACAGATACCTGTACATACACATACACACACTCACACATCACACAGCATGCAACAAATAAGCACAAGCCATAGTCGTGAGGCGTCTGTGATATATGCACATGTGATTTATGAACAAACATAATCCAAAGCATACAGACAGGCTCGTAAATTACAGTCACAGAGGAGAGAGAGAGAGAGAGAGAGAGAGAGGGAGGGAGAGAGAGAGAGGGAGAGAGTGGAGAAAGTCTTACTCTTTTCCCAGCTTTCCCAGTGAGACCGGAGGGACCAGGCATGCCACGAATACCCTACAAACAAACAACACACAGAGAATAAAGGAGAGAGAGACAGACAGATTGAGACAGTGAGTGAAAGAGAGAGAGGGGGGGGCAAAGAAGAGAGAGGGAGGGGGTGCTTATTATGCTTCTCATTGGGTGAATTTCATTGATGTCAAAACATCCAGCGCTTGACGGGTCTGACGACCCAAACGCGTTGACACAGAGAGAGAGCCTGCTGTGATGATGGGCTCCAGCACTACCTGAGGTCCGTTGTCTCCACGCTCTCCCTTCAGGCCCGGGGCTCCAGGCAGCCCCTGATGGACAGGAGAAGACAGGTAAGACAGAGAGTACACACACACACACACACACACACACACACACACACACACACACACACACACACACACACACACACACACACACACACACACACACACACACACACACACAAACACACACACACTCACAGAGACCAAATTTCCCTCACGGGATCAAAAGAGTATATATACTTATACATGTGCCCCACACACACACACACACACCTTCAAGGAGATCACTGACATACACTGACACCTTCAAGGAGATCACTGACATACTATGCACTATGGCCTATTAGGACAGTGCCTGTGTTAAGTGATGTCTGGGTGGGCGGGAGACATCTTACCAGAGGTCCTGGGCGTCCAGCAAGGCCCAGTGTGCCAGGCGGTCCCTTCAGAGACAGCTGGGGGAGGAGACAAATGGCACCGTAACCAAAAGCTCAAGTTTTAAAATATGCCTTGTCACTTGTTTCCATAACGCAATTCACATGCAGCTTGATTTATCCTCCTCTCGGCCCCTCGGTGTGCAGGATGGAATCATGACATATTTCACATTTTGCTAAATCAAAAACAGTCTTGAACAGATGAATGACTTTCACTGAGGTTTCCTTTGATACTTGATCTTGTTTGTAATTGTTCAGCCATTCTTCATGTAGGCATGTGTGTGTGTGTGTGTGTGGGGGGGGGGGGGGGGGGGGTGTGCGTGCGTGCGTGCGTTTGTGTGTGTGAGTATGTCTGAGTGTGTGTGTGTGTGTGTGTGTGTGTGTGTGTGTGTGTGTGTGTGTGTGTGTGTGTGTGTGTGTGTGTATGTCTGCGTGTGTGTGTGTGTGTGTGTGTGTGTGTGTGTGTGTGTGTGTGGTGGCGGGGGCCTTACTTTGGTCTGCTGCAGGATGGCCTGGGCCTGAGCCTCCTGGGCCGACACCACAGGACCCTTCTGGGAGTCGCCCCCGAACTGGAACTGGATCACAGCAGGAGCAGAGTTAATGAAGTGATGAGTTTATGTGTGTGTGTGTGTGTGTGTGTGTGTGTGTGGCTGGGAAGACGCCACACTAGGCCCAACACACCCGTCGTAACTGCCGCCGTTACAGTGATGTAGAGAATTATCCGATATAATTTTACGCAGATCACTGTTTATTATGTGTCTAGTAACAACCATCAAGGTAGCCTTCAAACAGGCGATACAAAGCGGTAAAATTTACCGATGGCAAGTCCTGGATCCCATCCCGCAACATCTGCCGCCGGCCTGCTACACTGTATCAGCAGGCTTTACGCAATTTGAAAAACTACTCACAGAGAATGAATGGCCATATCAGCAATTATAGGAAGCATGTTTATTTGGAAGAGACGATGCTTCCTATACCCCTGAATCTGTAAACTCATGATAGATTGATGAACTGCTTTAATCTACAGGATTATTGATTATTAAAGATGATTTGATTCCTAATGTAACTTGACTTGTAAAGTGGAATCAAATAAAGTATATAAAATGTGTGTGTGTGTGTGTTTAAATGAAGAGTGCGTGAGAGTGAAGAATATTATGTAGAATATGTGTAAGAAGACAGACAGGCCACAGACCACAGGCGATAATAGTAATGTGAGTGGATGAGAGTGTCTGAGAGAAGACTAAGGTATATGAGACCTCTTGATATATGCAGTTGTGTGTGTGCATGTGTGTGTGTGAGAGAGAGAGAGAGAGAGAGAGAGAGAGAGAAAGACAGTGTGTGTGTGTGTGTGTGCATGTACTGTATGTGTGTGTGTGTGTGTGTGTGTCAACGTGATCAACATACTGAGTGAGTAAGTGAAGGAGGGAGCAAAGTAGTATTGGCCCCACAAACCTGCCAGGCCCGACTGGTCCATTTTTCATAATGTCACAGTTCCCCCTAGTGGCTACACTTAGCTACTGCTTCTGTTCAACAATTTATTGCCTTAATATAGTTCTGGTATGGAGAGTGATGTAAATTATGTAAAATGTGCGGTGAGTGGGGAGATTGAGATGCTGTTGAGGTTTTACCGGTAGCATCAGTAGGGTGCCTGCAGGCCCCGGTATCCCATCAGCCCCAGCCATTCCTGGCCGTCCTTCAGGACCCTGAAAGGGATTGAATAAAAGCCACAGTTATCTGACGTGTGTGTGTGTGTGTGTGTGTGTGTGTGTGAAAGGGAGAAAGAGACTGAACATGCATGACACAAACATCCAATCATTCCTTCAACTCGGCGCTCCCCTGCAGATCCCTGATCACTGTACAAACAGCTCCACAGGCTGTCACTCAACAGCATTCTCTTACCGCTCTGCCCCGCCCACCCCCACCCCTCTCTCTCCCTCTCTCCTCTCTCTTCTCTTTATCACCCTCTCTCCTTCCTCTCCTCTCTTTGTCTTTCCCTCTCTCCTCTCTCTCTTTCCTCTCTTTATCCCTTTATCCCTTTCTTTTTTCTCTTTATCCTCTCTCTCCTTCCTCTACTCTCTTTGTCTCTTTCTCTCCCTCTTTCCTCTTTCTTCTCTTTATCCCCTCTCTCTTCCTCTCCTCTCTCTCTCTCTCTCTCTCTCTCTCTCTCCTTTCTTCGCTTTTTTCTCTCTCACTTTCCTCTCCTCTCTCTCATGCTGTAGGCAGCCTAAATGTTTTCCTCCGTATCAAAGCTCAATTTATCTATCAACTCACTGGAACTTATTAAATGCCAGAGATAATAGCCCCTGTCAATCACACGTCCTCCCCGGAGGATGAAGCCGTACTCCATGATGATCAGAGCTGAAATAAACGGCTGCGGTTTCACTCAAAAAAACAAACCCAAAGGTGATCGACATCCGCAGTGCAAAAAGATGCCTTTCACGCCACTGTACTCAAGCTTGAGATACTGCAGTGGTGCTTCTAGCGTAACCCAAATAGCTGAATGTAAAGTGGCTTGATGAGTTGGTAGATAGCACACATGAGAAGCCGAGGCATTTGGGAGGTTAATCTCTACAGTGCAGAGGCATCTGTCAATCGTTTAATTAATTCAGCAAAACTGTCTGTTTCTGTTTTGTAAAGTTCAGTCTAGCTAGTACAAGTGTGTGTGTGTGTGTCTGTGTGTGTGTGTGTGTGTGTGTGTGTGTGTGTGTGTGTGTGTGTGTGTGTGCGTGCGTGCGTGCGTACGTGTGAGAGTATGTGTGTGTCTGTGTGTATGATTGTATGACCTAATCTTCCCTAATTCTAACTGAAGTATGAGCCATTGTGTCCCCATGGCCAAAGGTCATCCCGCCCATACAAACATGCCTCTGTGGACTGTTTTCAATCGGTTACCGTGGCAACGTCCAAAACCTTGTCTCTCTCTCTCTCTCTGCATGCCATGCATTGATTCTGATTCAGATTGCCCACTAGGGCTGCTAGGGCAGGGCAATCTGGCCCTCTGAAGGCCTGTGCCACGCGGGCACACTCACCCTGTCCCCTGGGTCTCCTCTGGGTCCTGGAGGGCCTGTAGGTCCAGGGATGCCTGGAAGACCCTGTGGGACACACACACAATTCAAACTACTGTGTAATCGAGACAAGGCAACAGACAAAGAATGTGTTGATATGTTAGAAAAAAAAGTAGAATGAACAGAAGCAGTGTTTATTCACATACATTCTTTTCCTAAGTACAGTAATGGCAATTATTGCTATAAGGCACATGGACATGAACATGTTGTTTGGAATGACTGAATATTATTGAACAAAACTGGTCACTGATGCCCTCATTGGTTTATTGACTTCCTCCTTCCTGTCAAAGGGTTTCTTGTGTCTGGGATGCCTTTTTCTTAATCTAAGATTCAACATGGGAGCGTTCACAGTTGAGTGATGCCGAGCGAGAGCCTACCTCTGGCCCAGGCAGCCCAGGTGGTCCTGCTACTGATGTGCCCTGGAGATCAGAAGAGCACGGCTTACATTTCTGACACAAACCCATCATATAAACACGCTTTATTACGCCAGCATGACTACAGTCATTTCCTGTGTATTAGCCGCAATGTGTATAAGCCGCAGGGCAGTGTTTTATGCAAGGTAAAAAAATAAAACCATATTAATACCATATTAACTGCCCCCGTTTACTCATAGCTGAAGAAATTTTGCAAAATCATTGTATAAGCCGTGGCTAATAGTCGGGAAATCACGGTAGGCCTTCATAGAGAAAGGCTTTTTTAGAACATGAACTGAGCATAAACACATGGAATGTACATGTACATGTCTCCATGGTGCACTGAAAGGGACTTACGGGTTCCATGATGGCAGGTTCCCCCTTCTCTCCCTTCTGCAGTCCTAGTCTCTCCTAGGACAAAGGACACAGAGGAACAGACAATTACCAATCACATTTACTCCTGAAGATTTAGAAGATGTTTTATCCTAAAGCAATTTCAGCTAGAGTTGTTAGAGCCTCTAAACCTCCACTAGAACTTTAAGCACAGATGGAGAACATGGCTGAAGGGCCGGCAAGCAGGCTTCGGCCGCCTGTGTGTTTGGAATGTAGTTGAGGTTGTGTGCACATACCTCACCGCCCCATGTCTGCGCTCCCTCCCTCTCTGCTGGGCCAAAGCGATCATCGTAGACCTCATACTCTTCATACTCCTGCAGCTGGGAGTCATTCCTCAGCTCATCATACTCAATCATCTGGGAAGCCACATCACAACACTGGAATTGGCCTCCATGGTCAGAAAGAGGCTTGTCGTGGAAAAGGTTAACCAGATTATTTAACGTACCTCGTAGTCAGTGATGTTGGGACCCACTGTTACCGTGGAGACCGAGAGGTCTTCGTAAAGGTCGCGGTAGAGCTCGTCCTCCAGCTCCTCCACCACCGGCTCCTTCGCTGGCCTCTCCTCCTGCACATGGGACCACACTACATCAGAGTGATGTCACGGCAACCACAACCATGGAGACAACTGAGCAACAACACACTGTTTTGGCTCAACATGTCTCGACAAAGAGCAGGTCTGGACGTTCTGTCCTAAAGGTCAAACCCAGTAGCCTTGCTCAATGTCTCCATGTTGCTGACAGAAGAAATGCCACACACACACATACACACACACACACACACACACTAAGCTTGTTAGACACACAAGTGGAGTACAGGGTTTTAATCAAACACGCGGGGGGTTATCTTTAAAGCAAGCCTGTGAGGAAGCCGGCTAATTAATCATTTCACAAGCGGCGATGGCGAGATTACACTTAATTAGGAGGCAGTGATGGGAGCATGCGGTTGCCAAACTGTGACAGCGTGAAGAAACAACCATTAATGTTAGCGTTACAGAGAATTTCTGTCAGGGGGAAAATCTAAATGACTAGATGACTGATCTATTTCATAAAGAAAAACATACGCAGTGAGATGAAAAAAAAAAAGTCCTCTCTGGAGAACCCTATCAAAATCCTTCCACACACTTTAATGTGGTTACAGATAAAATGATTTCAGAGGCTGGAAAGGATTGTTGGCATGGTGACCGTATCACGAAAGACAAAATCTAGTCTGCTGTTGAGATGGATATCAAATGGCTCTCCTTGAAGTAGATGACTGAAGGTAATCACTGAAATGGATTCGCAGTGCTCTGTGAACTCAGCCAAGCATGCAAAAAACGCCATTAAACGCAAAAGCTTATCATAGCTGTAATATACTGCCTCTCTACTATAGCAAAGTGCAGCACACAAAAAGCATTAGAACCCATAATGAACAACTACCTCCAATTTCAATTCAGTCGTGCGTGAGTTAAAAATGTTTTTCACTATACAATATCAGCTACCTATTTCTATTCTACTGTGCTAGCCAGCTGCAGTCCACCATAGACTCCATGTATCCCTTGGTGGCCTGCAGCATGTGCTGGTTAGTGTGCGATGGGTGGAGGTGGAGTTGGAGGAGGAGGCGGCGTGGGTGCGAGTCGGGGTAGGGGCAGGGTGGGAGGGGGTTAGGAGGCGTTAGCTGGGTTCAAGCGGTATGAATGGGAGAGAAGGGTGGGGCAGTTGGGGGTACAATGACACTTGATTTGCTTTGTCTACCTCCACCCTGGACTCAGGCAGTGCTGTGGGCACCACTGAGGGGTCCTCCAGGTTTGATTCAGGCTCATGGGTGGGCATCTCTGGGATTTCTGACAAACCAGCAAGCTCTGGAGCATCCTTCGTTGGGGTCATTGCTGGTGTGGATTGCTCAAAAACAGGAAGTGAAGTCTTCCTGGAAGGGTCAAGAGCGAGATAATCAGGCATCTTTGTGGACACCCTCAGGAAGCCCTCCTCTTCCTCGGGCCCTTCCTCAGCCTCCTTCCTCTTCTTCCTTCCTTCTCTTTTCTTGCCCTTGCCCTTCTTGGACGAGCGGTCCCTCTTCTTCTTCGACCTGTCCTTCTTGCCCTTCCGGCCTTTTTTGGAGCCTTTCTTGGCCGGCTCGTCCGCTTCCTGGGGCTCGTCGCCTTGCATCATGTGGTCAGACAGAGAAGCGGAGGCCTTATGTGGACAGCATGGGGAGGGAGGTAGGGTGCGGTTGGGAGAGACAACAGAGATGATGAAACAACGCAGAAAGACTGGGTAGCACAGAAAAATAAAGACACCTCTAGCTCCCTTGAGCATCATGTGGCGCCTGGTTAGACTCTCTCTGTCCAAACCACAAGCAATAGATTTCTACAGACAGATAGAGACGACAGAGAAGATGGGGCAGAGAGATAGAGAGAGAGAGAGAGAGAGAGAGAGAAAGGAGTCATAAATATGTCTGATTGGTGGGCTGCTTAGAATTTCCCTAAGGTTAAAGGTCAACTCTCTCTGTGATGAAGGGAGATTGCAAGGGCATCCGGGTGGGACTTTGCCTGGAGTCAAAACATTATGTTTTCTGAGTATCTCATTGATGGATGATGTGGGAGATGATGTTGTGTGTGTGTGTGTGTGTACACTTGCGTAGGTGTGTGTTTATTTGTGTGTTTGTGTGTGATTGCATGCATGTATGTGAGACTGTTGGTGCCTACACATGTATTCAATTGTGTGTGTGTGTGTGTGTGTTTAATTGTGTGTGTGTGTGTGTGTGTGTGTGTGTGTGTGTGTGTGTGTGTGTGTTTACTTGTGTGTGTGTGTGTGTGTGTTTAATTGTGTGTGTGTGTGTGTGTGTGTGTGTGTGTGTGTGTGTGTGTGTGTGTGTGTGTGTGTGTGTGTGTGTGTGTGTGTGTGTGTACTGATATACTCGTGCTCAGCCTGTGGAGACACAAGATGAGTGTGTTGTGAATAGAGTCAGTGTTATGGCAGCTGAAATGGGTCAGTAACGTGAACAGTGCTGCAGGGTTTACAGATCACTCTCTCAGCTGTGGATGTCCAGAGCAGGCCAACTGGCCTTGTGTCTCAACACCATCTGATATGGACCTAAAGAGTCCTGGAACAGCACACACACACTTGCAGGCACACACACACACACACACACACACACACACACACACACACACAGAGAGAGAGAGACACACACACACAGAGACACACACACACACACACACCACAAACACATACACACACACACACACTCACACACATACACACACACAACCACTCCCCCACTTGCATACTCCCGTGCACAGACACAGACAGCCAAGTATAAAAAGATGTGTGAGTTTGTTTCAGCTCACAGCATCATCTTCCAGAAGA
The DNA here is from genome assembly GCF_046254945.1 of Alosa pseudoharengus. NCBI lineage: Eukaryota > Metazoa > Chordata > Actinopteri > Clupeiformes > Clupeidae > Alosa > Alosa pseudoharengus. The sequence continues at coordinate 42,299,493 of NW_027468774.1, forward strand.
GTCAGGTCTCAGGGGTGCTCTCAAATGTGGGCCAGTGACACACACTCTCCCATGAATCATCACAAACAGCACAGCATCTCACATGGGAAACAAACAAGTGAGCATTCACACACATGCACACTGTACACGTGCACGCTATCCAGACACAACTGTGCTGCAGTGTGAACTACGTACATGTCATGTACACACACACACACACACACACACACACACACACACGTGCACACGCACACAAACACAAACACAAACACAAACACAAACACAAACACAAACACAAACACACACACACACATACACTTGTATACTCGGTGCACACACACACGGTATATTTTCAGTGCCTAAACACACACTTCCACACATGCCCACATACACACGCGTTCACAAGCCAACTCCACAGCTTCTCTCTCTGGTTCACCTAACAGATGCTCTGGACGTGAGCTCATGTACGATTTACAGACTGCTCCGAGTCCCAGACTGGCTTAGAGCCATAGCAAACACACACACACACACACACACACACACACACACTGAAGCACCATTACCAAAGAACACCTGACGCCGCTAAAAGACACGTCGCCACTGGCCCCTTATCAAATCTGTCGGAAGCCCCTCTATCTCTGTGACTTCCAGAGATGGCTCTCTCACACACACACTCTCACACACACACACGCACACACACACACACACACACACACACACACACACACACACACACACACACTCTCTCTAGCCTTGTTGATGCTCTCGATTAGCATTCAGTTTAGGGTGTGTTGGCTGGGGGAAGAGTGCGGGCTCATAAATAAAACGCTAGATGCAAAAGACCCGGCAGGTCGCTGGCAGAAGCAGCTCTACTGCTATGCACGCTTGTTTCTCATTTTATTGGTTGGCTGCGAGAGAGAGAGAGAGATGGGGAAAGAGAGAGGGGGGGTGTGAGAGAGAAAGAGAGATGAGAGAGAGGGGTGTGTGTGTGTGTGTGTGAGAGAGAGAGAGAAAGAAAGAGATAGAGAGAGAGAGGGAGGGGTTCTGGGAAAGCAGCCCAAAGCTCCCGGAGCAATCTTTGAAACCTGTGAGGGCCGGAATACAAAGGTGAACTTAAAGCACTCGGCAGCCTTTACAAAATGCACCTTGAGTAAAGAGATCTCAACTTGGAATTAAAGGATAGAAAAGCTCTAAGGTTTGTGAGGGAAGGATGAAGATTGACAAAACTTCTTGAATGCCTTCTGAAACAAAGAATACAGACAGAGCTAAAGATTAGTGAATAGTAAGACAGAAACTGTGGTCAACAGTCGGATTACCGCAAATGTGTGTGTGTGTGTGTGTGTGTGTGTGTGTGTGTGTGTGTGTGTGTGTGTGTGTGTGTGTGTGTGTGCGTGTATGTGTGTGTGTGTGTGTGTGTGTGTGTGTGCGCGTGTGTGTGCTAGGTGTGTGTTAACTGGTTCAGTCTGCACACCTTTAGTCAGGTTGCACAAACGCTATAAATAAACAAATGGACCCAGGGGTGTTGTCAGGAACTTGGCGAAAAGAGCTGAGATTGATTAACTCCTCATCCCTAAGTAATGCACCCAATCAAATAGAACTACCGTGCGGGGAAGGGCCCAAAAAGCCTCCTGAAAACAGAGACACTGCTTTGCTATAGACAACTACGGTCGTTGCCACACACTCACTGGATTCATCCATCAGGGAGAACATTTGTCAAAATGTCCTGACATTTCACAGAGACAAAGAAGGACACAGAGACAGAGAGAGAGATAGAGAGATAGAGAGAGGGATGGAGGGAGACAGAGAGAGGGATAGAGAGAGACAGAGAGAGGGATAGAGAGATACAGAGAGTGGGATAGAGAGATAGAGAGAGTGGGATAGAGAGATAGAGAGAGGGATGGAGGGAGACAGAGAGAGGGATAGAGAGAGACAGAGAGAGGGATAGAGAGATACAGAGTGGGATAGAGAGATAGAGAGAGGGATGGAGGGAGACAGAGAGAGGGATAGAGAGACAGAGAGTGGGATAGAGGGAAGAATAAAAAGGGAGAGGGAGTGAGGGAGACAGAGAGAGGGAGACAGCAAGTGACTGAGACCAACAGATAAACAACAAGAGAGCAGAAAAAAGAAAGAGGGAAAGAGAATGGAGATAAAGAATAAGAGACAGAGAGAGAGGGGCGGCAAAATAAAGAACAAGAGCCAATAACAGAGAGAGAGTAAGAGAGAGAGAAATAGTGAGGAAGAGAGAGAGTTTTTCCCTTTTATTTTTCTGCAGTATAGCACTGTTGCTGTAGCTATTACTGCCCTTTTAGTAGCAGTTACCAATCATCCTTTTGTTTATTTTTTCCTTTCATTATTTCATTTTTATCTCTATATTTTATCTCAACAAAGCACCATTTGATTTGATTTGATTTGATTTGAGAGAGAGAAAGAGAGAGAGAGAGAGGAGAGAGGGAGAGGGAGGAGAGAGAGGATGGAGACGGACAGGGAGACCAGGCCGCGGGGAGTGTCTCCCTCCAGTGGCGGGTGCTGGGCTCACCTGCGCAGGCACCTGGGTCTGGCTACTGTAGGGCAGCGGGGCATCACAGTCCGGGATGTAGTGCAGGCAGTAGTCAGCTGCGGCCAGGGGATCATCAACAATCAGCAGCTGCTGAATAACTCCCTGTTAACCAAAACACACACACACACACACACACACAGAAATATGTTTACAAAGGTGTTCAGCGACAGAGCAGGAGAGAGATTTTAGATCATAAAAAAAAAAACATTTCAAGAAACAGCAACAAACAGCAAACACTGAAACACAAAACATATGAGTAGAACAATGATGCATCTAACATTGTAAAGGCAAATTAAATGCTGTTTTTCTTATATATCATAAAATGCATCTCCCAAGTAAATTAACTATCTGATATGCTTCCAGTTCTCTGTTCCCGAGGTTCACACACACACACACACACACACATGCGCACACACACGCCCCTTGTAGCTGCATTCTTCTCCAATTGTATGCTGCCACCGCCTCTGTCACTGCCCCTGTCACCAAAAGCCACAGCTTGTTTACACATCAACACACACACACACACACACACACACACACACACACACACATGCACACCCACACACACACACACAGAGACATACACACACCCACAGACACACACCCACAGACAGACATACACCCACAGACACACACACACACACACACACTACCTAACGCACCCTTGCCTAGCTGAGCCACTAAACCAAGTGTGCTGCTACTCTGGGGGCCTCTAAGGGCTTATGACAATAGACAATAAACATGACAAATACACGCTGCGACTGTGAATCTAAATCCCATAGATTTATTATGCATCTGCCGCTTGCTGTTGACAATACTTTGCAAATTACAGGGTGCCTACACTGAGGAAGAAATCTAAATCAAAAGAGTATGCTTTGCTGTGAGCAGTGAAATGGAACGCTTAATAAATACTGACCCAACTGGGCTGTCAGTGAGGGGACTGAATGTTTGTTAATGGCTCTCTCTTTGTCTTTGTTACGAGTAAAGCAAGACAAGCAAAATTATATATTCACAATCCGTTTACGGACATTTTTCTCACTCAGGCCTTTCACTCAGGAGAACACTCTCTCATCCATGCCTTCCCACGCATAAGAAATGGATCAAATGACAGCACGTCTCTGCCTCTGTTGGAAGGGGATCACACTGAAAACAACAAACCAGCAGCAAAGCGCAACACAACAATTCTGAGATCATAATAACTTTATTAGTTTGAACAAGGTTGTCTCTCATCATGTGAAGCACTAAGTACCAACACCCTCGTAAAGAATGTTTATCTCTGCTTTTGACTGACTGCTCTAGGCTACATTGAACTGACACTGATGAGCGTTGCATTGTGCTCTGTATGCTGGACCAAGTTCAACTCAAATAAAACCTCAGCTTAAATGTCACCAGCGTAATGCTTCAACTGTTCCGCTGTTGAACTGTGTCAAACAATAGAAAATGTACTGTATCACTTTTATCGCTATACTGCTGATTAGTGTGATCCCCACTTTAGGGACACAGGCAGTGTCTTTATGTAATCACTGCTGAGTTTATGGATTATGATTACAAATATTTATTCTTTATGATTTATGTATGTAGGATACAGGAGCCAATAAAGTATCACATGTATATCATATTGTGTGATATATGATACCACAGCAGCTCTAAAGTATCATACTGTATGCATATCAAAAGGGGCTGCATGATACCTGATACTGCAGTGACTGTGAAATTTGTATATGCACAGTATATATCATAAGGTGTCATATCATATATGAGATATAGTGGCCTCTGTCTTGCACACAGACGCGATACCACAGCCTCCGTCTTGTCCAGAGATCAAAGGCCGAGCTCAGCGAGGCCGCGGCTCAAAGGCACTGGGCACATGGGAATTAATGGGCTTTAGGGCCTCATGGCTGACCGGCTACGTGTCCCTGATCACGGCTGGAGTCGCTCTTATCGGGCTGTCTCCACTGGCTGGGCATGTCTGCTGCCACTTGGGTACGGATGACTGGGAGTCACCCTGCGAGCAAATCTGTCCCAGCATTCCACGCTGGCCTTTGTGTCCACAGTGACAAGAGAGGAACCGGACCAACCCCCACACCCTACTCAAGTCTGTGTTGTGAACAACCCCCCCGCCCCCTGGCAAAACACACACACACACACACACATCCACACACACACAAACACACACACACGCACACACACACACACACACACACACACACACACACACACACACACACACACACACACACACACACACACACACACATTCTTGGCAGTTTGAGGGGTTTGGGGGGCTGTATGACTCACAGCCACTACTGCTGTTCTTGAGTCAGTCCACACAACAGCCACAACCCCACAGGTGTGCTCCCGTTCCAGCGTCCTCATGCCAATGTAACCATGGTGACTGTGAGAACGAAAGCCCAGCTGTCACCAGCGAACCAATCCAATAAAGGCACAAAAAAAGTTAAATTCACATTTGCCAAGAGAGGCTGTCCAGGGAAGAGAGAGAGAGAGAGAGAGAGAGAGAGAGAGAGAGAGAGAGAGAGAGAGGGAGAGAGAGAGAGAAAGAGAGAGAGGGAGAGAGAGGGAGAGAGAGAGAAAAAAAACATGCTGCTAACACCCCTGAATGCGCTCTGTCAGAAGCCATTATGAGAGAGGAGTGCATTCACAACAACCGCCTTGTCAACAAATCTCACCTCTTTCACCCAGCCACTGCAGCATAGCAGAAATATCTCTCACACACACACGCACACGCACACACACACACACACACACACACACAGCAATACATATCCAGTCAGCTGTCTGACGGCCAAAGGAGTAGTCAACTAGACGCTAACCCGGGGTCTCATGCAGCACTTCCCTTCTCACTGACAGAAAGTGGCTGCTGTAATCGGAGCACAGTAACAGGGCTGGCCTGACAAACACAGGCCTGGATCTTATCTGGGTCTAGGAAAACAGATGCAGAGGAACACACAGGCCTAGGAGTCCATCCAGGCCTGCAGAGAGCTGGGTGGCTGTTTGCTTTAATATGCATGAGTGTGTGAGAATGCGTGTGTGTGTGTGTGTGTGTGTGTGTGTGTGTGTGTGTGTGTGTGTGTGTGTGCATGTGTATGTGTGGGTGTTGAGTATATATGTGCATGAGTAAACGTGTCTATGTGTGAGAACTGAGAGTGTGTGTTTGTGTGTGTGTGTGTGTGTGTATGTGTGTGTGTGTGTGATGTGCAATGGAACACATCACTGACATCTCTCCAAAGCCTTTTCCAAAAGGGCTTTAGCTATTTGTAGGCAATCTGGAAGCAATAGAGGCATTAGCTTTGACCACAGTCCCCAGGCTCCCATGCCGGTTCTCCCACGCTGGGACAACTGGGCCGGAACACAAGCCCCTGGATCCCCCCGGAACCGGAGGCCTGGGAGTATGAGTTCCTGAGAATGGGCCGAACTCTCATCTCCCCCAGTACCAGCCTCACCCAGGGTCAGGGAGTCCTGACCCAGATGCAGTTAAATTAAAACCACAAGGACAGCACAGTGTGTGTGTGTGTGTGTGTTTGTTTGTGTGTGTGTGTCTGTGTGTGTGTGTTTGTGTGTCTGTGTGTCTGTGTGTGTGTGTGTGGGGGGGGGGGGGGGGGTTATGTGTCTGTGTGTGTGTGTGTCTGTGTGTGTGTGTGTGTGCGGGGGGGGGGGGGTTATGTGTCTGTGTGTGTGTGTGGGGGGAGGGGGGGTTATGTGTCTGTCTGTGTGTGTGCTCTTGTGTCTATTACTGTGGGAGAGGCTGGAAAGTGTAAGACCAACCTGGTGGTAATCAAAAAGCATTAGTCATCACAAAAGCTCCGACAGCCTCTCCGTATGAAGATTAATCACACTGAGAGTCTCAGACCAACAGGGCAGGCTCGGCTGCCTCACTAACAAAAACATAAATGTATAAATCCAAGCTCTTGAAAGGCAAACCTCCTCATGCTACATCTATAGAGGAATACTGAGGGAGGGCCTACTCTAATCTCGGTAAACCTTTAGTGCTACAGGGAGCCGTCCACTATGAAAGGGTTACATGAGGTGATGCTAGTTGGCGTGTGTCTCAGTAGGAGGGGCCAGGAAGCGTGTGTGTGGATATCATAATATGTGGGAGGGGTTTGTGGATATAACAGCTGCGTGTGGGAGGGGTTTGTGAGTCAAAGTAATGGCGTGGGAGGGTTTATGAGTCAGGTGATTGACAGCTGGAGGCTGAGTGAACTCATTAAAGGAGAAGTTGCCACGTGTGCTGCTGGGCTGGGCTAACCTATACAGAACATGTACTCAGGCCATGTCTGCCGCTGGACTTGGTCTCCGTGGAGACAGTCAGACAGCTGTTATTAAGCCATTAAATAGATACAAGTCTGTGAGACAGTCTCTCCTCCCTCCACCTCTCTCTCTCTCTCTTTTTCTCTTTGTCTTCTTTTTCTCCTTTTACTTGATTTTCTGTTTATCCTTCTCTTCTTCTCTGCTTCCCTCCTCCATCTGTCTTTCCTGTTTTTTCTCTCTTCTCCTCTATCTTTCCCTGTCTTTTCTGTTCTTTCATTCTCTCGCTCGCTCCCTCTCACTCTCTTTCTGTCTCTCTCCATCATGAGCCAAGCAGACAAAAGGCCTTGAGGATAAAGGGAGATATGGGATCTCTCCTCTGCCCCATTTAACTAGGAGCTAGGAGACCAGCTCAAGAAACAAAGAGATCAGAAACAAGGTTAAAGTAGACCATGCTTATGTTCCACCCTCCAGCCAGCCGGCCAGCACACACACACACACACACACACACACACACACACACACACACACACACACACACACACACACACACACACACACACACACACACACTGTTGACCCAGACATTTGAGAGAGTTTGCAGAAGCTGTACCCAGTAATGTGAGGGCCCTTCCGTATCGGATGTCTCCTTCAGTGATTTCTCAAAGATAGCTCAGACACGTTTAACGCAGAGGCTCAAGTGCCTGTCTGCCAAAGGGCACAGAGAGCACTGACAGACAAATAGCAGACATTCCGCTCAAAGAAGGATCAATAACTGGTCAAGATGTCCAGGTAAGCACTCACACTCACTCTCACAGAGCCCATCTGAATTAAAATCGGACAGGGTCTTCTGAAACTGCCCCTACGGTCTGCCCCCCTCTCTCCATCACTGCCCCTACGGTCTGCCACCCTCTCTCCATCACTGCCCCTACGGTCTGCCCCCCTCTCTCCATCACTGCCCCTACGGTCTGCCTCCCTCTCTTTATCACTCAGGCACTGTCATGACACACACAGGCTCAGTGGCTGCACGTGCACAGACACAGAGACGACCTCCATACATGTATATTTTGAATACTGAACATACCTTAGGATTTTCAGGTTCTACAAAAATGGTTCCTTAACGGCAGTTTAAGATAAACATGGCAAAGCAACACAGAGCTGTAGTTAGGAATGTGTAGTATACAAGTTTAGCTGTATGTGTTTTTAGAGTCTCAATGGTGGTTTCACATGACAGAGAAAGACAGAAAGACAAGCTTGATTATTTGTATAATGACTTCATATGTAGCTGTAATGTCTGACAGTACCCCTCTCTCTCGCCCCCCCCCTCTCTCTCTCTCTCTCTCTCTCTGTCTCTGTCTCTCTCTCTCTCGCACGCACACACACACACACACACACACACACACACACACACACACACACACACACACACACACACACACACACATACAGTTTATATAGTTCAGTCTCTTTCACACACACAAAACTGGAAACAAAATACTTGGCCCCATGTGATTGAATGCTAGTGGCATCCAATTGCAAAACAAACTCATCGGGTATGGCTTCCATTAGCGGTAGCATTTATCCTGTTACCCCCGGCACACAGTACATTCTGATAATTAGCCATTTGAACATTATGCTGCGTACTTCCAAAACATGCCTAATTATTTGAAATGAGGGAGCACTCAATTACAGTTTAGCTTAATCAGAATTCAATTAGCTTAAATGACTGCTTTGGCAAACCCCCTATAAATGTAATAGATTACTTGCTTTTTTTCCAGATTTAAAATGGTGGGTAAACGAAAGCCAATCTGCAATGTGTGAAGTCATTTTCTGATGTGTGTGTTTATGATACAATTTTAAACAAGTACTATTCATATTCATAAACTATGAGAGAGAAAAAATGTGCCATTGTAAGTATGAAAACCGGTCACTACAAACAGATCATGGCTACTTAAGGTAGTTTTGAAAAGCCTCCAAACCAATGGTAGGCTATGGGATCTGGCCCAATATCAAGGTTTATTTGACTGTTACATAGTTTATACTTCCAGGGCATAAACGGCTCATAAAAATGCAGGCACTCCATCACCCGTGCAAGTTACAACAAACAACTCCTATTTGGCTCACTTCTGCTACCTAAAATATGTAAGATCCTTTCAAGACTGATTATTCTGGAGCGGAGATTCAAATAGCTCTTTCTGGGACAGAACCATAAAAGTCATCCATGCCTCCAGCTACAGGGGAAAATAAAGCCTGACAGCTTTGCTTATGCACACACAGCTTTGCCACCACGACGCAAAGCATAAAAGCACACGTAACTTCACTGATCGTGTGTTTGCCTGCAGAGTCAAAGGACTCTGCTGTTCTTAAGGTACATAACAAGGTGTAAACCAGGGTTGTGCAAAAATCCACAATTGACTGGCTATTAAATTCCAATTCAATTCTTGTATTTCACTTGGATTTCAATTGAGGTAGCAAACGGGAAGCAGAATTGCAATTTGAATTTTGCACAACCCTGGTGTAAACATTTAAAAATATTACAGAAATACACATGGACATCAAACCTCCTAGTAACATAATAAAGTAGTGTGTATATAAGCAGTGAATAAGCATGCAGTGTATGTAAGCTAATGACTAGTCATTGCTATAATAAGCACACATAAGTGTTTGTTTAATCAAACGGGACCTGAGTACTAAATTTCGCTCCCACATGTAAATGTTGCAATGACAATAATGATTCCTTGAATCCTTAAATCCTTGAAGCTGTGGTGTAGCATCAGGGAACACTGAAACACTCTGGAGGGTCAATACTAGACAGGAGTCGTGTTGCAGGCCATCAGTGCAGATTTGTCAAGGGGTGTACACAAAGTCTTTTCAAGCAAGTCCCCCTGTTCGGCGGCCATCTTGCAACGCACTTTGGACAGTTATCGGGCAGGTATTTTCCTAGGTGTGTTTGAACCTGCCGCTATTGTTAATATAATTAGTAGGGCTGTCAAAATAACTGATTCATTTTGATTAATTCATTTGAGAAAAAATTAGTGCAGATTAATCGATTCCGTATGACCTTTGACCCTGAGCCGTTCTAGTCAGACTGTAAAATGAAGGAGAGAGAAGAAAACGTGCTGCCTGGATCATTTATTGGAACATTTACTTTTAAAAAATGGCCTGATGATGTTGAGTGGAGTGTTAAGTAATTTTCACTGTGTCCCCTAGGTTATATCTGTGGCCTGAAATGCCCTGTATGTGAAAAAAAAAACTTTTATTTGAACAGTGAAAATAATAATAAAAGAGTTTTTGAACTTTAATGTCACTAATGCTGATTATTTAATGATTCATTTGAATTTAAATATTTAAAATACTTTAACAGCAAAAATTATATATGCGATTAATTTAGATTAATTAATCACAGAGTATGTAATTAATTAGATACATTTTTTTAATCGATTGACAGCCCTAGTAATTAGTGTTTACACAGACCTGGTTGGGTGTTGAACCTAGTGAATCAGCATGTTTTAATAGAGAGGGATTTATGTGTGTGTTAAAATTATTATTATTATTGGGCAAGCGAGATATTCAGTATCAGAGTGAAAGTGTTAGGAGCAGAATACAACAGAAGATGCCGTTACAACACACTTAACGCTCCACCGGAAATAAATGAGCTACCTGATGAGCTTTTCGTTCATGAAGCCTATTGTTTGTCTGGTCAGACCTTTGTCCGTTTAGGCGGTGATCCCGGTATAAGGCGGGGATCACACTGACCAGGAACACTAGCGTTGAACAAGCTGCGTGATGACAATACGAGCGTATTCAATTGTCAGTTTAGGCAAACTGTTTGTGTTACTTAGGAACGAGATAGAACTTATTATGAACTGAGATTTGCGTTATGCTTGCCGCTGGCCAATGTGATCCCCACCTAACGCAACGCTGCCACCGTTTCGCTGCCGAACCATAGAAAACAATAGAAAAACCTGCTGCCAGCCACTTTAGAGTCTGGTGGGGGGGGGGGGAGTCTCACCTCAAACACAGCCTCATCCAGCAGACGGGCCCCGAAGACTGTGACTCCATCTGTGCTGACGACAGGGCCATCTCCACGGGGCAGCTCTGTTGTTTGCACCTCCTTACAGTCCAGGTACAGGGTGATGGACTTGCCCCGGATGCTGTAGGCGATCCTGTGCCACCTGGAGAGATGGAGGAGATGTTTGTCAGACAAGGCTACCGTGGAGAGGCCGCTTCAATTGAGTCTGTGTCGCCACACTGTGCGCTGTTCTTTGATCCTATATATTGGACTCCTTTTAGGTTCTTTTGACGGTGCTGGCAAAAGTAAGGGTTGTTGATGTTGAGGTAAATCATGTCACATCTGAGCATGGTTTTCACGGCCATAAAGCAGCAAAGGTGAAAAGGTCGTCTGCGTAGTGTCATCAGCTAATGCTATATACCCCATAGGTCAGAGATCAATTAAATTCAGGTCAAATTTATACCCTCTCTGCAAACACTTAGTTATAAAAATGTGTTGACTTGACCCACTTAAGGCAACATTGGTTGTGGAAACAATTCTACTCAGCAAACACAGTGTGTGTCTTCGGGTCCCCGGCTGTTATTTCCCCTGAAAGCTGAGTAAAGAGTAGCTGAATGTTTGCACTTTTGGACTCTCTGTTCTTTTATATGTGTAAGAATTCAACCAATGTGTAAACAAGGGAGAGATATCCTGCATTTCCTTTGGAATGGCGCTGCTTGCAGGGCAACAGCTGAGTCCTCTCAGTACGCTAAGTAAAGGTGTGATTCTTCTGGGCGAAAGCTTTGGGAAAAACAACACAAATCAATAGTTAGCATCTTTAAGGTTCATTGAGAGAAACTGTGCTAGAGGTAGTTTCAAGGCTGTGCTAGATCTACTAGTCAACTAGTAGTGATAGTTATGCCGCGTTCCATTTGTTCCAAGTCGCTCACCGAATTGTTTGACAAAGCTCCTAATAGGAAGTTGTAAATGGAACGCCCCCTAAAGTTATATCCCGACTCGTAGGCTCGTTCAAACCCAGAGTATCCAGAGTTTGAAATTCCAAGTTGGATGTGTGGCTGCACTCATTATCAGTAAATGAGAGCCGTAGATATATAGTTCTGTTCTGTTCTGTTCTAAAACAATAGTGTCCAACCTCTATCTGTTGCTATGATGCTATGACATTTGTTTATGTAAAATACTGTTTAATGCTTTGTTGCAAACTGGTAATTATTATTATTATCATTAGCTAGTTACACCCCTGCTGGAAGTCTAAAGTCAGTGAACCTTTTCCAGACCCACTCTCAATTGAGAAGAGTCTGGTGTCCACAAGGCTAGTCCATTTGAGCTAACTCACTTCCCGTCGGCGAGGTTGACCTTCTTGAAGATGGGGTAGAGGTCGGGGGAGGGCTGGCCATGTTGATCCTCGTACAGGAAGACGGGCGAGCGGCCCACCTCCAGGCCCACCTGCTGGATGCCCTGCTCGTCGTATACCGAGAGCAGGAAGAACTGTGAGCGCTTCTTCGCCCGCACCGTCGCCATCACCGAGAAGTCCTCCGGGAAGGGAGAGTCTGAGGGATGAGGCACAGAAACAAAAAATCTCATCTGTCTTCACATTAGATACAACCAAAGGGAACAAAACAGTCAGAAATCAAAAACTCTCCCAGAAAAGATTCTACATTCTCCATGCTAGATTCAACAATGTATGTGACCAAAGCCATTTTGGGCACATCATAGTAATATAGCCATGGAAGTAATAAGTAGTATAGCCATGTAATATAGTTTAATTTCAGTAATTTAGCCATGCAAGTTCTGGCAGTGTTTGTCATTGTGCTTAGAATACTTTCTGTAACTTGCTGGGTCATGGAATGCATTGTACTTAAATGTACTAAACTGATGACTCTGTTCATATTCACATTCTGATCTATATGTGTACACATGCTGTATATAGACTTGACCTAGCATATCCAGCATAACTATGTAAAAGTGCATTGAGTAAAATGATGACATCAAAAATTGAGTAAACTTGATGACAAAATCGGCTTAAGAAGTGGGCCAACCTGGGAAAAGCTGCTTGGTTGGCACACTGAGCTGAATTCTCTTGTCTATCCTGAAAGCGTAGTCCACCTCCTCGGTGTCCTTCCTGTTGGTGCAGAGGCCGGCCTCCACGGAAACACCCACCATTTTGTCCGACAGCTCCAGGCCCCGCAGCACGTCCACCAGATTGGCTGTTTACGGGAGAGCGAGAGGAAACCATTAGCCGCCGTCTCTAACGTTTCCATCTCATTTGGCAACAGCCATCAGGGCCGCGCCAAACCAATGATCTACAGCATGGAGGGGTGTGATTGAATATTGTTTGCTCACAAATCCCTCCACCCCACTTTGTTTCAAAACAACTCACATGCTACATGGTACATTCGCTCAAATATCTTGCAGATGTATGCCGCTGTGTCGGCGACAGTGCTGGCAGACATGGGGAAGATTGAGCTAATGATATTGTGTTGAGCTCCGGCCAAGTCCTAAGAACTGCAAATCTGCTTTGTTTTGCCTTTTTTTGGTTGCTGTTTTTCTCACTGACTACTTCCTGTTGTTGGGAGTTCCAGTCTGGATGTGGTCTGACTCACTTGAGGCCAGCAGGTGGCCTTCTGTGGGTATTATTATGGGATAGACGGATGGAGTCCTTAATCAGACTGCGGCCACACCTGACAGCTGACACCTGCCTGAGGCCATCACCAGGGAAGGAGGGAGGAAGGGATATGTCCCCTCTCGTCCCAGAGATGCATGCCGTTGTTACCTCTTGATCTGTCTCTCTTTCTGTTTCTCTGACAGGGAAGCTACACCAGGCGTGTAACTGAAGCGTTCCGTTCGCGACGTGTAAAATACATTTAAGATGAAGGGTCTATTTTTTTATCACGTCTGGTGTAGGTACTTCCATTAATTATAATGGAAGCTAATTGTTGCAGCGGACGCAACGTGAACGGAACGCTTCAGTTACGTGCCTGGTGTAGCTCATCCTTACTCATTCTAGTTGTCTCTCTTTCTACCCTCCTGACTCTCTCCCTCTCTTTCTCTCTATTGCAAGGGCTCTATTTTCTGATTCCCTCTTAGTCCTCTATCATGCTCCTTTTCCCTCTCTCTCTTTATATCTGTCTCTCTCTCTCTGTCTGTCTCTCTCTCCCTCTCGGTCTATCTCTCCCTCTGTCTGTCTCTCTCTCTGTCTCTCTCTCTGTCTGTCTCTCTCTCCTTGTATTTCTCTCTTTTTCTGTCTCTCAGGCTTAGACTCTGTCTCGTAGCCCTTTCACTCTTACAATCTCTCCCTCTGTCTCCATCTGCGTCCCAACTCTTCCTCTTAAAATGTCAAAACCGGCGTCCGCTCTCCTGGGAGGCAGATTTACCTTGCAACAAAAGTGCACTTTTTCCTGCACTCCTGACACACAAACTTAACAGTGTGTCAGATGTTAAACTCCACTAAACTCACCCTACTTAACTTGGCCATAGACTTGAGGGATGAGTGTCTGGCTCTTTCTGTAAGAATTCAGCATTTAGGAATCCAAAGCATTCTGGGGATTAAAATGAAATAAGAGCCCTAAATTTCAATTGCCCTCCATTTCTCCTTCATCACCTACCCCCCAGACAAACACACACACACACACACACACACACACACACACACACACACACACACACACACACACACACAAACTACCCCCCCCCCCCCACACACACACACACACCCCCCCAACTCAAAGTTAATTAAACATGTGGGCACCGTTTGCCAAATGCCAAGTCTGCCTCTCCCCTTTGCCAGGCATGAAAAAGCCTTGTGCATTTTACGGTGTAATTTATTTGCACGGTGCATGCCTTTTATGTGCTGCTGCTCGGTTCTCGTGCACAAAGCGTAGCAACAAGCCTGTAAATGGCCATGGCCACAGATAACAAGACACAATGGGAAACATCAGGTACTTATTTACAGTCAAGACAGCCTCTGACGAGAAAAACATTTTCTGTAAATAAATAATCCCAGAGTTAACTTCCTGCAAACAACAATCTAAAGTGTACACAAGTGCACACACAGCAGTTTCACTGCTGAACTACACTTTTCAATAGATATCACTACTTATGACTATATTCATCTACTCTATAGGACTTCTGCTTCAAATACAGTGCTATATCAGTTCAATCCCGGCGATTTTTTACATATAGATCTCTGGTTCTCGTGGTCACCGAGTACTGTCGATACGGGAAAAAACGAAAACAGTCAGTTCTACCTAGCTCGAATTGCTACAGCTGGAGCTATAGTGCTACACTCTGGGAGCATGTTCAAGAGACCCCATGTTCATGGCCCCAGAGTATAGCACATAGCTGTGAAACAGAGATCTATGTGAAAAATTGCTGGAATTCTCCTTTAATAAGTGGCTGTATGAACCACATTAGGAGACCTTGGCATCCTATGTGACAAAGAGAACACCTGACATCTCCATGGAAAACATGCTAACTCAATCACCCAAGAGAGCCCCAAACATCCCTCTGAAGCCTTCTTCGGCCAATGAAAACCTCTGTCCTGTGAAAACACTCAATGCCCCCTTGACCTTCGGACATGGAAAAAAAAAATTATAATATGATTACAAGCAAAACGCAGCCAAGCAAAGGAGGATTCACACATGGGGTTTTCGCGGATATAAACAAAACACTGTGGCAAAGAAGACGAAAAGTGATATCCCAAGATGCAGCTGGCTAATTAGGTGACTCAGCATCAGCAGGAGAGGTTTAACTGGTGCGCTCCTGTGAAACATCTAGCCTCTGGCAGCGTCCGTCCACAGGCCCATGAAAGCAGACCGAGGCCTGGAGGGAACGAGTACCCAGAACATCGGGATGGAATGGGGGGGAGGGAATTTCCCTTCCCCGGCGAGAATGATTTTCACAGTGACCTGCCAGATCCTCACATGCTGCATGTCTGCACTCTCACACACTCCTAAACAAACAGCCAGATTCACACAAAGGCCTGGAGACAGTCAAGCCAGGATAGCCGGAGTCACCCGGGAGAAATATGCTAAATGATTCAAAATAAACATGTTTTAATTCTCACATTGGTTTAGCTTATTTTAGTTGTAATGAAATATGAAAGGAAGATTCATGAAAATGAAATAGATTAAAGTTCCAAAAGAGTTGTGCAAGATGTCAAGCTGTTTGCAGTGCATGAGGGACCTGGGGAGGCCAATCATGAACAGTATACCAGCCCAGGGTTACTCACACGCAGCAACACCCACTCTGACTAATATAGATTGCGGACACATTCTCTTCTCATGAAGGTAGTGTAACTGTAAGTCTTATAATTTTTCTCACACACAAAACTCAGACACACACACACACACACACACGCACACAAATACAAATACAGTATGAACGTGCAAACAAATAAACACACACACACACACACACACACACACTTTTTCCATTGTTCCCACAGAGCAGCAGCTCCATGGGGGCATTTACACAGAGCTGGGGAATGTTTCT
Source organism: Alosa pseudoharengus (assembly GCF_046254945.1). Classification (NCBI taxonomy): domain Eukaryota; kingdom Metazoa; phylum Chordata; class Actinopteri; order Clupeiformes; family Clupeidae; genus Alosa; species Alosa pseudoharengus. Next base: position 42,315,797 of record NW_027468774.1, read on the forward strand.
GTGCTGCTGTCGTAAAGAGCATGAGAGTCTAAGCAGGTGGCCCTCTGCCATGCTGTGGTGGAGAGATCTGAATCTGGAGGCATCTCAAGCTCTCCCCTCACATGCCAGCACCAAGATGCTGCTTACCAACACTCACATGCCTGCTAAAGCAGAGGTTCATCTTTCACAATCGTGAACTCTACTCCTAATAACGCTCCCTCATGTTCCTCGGGCTGCCATTGTGTTTCTGCAAGAGCTGAAAATAAGTATACACATACATGGGTCTTTTTATGAGACCATCAAAACCACAGCCCCCAAACCACCAGAACTGGCTCACTTTGTGTGTTCTCTGTCCTTGTCTGACCCCAGAATGGAGGACTACCTACAGGTAGTCTGCTCAGCAGGTACCAACAGGACTACACACCGCTGTGGGACCAGGCTGGTAATACCCACAAAAATCTCCTACAACAATTATCTTGTCATATGGTCTAGAGTAGTCTAACCACTAATTCATAGCTTTATGTACAGTGAGTGTGGGATGGTGATATATGATGATAGGCTGACTTCCTGAAAACAGACTGCACTTCCTCAGGTGTGTTAGATAAGATAATACTGAAGAACTAACAGAGTGACATAAATGTGTCAACCGGGAAAGGAAGTTGAAACTGGTTTTGGTAGCCTTTAGCTAAATGCTAAACTGCTATAATGGTAACTGCTGTACTGGTGGTAACCAGTTTATACTGTTCATTTTTACAGTCACCTCCATCGACACATACTCTGGAGTAAACTGCATCATGCTGTATTTGAAATCTGGTTGATAGTCTATCATTTGACAATTCAAATCTGTATAGTATTGTGAGTGCTATTTTGTTCTGGATGCCTACATTTCCTTGAGATACATAAAATATCTATCTATCTATCTATCTATCTATCTGTATGTCTGTCTGTCTGTCTGTCTATCTAAAATAAAGAAGAAGAAGAAGAAGAAGAAGAATCATTAAAAACAACTGCTTTCCTGAGTAATCTTTCTCCTAAAATAGCACATTACTGTCACTTCATTCCAGGATAAGTCCACATTTTGAGAGACTTGGATGGTTGGTGATGTTTGGACACTGTTCAGCAGACTTAGTCTGCCTTTGGTCACATTAAGCCACCATACTACTGTGTACATAAAGCATAATTGCATTTGCAGGAGTCCCACACACACCTCCTCCCCTGGTTTAAAAGCCCCAACCACAGAAACAATACCACACTGTTAAAAATCAGTGTCACGCCTACCGGCAAGAGACCGTCATTGTCCATTTCTAACACACCACACCCTGCTATTTAGAGACGGTCAAGAGAGACACTAGTCTAAAGCACTTTTTAGGGATTTTAATCATTTCTTCAGACGAGTCTATGACAAAGTCAGACAAAAAGTCCTTTATGTCAGTGCCATAAATAAATAGTTCAAAGTAACCCTACAAGAAGGACAAAATAAAAGCGTAACAAATTGATGGCAAAAAACAGCGACGTGGAAAAAAACTGGGCCCTTTCAAAAGGCAGAGAAACTGAGGCTGTCTGTTGGCTTCTGGAGAAGGACAGGTTTAATTGAATTACCTCGCTCCCTCACTGACCTCTGACCCCGAATGACTCAGAGCGAGGCCGCGCGGACAGCGGAGGCAGTGAAGCAACACAAAACCCTGAGGTAACAATGGGACCCCAGGACACGCCCAAACAAACCCCTTACTAGCCCGCACTCAGCAAGCATCCATCGAGCACCCCAAAACACGACACGACGACTCCCCCGTGCACGCTGTTGTACAAACAGCTCGTCGACGGCGAGGCTGGACCAGGCTGGACGAGGCTCTGCCCTTCAGCGCTCCCGTCTCTCAGCAGCTCCCGTCTGTCCCCGGCTTCTGTCACCAGCAAACGCTTCTGGGTTTGACTTACTAACAATGGAGCTGAGGGAGTGCTGGAGGTAGAGGGGGGAGGAGAAGGGGGGGGGGGGGGAGACATTCAGAGAGAAAGGGCGCCATATACCGAATATTTGCTATGTGTTAAATATGTTACACATACATGCCTGCACACATACATGCACATATACATACAAACATACAACATACAAACACTAAACACACACACACATTTACACAACCATACACACAGACCAACATACACTGGCATATATACTACAGAAGAGAGAGAGAAAGAGAGAGAGAGGGGTGCAACATAAAGGAGGAGAGAAATGGGTCATGCTGTTAAAGTACAAGTTTAAGATATCTATCATGTTGATTGAGCTGCGAGGATCGAGTGGGAGCGGAATCTGCTTTCACTTAGCGCCGCAGCCAGGAGTCGCCCAGACCGGCGCTTCGGGGACCCGAGAGCGATAGTTCGGGATCCAGCCCACATCGGCCCACAGCTCCGCTAATCACGCCTCCCCCAGAACCAGAACCGCGGCCCAAGCATCTGCAAGTGCCTCGCTCACAGCCAACAGCCCAGTGACAGGTCCAGATCCAGGCCCAGGCCCACCCCAGCAGAGCATAAGAGCTGAGAGAGAGAGTGAGAGAGTGAGTGAGAGGCAAGACGAGTGGGATTCTGGCCCCATGTAGGGAAGTGTTTGTGTTTCCATGTTGCTGGAACACACTTCTGGCGCTCGGATGCAGTGACTGGGACACAGTGGCATTTGATCGGTGACTCAGTCCAGAGCAGAATGTGGGTCAGCTGGCCGGGAGGCGAGTGTGAGGGTGTGTGTGTGTATGTGTGTGTGTACTTCTGAAAGTGTGTGTGTACTGTGTGTGTGTGTACTTCTGTGAGTGGGTGTGGGAGTTGACGTGTTTGGAGAGAGCCCTCATGGTGAGTCGGGCCCTGCATCTGCATCTTTCCCCCTCACTGCTCCCCACGCTGCTGGCATGATGGTCCTGAGCCCTGCCCTGCCATTCCTCCTCTCCCCTCCACTCCTCTCCCCTCTCTTCTTTACTCCTCTCCTCTCCTCTCCCCTCCCCTCTCCACTCCTCTCCCCTCCTCTCCCCTCTCTTCTCCTCTCTTCTTTACTCCTCTTCTCTCTTCTTCACTCCTCTCCTCTCCTCCTCTTCTCATCTTCTCTTCTCTTCTCTTCTCTCCACTCCTCTCCCATCCCCTCTCCTCTCCACTCCTCTCCCCTCTCTACTTTACTCCTCTCCTCTCCTCTCCTCTCCTCTCCCCTCTCCACTCCTCTCCCCTCCTCTCCCCTGTCTTCTCCTCTCTTCTTTACTCCTCTCCTCTCCTCTCCTCCTCTCCATATCTTCTCTTCTCTTCTCTTCTCTCCTCTCCTCCTCTCCTTCCTGCCGCAGTTTGTTCAGCCCATGTTTGCTCACCGCACGGCGGCCAGACTCTCCCACCACTGCTGGGCCTGTGGAGGAAACACCTGCTCCCCCTCCACTCTGCTCCTTCTCAGTCCACCAACACACACACACACACACACACACACACACACACACACACACACACACACACACACACACACACACACACACACACACAGACACACACACACACACAGACACACACACACACACACACACACACACACACACACACACACACACACAGTATACAAACACTTGCACACAAATATACACCAAAACACCAACACAGAGACATATGCACACTCAAACCCAGTCTCTCACACACAACCTCCATAATGGGGAATTTCACATACAAGCATACACACACATACACAGACATAAACACGCACAAAAAAAGCCCACTTCACACAGACCCCACAACCCTGCCTACCCCTGGTGCTCCCTCTGTGTGTTCTGCAGCGACCAACGAAAACAAAATGACTGTTTTTCCAGTATTTCCAATGTCTTCTCCGCGGACCTGCATTTGATGTCCGTGAGGCCCCAGTAGGGCTCTTCCCCTCTTCCGCGGCGTGGTCCTCCCTCTCTCCATCCCTCCTGGGCGTACGCCGTGTGGGAGGTGGGTGGGCTAGGCGTGCCACTGAGGCATAAATATTACATGCTACATCCTATGTTTTACAGCCAGGTGTACAAACGGATATCTGTAAGCTATGTCTCTCCCTCTCTCTCTCTCTCTTTCTCCCTCTCTCTCTCTGGCCCCCTAGGTAAAAGTAGGCAGACAAGCTCTACTGGTCCTGTTATACGTCTAGTACTGTTTAACATGGGGTCGCAGATGGTTTAAGGAAGATAAACGTGGAAATTCCAAACGAGCATGTCCGTGATATACGAGCCCGCGATAAGGGCTCCTTGTTGTCTGCCATGGGCCTGGCAGGAATAATAGCAGAGCTGAATTAGGATGCGGGTCCCCTCGAATAATGAGGATTTCCATCATGAGTGTACCGAAAGGCAGCAGGGGCCATCTGATGTTCAGATATATGGTGGTGGTGGGGGGGGGGGGGGGGCACTTTTCTCTGGCCTCCAGATGTTTACAGTTGGCTGTAGATTGGAGAGAGGCACTCCTTTAGGTGATGCTGAGTTGAATCAACAATCATAATATGTAGGGAAATTCCTCGTAGCTCCTCAGAGTGAATGATAGCGAAATTTCTCACCAGTGGGGAGGGTCTGTTTAAAGACGCGAGCTCTCTTTTGTGAAGACTTTTTAAAAAGAAAGAAAGAAAGAAAAAAGACAAAACAAGCCCCTGTAACTCTGTGTTTAAGTTTTCCATCAGAGGGCCTCTAACCGGATGTGAGCTCTACTACTCACCCCCCAATACCCCCCCCCCCCCCCACACACACACACACCACCGCACCGACCTCCCACCCCTTTGATACGTTTTTAATTCGTGCTCACTTTCTATTTCCACTAATTTGGGCTGAGATGAAAGGAGAGCAAAGTCTGTTTTACTCTGTAGACAGTTAAGTGTACGAATTCCTGAATCTCAGTCCCACGACAGAGATATGATGGGGGGGGGGGGGGGGTTCACGCAGGACGCAAATGTAAATGAAGGGCAGACACACTGTAAGAAATGAAAACAAACCTCCCTCTTCCGGACCCTTTGAGTGAGATGTTTTTATGTTTAGGGAGATCAAAAATGTGCAGGGTGTAAAAGAGAACAGAGGAATCTGGAGCTGTGGAGGGGCTGAAGAAAGCCTTTCTTCCTCAGCTCAGCCCGTCACATGTGACAACAGACAACGAATGCACAAGTCACATGCTGTAAATAGGCAGCAGCATATGCCAGAGATGTGTCTCCTACGGAGATGTGTCTCCTACGCGTGTCTCCTACAGAGATGTGTCTCCTACAGAGATGTGTCTCCCACATGGACAAATATTATTTCCATTTATTTGTTTAGCAGTTAACAGACAACTGTAACCAAAGTGACCTGGTACAGGTATGTATTTAGTAAGTGTGTGTGTGTGTGTGTGTGTGTGTGTGTGTGTGTGTGTGTGTGTGTGTGTGTGTGTGTGATTCCTGAGAATTAAACTAATCAGTAGGTGTTTTTTAGTGCTGTGCTGTAGGAACAACACAAGCACAAGTTCCTACAGAACAGCACTAAAAAACACCTACTGATTAGTTTAATTCTCAGGAATCACACACACACACACACACACACACACACACACACACACACACACACACACACACACACATGCACACACACACACACACACACACACACACACACAGACACAGACAGTATCACAACAGAAGTGTCCAGAGGGTGGTGGTGTACTGCAGCCCTTTATCTTCATTTATGTGAACCACAACTCAACTCAGGTGAGCAAAACCCTTGTCTCATTCACTCACTGCTCTATCTGTCCTCTACAGGAAACTTAATATTCACATTAACTTAAACAACCCGCAGAGCCAAACCAGATCAGAGTCTCATCACTGGCCTACACTGAAGTGTCTGAATGTCTAATGAGGCAACACCATTTGTCAGGACTTGTTAGGGTACCTGCTATAGACTTCAAGACCAGAATCTGCAAGAGACAATCTCCTGCAGGGTTGAGACAGTCCCTAAGGCAACATTTACGGTATGGCTGTACTGGATAAAAAGCCTCATACCTAACTCTACAGCACACACACACACACACAATAATGTAAGGGCCATATCTGAGCAGGATTACACAAGGCCTTCACAAAGATTCCTGCAGTCCCCCACAAAACCATCTTTCCAGTAGCCTAGGCCTACTACCACCCATTTTGCAAGAAACTTGTAAAAGTAGCCTACTTAAATGGGGCATAGTATGAATGACAGGATTGGCTGTAAAGTGTTCTTATTGTTTAGGCATATCTTACATTGCCTGTTAATATGTGTAAATTAATTCCAATTTCGAGTTGCCTCTGTCACCCCAGTGAACAAGCCACTATTCTTAATGCATTGAATCGACAGTATTAGCGCACATCGACGTTAAAACCTCCAGTGTAGTTCCTGGAATTTTAATCTACTGGTGGTGCTCGGCGATCACCCATTCAATTACTTCTCAAGCTAACGTCAAAAGTTCCGCAGCAAACCGCCAAAGTTCACGCGCACACTTTAACATGACATCATAACTAGCCCGTGAAGGATTTCAACAGGAGAAAACTCAGCCAAGTTAATTCATCAATCTGTCATCATAGCATGGTGATGACAAATTAAAAACAGACAGACTAGAACGACAGAATTGTTCAACTCTACCTCAAATCCTGTTGATGTGGGTCAGACGTACTCGGATGGAAGTAATTCGTAGCGGAATAAACTCCAAAAATTGGCCATTACCCTTCCTGCCTTTAAAGCGCATTATCGCCTGTACTTGAGACTAATCCCAACCAAGTGAACAAGTTCAGACTAGCAGAAACGCTAATAATACCCATTCAAATCGAAATATGAACTCCCTACTGAAATCTCAGAAATATTTCAGTTAGCTGGTTAAAGTTACTATTCATTCAAAAAAGAACTTGTCATTTAAGAATAACTCATATTAAACGTGCCATCGCGAAAAACAAGACTAGAAGTGATCTAAATAGAACAACATGAACGGTGCAAATTGCCTACATGACGACATTGAATCATCTTTCTTCAAGAATATGTACAGAACAGAATAGACACTTTTTATTATTATTATTGAACAGGTGGTTCATTGCAGGTACTTTACCTCCTTGAGTGACTGCTGTATGTAGAATGATGAGGAATAGCGGTAATCTTCCCCACACCACTGTGCCCTTAACGCGCTCCATCTCTAAAGCGCAGAGACTACGTCGCCTCTGCACAAGTCTACTTCGTGATGCACGCAGAGAGATTAAATGTTTTGGAACTTAGAAGCCATGCGTGGGAGAGTTCAGCTCGAGCGCGCACAGCCTAGCCTTGCAGTTTCTCGAGCAACTGTGGAAAATAAGTGTTTTTCTTTTTTTGGAGGATCTTCTCCTCTCCTCCTCTGTGTTTGTCCGTCTCATTCAGTTTCGCCCTCTCTCTCTTTCTCTCTCTCTCTTTCTTTCTCCTTGTCTCTCTCCCCCCCCCCCCCCAGCCCTCCTTCTCCCTCCCCCAAAACGGTGTCAGGGCTCAGAGGGAGCAGATGAGAAAGCGTGCCTCCAGAGGACACATATCATAAATTACTTGTTGCTCCTTGGCAGACGCATGTTTGTTACTCCTGGTAACTTGATGTTCAAGGATGCTGTTGTGCAGGCCTTCTGCACACACTGAGATTTGGAAATTGATACCTGTCCATTTCTGTATGCAGAATCATCTCTAAAATGATCATAAGAGATGTACCTGAGACACTATTGAAGAAATATGAATTCCATCTGCAGCTGCAACTGTGCTGTTTAACTCTAGTGTATTTTTATGCACACTTACATGAATTCAATCTCATTGTGATGTGTTTACAGCCAAAGGCTCAATAGTTTGTTGAAACTTTAACCTTCATGACAGAGCAGTGACACAGCTTAACACCTGTGGGCAGTACGACAAGTATGAACCCAGAGCAGGTCGAGAGACTAAGTAAGGTTATCTCACCATCGGCCTTATCTCATTCCAGTGATTTTCCCCAATTCATAAGACGCTGTCTGCTGTAGGAGCGGGTCACTATAGATTCCCACAGCATAGCGCTCAGCATGTTTTACATGGAAAGCCAGATGACCTCTTGCAGTCCAAAACCTGCAGGGCTGATCTACACCAGTCCAAACCATCAGCACAAAGACATTGCAATGTCACCGCATTCTGAATGAAAGTGACATGAGAGATGGGAATGACAAATGTCTGGATGCTGACAGAACAAAGTGTTGCCGACTACCCCTCCCCCTTTTTTGATGATGGTTATTTGAAGGATGTATATCATTCTTGATTTGGAGCAGGAGAAAATGGGAATCTGCTGTTCTGGAAGCTCAGTAGTGTGAACCATGCCAGAGCCCTGATACACTAAAGCATCAGATGCTGCCTTAGTTCAGTCAAGACTTGCAAAAAGATGAGTTGCATAAAAAGAATGCTTGAATTAAAATAATGCTTTTAATTAAAGGAAGGACAGAAGGAAAGAAAGAAAGAAAGAAAGAAAGAAAGAAATACAGAATAAACCATGTTGACATCAACATATGATCAGGTCAAAACAGGCCTTTGTCAGTAGGCCAGGAAGAGCTCTTAAAGAGAATAATCTGCTTTGCTTGAGCCAAACCCTGCCTCTGACAGACTCTTTCCCCCCAAGGGGTCCACAAAGAGATGTGCTTTCCAACCACGGAATGGGGAGAGTGGGACATCCCATCAAAAACTCACAATTCTTCCCTTCATGAACAGAGCTTGTGGTGGCGGTGAGATGGCCCCATCTTTTCCCGGCGGGGATGTTCACTGTTGAGAGAGAGAGAGAAACAAAGTCCCTCTCACAGAGAACTGCGCTGTGCACGGTGCAAGTCATGACATCACCGTTTATAACGGAGTATGACAGCCACCTCTCTTATGTGGGTGAGTGCAGTGTGTGTGAGTGAGTGTGTGAGTGTGTGTGTGTGTGTGTGTGTGTGTGTGTGATTTTGACTGAGTAAAATGATATTTTACTCCTGAGAATTGCTGGGCAGCCACATCCATGAAAATGAAGCACTTGAATGTAGTCCACACGTTTGAGGCATAAAGACGGGAAAGAGAGGACAATAGTGTGGTCGGACATGAAGAAGGAGTGAGGGAAGGAGGGAGGGAGGGAATGGTGGAAAAAAATAGCAGGCCAGATAGTTTTACAGATTTGCGTTTATCCCCTAGGTAAACAAGACCCCCCCCCCTCTCCATCTCTCCCTCTCCCCTCTCTTCCTCCTTCCCCCTGCTCGCTAGCTCACGCTAAGCTTTCCTCAGTTCGCCTCACATTCCTGACAGGTTTTAGCAGATAGTTACCATGAGTGCAGTCCGAGCCGTGAGATGTGTGTGTGAAATTCTTATGGACTTTATGCTGTGTGCCCACATCCATTCGCAGGATTGTGCACAGGGCTCTGTACACACACACACACACACACACACACACACACAGAGAGAGAGAGAGAGAGCGAGAGTGGACACTTTTCTTTGTGCCTGGCTCAGTGGGAAAAGTCCAAGTCCTTATCCAGGGCTGGTGAGAAGCTCACGAGAAGCTCAAATTCATCTCTGTGAGAACATGCCTCTGTGAACTCCTCACCCCTGTCTGTGCCTTGCTCAATCTGGAGTAATAACAGGACCTGTAATGATCACTAACAGTACGTCCAAAATGATGACTCCTTGGTAGAGTGAGTACATCGCTCTGATTTTACATTTTTTTTAATCGGTCCCGAGTTATGAATATGTTAAACATATGCATAAAAATTTAACCAGTTATGAACCATTTTCAGCCATGAAGGAGCCAAAGAAAACCTCCTTCACGTAGAGTAGTAAAGAACTGCCATTACAGAGAGACAGCTCCTTGGTTTTCGTTCCAGTTTTCAGATGAAGTCCAAGATTCTTGGTCTGTGCGTGCTTCAGAGTGTATCCAACACTTACTGAAAAAACCCTGAAAAAAACCCAGGCAATTAGTTGTGGTGTCTCTAACTTTTCCACAAACTACAGCAATTATCAGACCAACAAGACATTTGGAAAAAACATTCATTGTTTTTCATTCAGCCATTGGGTGATTCTCTACTGCAACATTTCTCATGCTACTGTTGTCTCCTTGACAATACTGTAGGCCTAATAATGAAGTTTACTATGGCCTTCAGCCATGGAGTTGAACGTCTGAGTGAGATATGTTGACGCAAATTTGAGGCAAATTAAAATATAAAACATTCATTAAAAAGAAGTACTGCATTACATGTTCACTCAATCATCACGTACAAACTTGATATCAAACCTGACAGGGAAATAAATCGATTTTATACTTTGGCTGAATGGATATAAAACCCCAGTGAGGCAACAGAGAAATGCATTAATCATACAGGCTCCATTCACTCTTTCATTATCCAGCAGCTCTGTAGCCCAGACACCATATCAACATTTCACTGCCTCTGTGCCTCTATCAGTGCTTTTGTCAATCCCCACTAGACTTTAAGTGAGATTGGTGCTATACGGTGCAGCAGCTACAATTTGGAAGTGGTTCTGACAAGTCAGTCAGAGTGATGTATGTTTAGAGTGACGCAAATGGATTTTTGGTAATGCTGTACCAGTCTCTGCTTTACAAATTTATCAGTAACAAATTATTTATTCAGGCATTAAGTGTACGTGTGGAGTTTGCAATGTGGAGTGCTTTTCTAACTTTCTAGTCAAACCAATCACATCAGCTGCAGCAATGACAGACATTCAGAAATATCAAACACTATTACCGGTACATTAATGTTTTATTCATTATTAATGTTTAATTCATCATTATGTTCATTCTGCCATTTGACCAATGTTAGTTATGGTTCATTTCATTGTTACAAGTGTGGAGGGATATTTTCACTGCCAACTCAGTGGACTCTGTAAATCCATTGAGATACATTGGGAATCCCCCATACTGATTTGGGTGTGAAAGTCAGAGATGAAGGACATGTGGTCTGGATTGGAGAGTGGCTGGATTGGCTGCTTCCTCCATTCTTTTATTCTTTCAAAATGCTGAACATGCCAGAACAGGACCGCAGTCAGCCTGATGCTGGGAAGTATGCACCTGAAGTTTGAGAGTGATAAGCTTACTGACTCTTGTAACTTGCCAGATATAGATTTATTCACTTTTCCCAAGCAAATTCTCTTTCTCTCTCTCTCTCTCTTACACCATCTCAAGTGATCAACATTTCAAAGAACTTGTTGCTTTCAGGACATGGAAGTGAGATAATCATATTGCGTAATACATTTTCACTGTGAATGTTTGCCTTTTACCTTTGATGTCATTGGTATGCCAACTTAATGTCTTTGTTTGTACAATCGTGTGCAAGGTTAACATACTTTTAGAAAAAGGAGAAATCCTGAAATAAATCATAGGGTAAAATAAGTATCAACAAGTGTATCATTTAGTTGCAGTTATGCACACAACTAAATCATTCAGTGAAATTAATATGTGTATTGGAGGCTATGAGTAATCCAACTCCAGGTTATTTTTACTTGAGTAGATGCAAATACAAACTCATTGTAAGGGCGGTCAAAATTGGTGCAATTGACATGCTCACACAGGCCCTGAAGTCATCTGACAGCTAAACGTCCAACAACCCACACATCGGAGAGCCGTTGGAGTCAGAGGGTGTTTCTGGAGCTCTTCGAACAGGAAATTGATTCTTGCTTGCCTTGGACCAAAGCCAATGGGTTGTCAGTTAATATGGGCTAATCTGTCAAAAAATAACTATCATAACATCCCAGAAAGAGAGCCTTAACCTCACATACATCACACACGCTCTCATGGCAAACACATGTCACAGTCCAACGGGGCACTCCCTGGAACACACACCTGGCCCAGCACAGAGCCGTATCACAGCCAGATCCCCAACAAAGTCACGACGTGGGAGAGCCCTCCTCCACAATAGGAGAGATGTATCCCAGAGCTGCCTCTGACTCAGATGAAAGAAATCACTCCATTACTGCATGTGTCAGACACAGACAGATGGTTATATATGCCCCTGTCTTAAGGCCTCACCTGTTTATATAAATCTGCCCGTTGTCAAACGCTGTCCAGACCTTTCCGGAAGCAGCCGGGTGCGGAGTGAGCAGACCAAGCTGTGGAGGCAGTGATATCTCAACGCCATGTTCTGTCTCCCTCACCTACATACAGTATACTTCACTTCTACCACTCACCCGTCTAACCCGTAAATGCAAACATATATGCGATTAATTTAGATTAATTAATCACAGAGTATGTAATCGATTAAAAAAATTAATCTAATTAATTACATACTACATACTCTGTGATTAATTAATCTAAATTAATCGCATATATAATTTTTGCTGTGAAAGTATTTTAAATATTTAAATTCAAATGAATCATTGAATAATCAGCATTAGTGACATTAAAGTTCAAAAACTCTTTTATTATTATTTTCACTGTTCAAATAAAAGGTTTTTTTTTTATGAACTCCGGTGATATGCAAATTCCTTGCTGCAGACATTGCAGAGGACTTCAGGCCATTCAGGCCAAGTAAATGTTCCAATCAATGATCCAGGCAGCACGTTTTCTTCTCTCTCCTTCATTTTACAGTCTGACTAGAACGGCTCGGTGTCAAAGATCATACGGAATCGATTAATCTACACTAATTTTTTTAATCAGTTATTTTTTCTCAAATTAATTAATCGAAATTAATCAGTTATTTTGACAGCCCTAATATATATATATATATATATATATATATATATATATATATATGATGGCATACTGTTTTTGTCTATTCACGCTCAGCCTGACTGGACAAAACAGGATCAAGCTGAGTTCTTTCTCACCGAAAGACAAGGCGCTGACTCCTCTGCCTCAATGATGACATAAAAGAGCAGAGGGAACTTTTAATACTTCCGGTACTAAAAGAACATGTTCACAGAAAGAAGTGGTTGTCAGAGGCAGAGCAGTTTAATACTCCTTTGCCTTTGCTGTGATTCATGCCTATTCTTATAAATAGCAACTCCTGGGGTGAAGGGTGGGAAGACCGCAGTCACAAACAAAGTTAAGTTATTAGTAAACTCATCAACGGTAAAGCATGTTTAATATGTGTATATATACCATAAATGTTTTGATAATGTAAAAAATCAGAAGATAATGTGATTCTCTGCCCAGTCTGATGGACAGGTGGGAGGGCTTACCAGGGAGGTGTCAATTATCATAATTACAGATGGAGGACGGCGAAGCTAATTAACATGTAGGATCAAACCTCTTAAATAACCTCTGCAAACAATCAACTCCACCAGGACCAAACACACTGGCTCCTCATCTGTCTCTCTCTCTCTCTTTCTTACTTTCCCACTCTCATTCCCTCTCTCTCTCTCCCACTATCACACTCTTTCTTTCTTTCTTTCTTTCTTTCCCACTCTCACTCCCTTTCTCTCCCTCTCTCAATCTCTGTTCTCTGTCTGTCTCTTTCACCACTGTCTTTTTCCATGTCCCTCACAGTGCCCTTTTCTCTCTCTCTCTCAAAAGACTCTCTTTCACTCTTCTTTTTCTCCATCTTTTCTTCCCCTTGGTAGGCTTTTCTGTCTTTCTTTCTTTATTCACTCTCTCTCTCTCTCTTTCTCTCTCCCCTCCTCTTCTCTTGTGAAGTTTGCATTCCTCACCTTCTCAGCAGACAGCACACAAAAGAGCGGAGAGCGCCGCCACTGACCCGACGCAAACATTCCACTGCCCCTGGGTCACGTGGGCTCCGCTTGTCCTTTCAGAACCGGGCCCACCGCTGCTCACAGAATCTCCTCTTGTGTCCACAGGACTTTTAATATGTCAGAGCAGCACGATTCCATCCCTGCCTCTGCCATTTAAAGTGGTAATCGTGTTTTTTTTTATTTCATTTGCCCTGCAGCCACACATTGGTGGCCTGCTACAACTCACTTTTGTGACAAGTGACATGAAAAAGTGGTATAATGCTTTTATGTGGCACCATCAAGAAATTTGCATCAATTAATTTCCTGTCCTTATCATATCTTGCATATCTTGTTCGGTGTTTATTGATTTTCATGGGTGGTTATGATGTCAGTTTTATTATAATAGTAATATGTGATGCCTCAGTCGTTGGCAAATTATTGCATAAATGGTCAAATCTCTGCATAGTTTTGGGATGAATATGAGGAACCTGTCCAGTGGAAGCACAGAGCTTTGGTGAATGCCCCACATATTTAAATGTCAGCAGAGATAAGTGCATTCTGAATCTCTGCAGGCAGGGGCCTGCAAGGTGACACCTGGGATGTATGTGTGTGTGTGTGTGTGTGTGTGTGTCTGGTCAGGGAGGACTAGCCACCGCAGGCAGGGGCGGGAGAGAGGACTCAGGACTCAGCAGGACAACAGCCTCCGAAAGTCAAAGGTCACATCAAAGATCAAGGGTCAAATCTGGACGCCTCACTGACATAGCTTGCGGGCTTCCTGAGGCAAATTACCCACGAGACCTGGCCAAGGAGGAGAGGGAGAGACGGGCGGCGAGAGATGCTGGGAGGAGACTGGGAGGGAGAGGGAGGGTAAAGAGGCTCTCTAAAGAGTCTTCAAGAGCACGGGAGGATTATGAGAAAGAGTCTCTGGATGCAATAAGCGTGTGTGTGTGTGTGTGTGTGTGTGTGTGTGTGTGTGAGTGTTACTTGGGAGATGCATTTTATGATATATAAGAAAAACAGCATTTAATTTGCCTTTACAATGTAAGATGCATCATTGTTCTACTCATATGTTTTGTGTTTCACTGTTTCTTGAAATGTTTTTTTTTATTATTATCTAAAATCTCTTTTTTTATTATTATCTAAAATCTCTTGCGTTGTTTTTAACACATCTCTGTGTCCAGATAGGGACAACACAGTTTGTGTTGTTTCCTTTTTTTTATTTGTTACACAATATGTGTTAAAAATAACACAACTTGCATTGAAAACAACACAACTGGCGTTGTCTTGTAACACATCTCTGTGTCCAGAGAGGGACAACACATTTGTTTTAAAAGTGTATGTGTATGTGTATATATATAGATATGTGTGTGTGTGTGTGTGTGTGTGTGTACCCTCTTTCTGTTCACTCTCCTCATTTTCTTCGGCTCTTTGTAAGTGTGAAATACCAGAGGCATTGCAAGGAGGGTCCATAGCTCCACCTCATCAATCTGGCCTGACTTTTTTTCAAAAACACACACACATACACAGACACACACACACACACCTGTCCACTTTTCCCTCAGGTAACAGGCCAAAGCACGCCAGGAACGCTGGCCTTGTCCATCTTACACTGTCCTCCTGAGTTTACCACAGTATCAGCTCAGCCCATCACTCAAGAGCCCCTGATAACACAACCTCTCACATAGCCCACTCACATATGCATCGAACACAGAAACTGAAAACATGCAGAACACAGAAGCAGCAATCTCACCGACTTTCAATACAAAAAAAATATTTTCTCTCAATTCAAACAGTGCTGTGCTATATTGTTTTCTCAGAAAATCAACTTGCCGTGGGAATATGGTGGTTGTGCGCCAGCCTCAAAAGAACAAATGATACTACCGGCAGTCTTGTGTAAATAGAGACTAATGACTAGAGGTCTACACTGAAGAGCAGCCAATGAAAGAACACTAATTGGTAGTATACTTTAGAATACCGGTACCAATGTGTATTTCTTTCATTTTGGCTTGTGAAGAGATGCATTGATGTAGGAAGGAGACATTATTAATTATAAGTTATTAAAGTGTAACCTTATATACTGAGTAAACCAAAATATAGGGAAGCAAACTGGTCTATATTTTCAGATACATTCTATCATAAAAACAAACTCTGCTTACATGCTTTTAAGACTGGAAGCCTTTTCAATTTTGCTAGTTGTAAATTATATCCAATATTTTGCTTTCATCATGATCCCATAGAAGCTGCCTTTCCAACATTTAATTTTTTTATCTGACCTTTATTTAACCAGGGAAAAAGAACACATTGAGATCATTATCATTACTTTTTCAAGCGGACCGACATAAAATACCCAAACTGCAGGAAGAACACAAAGGCCCACTGGATCTACGGCTTCTTAAGTACTTGTTACCCTTTTATTAATTCATTATTGATATTATAACCATAGATGATGTTAGCACTTGAATAACTTGGCAAACAGCTACGAAACATATGCTCAGCCTGCAAAGATTTGTGTGTCAAAGATTTGGCTAGTCTGTTTCCTCTGCCAAGGTGTAGATGAAGACATCAACAGACATGGAGAACTACATAATGCATTTAAGAACCTTAATATTGTGCATTTTTTTAATTAAGTCATTGCAAGAGGGAAAAAAGTGCCTTATTGCTGTTGGTCAGCTGCTTTAGTGCTCATACTGTGTTTGGAGCTGCTGTCCCATACTCATGAAATGCATACCCTGAGGGGGACATGGTAGACTACCCTTAAAAACCTGTGCGGAAGTCAATAACTGTTAAACATGCTGGCAAATGCCAAAGGAGACAGGCCATTAAATAACACGCGTTTAGTCAACAGCATAGGAAGATAGGATAGGAAGGGACCGTTCTACACAATCCAGAACACTGCTAAATTATGGAACGCCAAGAGAAAAAGAAAATTGGCGAAAAGGTGAATGAAAGAGAGTAAAAGAGTGGAGGAGAAAGACAGAAGGAGGGCCAGAGAGTGTGAGTTGAGAGACAGGCAATGAGTGTCATTTTTACAAAGCAGGTTTATGGTCTTGCAGCTGTGGCTAAACAGCGCAATGACAGAGACAAGCCTTGACATGGGAGTGACCTTTGTTCTCAGAAGCTGATGATCTTGTCACCTGCACCTTGACACCTCTCGGTCCATTCCAGCCAAAAGTTCTATCCCACATGTGTGCTGCTGAACCCCTGGGGGGAAATACTCCAATCTCATAGACAGCTACGGTCCAATTCACACACATAATTACTTCTTTGAAAATAAATTACGGTATGCTCAATTCTACATTAGTCTAATTGGATTCCCTGATTGATTATTCTGTCCAGACAGGTGTCACAGGTCACTAGGCGTCAGAATGTAGGGAATAGATTGTCGTAGGCCTACATACAATTTCAATATTTTTCCTTCCATGAAATGACTTCTGCTGCAGTACCTAACCTGTAACAGCAGGTGGCAGTAGAATCATGGCTTTACTAACATAAGTCGAGGACTACAGTATAT
This sequence comes from Alosa pseudoharengus, assembly GCF_046254945.1. Taxonomy (NCBI): domain Eukaryota; kingdom Metazoa; phylum Chordata; class Actinopteri; order Clupeiformes; family Clupeidae; genus Alosa; species Alosa pseudoharengus. The sequence continues at coordinate 42,332,906 of NW_027468774.1, forward strand.
CAAAGTGGAGAACCCTTATTTATAGTCTATGTGGAGAACACAAACTGTTGTGTGTAAATATGCATTTGGTATAGAAAATTTAATATATTGTGAAATGTTGATCAATGTTGAACATCAAATAAAATCAACTCAAATATGGCACAAAGTGCAATAAAAGTATATAGAGAGGATGACAGGGTTATCTTATGTTGGCAACTGCCCAGGATTTTTTTCTATCTATCTATGGTCTGTAAAAAATATGTCTACTTATCTTATCTGATGAAAGCCAAATTGCGTCAACCAACTTACATGAACACATTCATAATAATATGCATAGCCTACAATCTTTTACTTTGAGAAGTCACCATGAAGTATTTTTTGCAAAATTTGAAATATGTTTGGCTAAAATGCATAAAATGCTGACTAAAAATTGTAAAACCCCTTTATTATATTTCAATAAAACTTTGTCTTTGGCTCGGCAGACTTTATTTAAATATGTAGACCTATTTATGGCTTACTGGAAGTCAGAAGACAGGTTGAAAGGTTTTTCTAAAAACAAGTCTCTCTCTCAACTGTAAGGAAGTTTTTCTCTCTTGTCCAGTTAGACTCTTGACTCTTGGGGAGTGCTGTTAATCACCACCAGTATAGGTTTGAGTCTGTCCGTTCAGGTATTTTGTAATGCAGGCTCTTGCACAGTATCTTTAATCCATATCCAGTCATTTCCAGTGCATTTAAACACAGAATGTCCTTTGGGAACACACAGAAATCATGACTGACACACACACACACAAACACACACACAAACCTCACCCAGGTGATGAATATTATATATATATATATATATATATATATATATACTACATGGATTATAAAATATAATGTTTACGCACGCACATGTTCTCTGTCTCTCTCTCTGTATGTATGTGTATATATGTATATATATATATATATACACACACAAGAACTCTTTATTTGGCTTTGTTTGCATACCTAGGCCTACCTGATATATGAAAACAAAGACTCCATTAGCCTACAGAAAGAAAGGGAACATTAGAACCCTACACAATTACTAACAATAACAAAACTCTCAGTTTTCCCGTATAGTAGGCTATGTTTGTAAACACAGGAAACATGTCCTCACAAAGTGCTATTTCGTAAGCATTGGGTAAGGCTGTAAATGACATGTACGTCGGTAGATGTCATGCAAAACTGTATAGTACTGTATAGTACTACTCCTTTTATTATCTAATTGAATTGAATTATCTTGAATTTCCCCTTGTGGATCAATAAAGTATCTATCTATCTATCTATCTATTATCTGGAAAGTGTTTGCTTGAGAGAGAGAGAGAGAAAGAAAGAAAGAAAGAAAGAAAGAGAGGGAGAGAGAGAGAGAGAGAGAGAGAGAGAGAGAGAGAGAGAACACGTGCGTGAGTAAACATTATACTTTATAATCCATGTAGTCGGAATAGCCTACTTCTTGGTCGTACCCTGCCCATAGAGAACGTTACCGTGAATTGTCTAAGTTTTTGTTGTGGTCGATTTTCTTTGACATGTGACTGCATTAGCCTACTTGCTCACATGGCTGCCTTGTTGCATGATCCGCTTTAGTTTTAAAAGTCCTAGGACCGGACTTGCTTAGCGACAGCAATCCAGTGCAGGGACCCATAAGGGCGCACAATCAAGCCGGGCACACCATGGCGAGCAGTGGGCAAAGAGTGGTGCTGATCACCGGTTGCTCCTCTGGAATTGGGTTACAAATTGCCGTCCTACTGGCCAAAGATGAGAAGAAGCGTTACCATGGTAAATACGCTCTCTTTACGTTGTTTCATTTCTTTCAGCAATAACAGCAGTCTCTTTCACAGATGTTTTGTGACGTTTTTAACAGTTAGCTACAAAATGTATGGAATTTTGGCAATATTTTAATATGACTAGGCAATGTGATTTCCGACGACACCTAAAGCTGTCTTTATGGGAGTTCGTTAATCGAACTGTTGTGAGCAGCCTCGTCCCGTCTCCCCCCTTATTCAGCTATTACCATCTGAAAGCGCAGTTTCCAGGGTACGGCTACACAAGGATGCCGATTTCCAGGCGGAGATCACTAGAAAGACTGCCAGTTCTCTTTCAAGTGACTTCTCCAGCACAAAGCCCCCTTTATCGCACTGAATTGTAGACCGCTGCCCCGGTTTAGTGCCGTATCTAATGTGCCTATAGAACACATAGAGCGAGTGTTGGGATAAGGACAAAGTTTGAGACCTGTACAAGCGAGGGCTCACTCCGAAAGCACGGATTGTTTGAAGTCTTCATCGGGATTCACGGGGGCAGAAGACTCCCATACATTGTTCGCTCTACTCATATCCACCTACGCGCCTTCTCAATGTCACTACCAATGCGTTTCAGTTTTATTTATTTAGTCCAGCTGTTGTGATTTTTTAAGCGTGAAACAGAAGTGGCAAACGCTCCCTACGCAGTCTCTCTCAGGAGATAAATCTGGTTGAACTTTGCCCTGTTTTTTTTTTTCTGAATTGGGAAACGTTGCAACATTGTGGCTCTGTGTGAGCGGACATGAAATCCACGGAGATTAAAAAAAATGTTGGTCGTAGCTCTAATGAGTACCAGTTTTGGAGGAGTCCTCTCAACGAATCCAATTACTAGGCTGTGTGGTCCACTTAAGAATGTTAAAGCTGCCCTCGCATTACAGTGAGAGCCACTGCAAGAACAATGGAATGGTTGTTCTGTCAATACAGGAAAGCACTTGTATGTGTGGCTCTTCATGAGGAACAGTTGGGATAAAGATTGCCCTCGAGGTAACTCCAGGTTCACAGAGAAATGAAATGTAGGCTACTCAAAGGATTTCTAAGACTCCTTTTGTCTGTCATCACGCTTGTACCTAGGTATTTCTTTTTATTGCCTGAAGACTTGCTTTCCCATTGCACGATATAGCAAAGTGGCTGTTCTGGGTTGTTGCCTGTTGAAAGAGTGCATAAATGCCACAGGTCAGCGAAAGCAATAGCACCCTAATTGAACGGAACTTGTTCCTGGTCTCTCACCGTCAGTGTTGCCACAGTTACCTTGAAAAAGTAATCTGATTACTGATTACTCCTTTAAAAAGTAACTTAGTTACTTTACCGATTACTTGATTTTAAAAGTAACTAAGTTAGATTACAAGTTACTTCATTAGTTACTTTCAGCAGCTGCCGACAACACCCCCACCGCCTCAACATAAAAATGATAACCGGTTTTGCCAATACTCACTATACTGGAAGTGCATTTTAACAGTAATGCCAACAATGTATAGCAGACATCCCAACCTAACCTACTTAGATACTGAAATGCAGATGTTTGTTCAATAATGTCTAGTCAGTATACACCAAATAAGGAAGGCCTATTGATAGAAATTATGATAGTAAAATATGTAGATTTTTGTAGTTTGGCCTTTTCATGTAGCCTTGGCAACTAGCCATCTAGTAGCCTATAGGCCTGAGTAATATGCAAATGAAATTACACTTAAACTCACCTCAACAAGTCTTTTGAAATCATTTAACCCGCCGTGAGCAATGCTAAAGTCACTGTTACAAACAGTGCAGTGTGCAATACTATCATTATGTTTTATTCTTATGAGACAATTGGGTAGGCCTACACTTTTGTGTAGTCTGATGAGAAATGGGTCTTAAATGTTCCTTTTTGAGGGGCACTGACTCTGCCATGACGCTCCTGTTCCTAGATACACTAACTGAACTGATTAATTAAGTTCGGTAGAAAAGGTCTGGCTTGCGTGCTCTTGTTCGCTCTAGGTTCCGGGAGATTTTATGTAATTTGCGGGCGTCAGGATATCAATATGTGGGAGACTCCCAAAACTTCGGGAGACTTGGGATGTCTAGCTAGACAGCACTTTGTCGCCAGCACAGAATGTACAACGTACCTTAATGTTGTCATGTTTAGCTGACACAAACTCAAAATAATGACTGTATAGATAAAACGTGCATCTCTCTCCTCCCTCCATTGTTGTTTACGTTTGTGTCGCTGCGTGCTTTTACACGTGAGTTGTCCTCAGGCTGACAAGAAAGCAAAGAATATATCTTTTTACCAAGGAAAATGACAAAAATAGTAACGCACTGTGATTTAGATAAGTAACTTTAATCTGATTACTGGTTTGTAAATAGTTACTAAGTAACGCGTTACTGGCATCACTGCTCACCGTGGGATCAACCAGAGGGTTATGGGTAAAAAGAAACATTGCGCAAGACTGGTGGTGGGCGCAGTGGAATAAGATGAGAATCGTCTCGGGCCCATAGGACCAAATTTGGAAGGGGTCACCTGTAACAAAACAGACTCCTTCCACAAATAAAACAAAAACAACAAAAACAACTGGAAACAATTAGGGAGCTATTTTCAGTGGTTTCACAACTGTGATAGATTAAAAAATGGAATATTCTTCATTTACCGACAAGTTTCCCTTTCCCCTCACAAAACATAAAGGAACACAAGACAAATGTTGTTCTAACTAAAAATAGGCCTACTTTCTGTATTTCCATATGCAGCTCTTACTGAAAATGAACACATAATATGTTTCACAACCCAACATGGGAGAGTTGTTGACATACAGTATAATGCTGTGGCGTTTACATAATGTTTTGCAGTAATCCTTCCGTGATGTGTATCTTGTCTGTGAGATTAGAGAGATAAAGATCTGAGATTACACCCTGGTCTCTGTGGAGTCGATAGGCAGGAACTCTGATAAGCCTCCCTTCAGTGATAGAATGCACTGTGTATGTGGGTCACTCTCATTGACAGGTCCAGGGTCCACCAGGGAATGGGGACTATTTGGATGTAACAGACATCTGTTTGCTTATCTGTCCAGAAACGCTTAGGGTGATGTTTTTTACAGAAATGATTGAGTAAATGTGTAATCACATGATGGTTGAGGTTTATGTATGTCTCTCTCTCTCTCTCTCTCTCTCTCTCTCTCTCTCTGTGTGTGTGTGTGTGTGTTTGTGCGTGTGCATGTGAGTGTCTGTCTGCGTGTGTGTGCATGCGTGCGTGCGTGCGTGTGTGTGTAAATAGGTTAGTCAGTGTTAGTCATTGGTCTGCATGTTACTCAAAGTGGTTAATAGATAATAGAAGTGGACAACAGTAAAAGGGTGGCAGAGTTTTTTATGCTCTCTTAATCTCTGAAAATGATAAATATTACATTACTACGTTTACATTTTTGACATTTGGTGACACTGACAAATTATCCATAAACAATTGTAAATAGACCCTTTCAACTACATAAACAAACATGTGTCCCTAATTAATTTCCGGTGACACAGAAAACAACATTGAGCTAATGGTAACTCCGAGATAAACAAAAATGAAAACTAAAAAAAGTGTTTAAAGTTGACATTTTGTTGAGTACTAAGCTCAAGTCCAATATATATATATCTCTATCAGGGTTTCCGTTGTCCGGTAATTACCGGACATTGGCCGGAAAAAAAATGAAATGTCCGACAAAATTAAATCTCTCCGGTCAAATTGTCCGGTAATTGGCTAATAATCCCGTCCCCTAACGCAATCTGAATTTGAGAATAAGCCTTAATATGTATGTATACGTCCTCTGGCTATGTTTTTAAATGAACAGGCCCTACCGTTAAACACGCATAGCCTATGCTGCATTTCAAATAGGAAGCGCACGCTTAAAACGTAATTAACACCTAATTGTAGTGGTGGATAGGATCTACAATTAGGTGTTAATTAATATTACTACGCTAGGTCAAAGTACTCCCAAGTGCTATTGCGCCACACATTAGTTCTATTGTTTATTCGCTTGGAAAATCGCCACGTTTCATGTTGTTTGACCGTAGACATTTTAATCAACTACTCGTGTAACTGCATTTAAGTCGGGAAAACGTGGATGTTTTTGATTACTTCTACGTCTGGCTACGTCTGAGCCCGCTAGCATAGCAACATGCTAACACATTCGCGCCGCGCACCAGAGCGTTTGAATTTTCCTCAATTTGACTAATTAAGAAGCGATAATAGGATATTTGACCGGCATATCATCAAAATGTCCGGAAAACGAAACCTCTGCCGGTCACTTTGACCGGCACCATTTTTTTCTAGCGGAAACTCTGATCTCTATATAACTCATCTCCCTTGATTTCCAACGGAAACCCTCTAGGACCAGATTGAAAGGGACTATTATTAAATTGTACAGTTATACAGCAGTTTTCCATCTTAAATCCACTGTAATCCACTCACACTGTGAACAATGCACTGTTTAATGACTCGCTGCATAACTCCCTCCACTGCAGTCATTGCCACTATGCGCGACCTCAAGAAGAAGGACAAGCTGGTAGAGGCCGCGGGGGAGGCCTACGGAAAGACCCTGACCCTACAGCCTCTGGACGTCTGCAGCGACGAGTCTGTCCAACAGTGCATCAACAGCGTGAAGGACCGACACATCGACATTCTTAGTGAGTGCCAGAGTGGCCTTTTGGTGTTTTAAGCCCCTATCGTCATCTTCTAGGCAGTGCTGCATGGAAGGCACTAGGGTTAGGCAAGGGTTTGGGTTAGAATTAGGGTTAGGTTTAGGTGCCTTGAAGTCAACGGTCGCAGCGCTGCCTTGAAGTCGACGGTGGGACCGTAAAACAACATAGAGGGCCAGAATGCCAGGCTAGCAGCTATCAGAACCCAGCTCATTAAGTGTGTGAAATAAGATTGTGAAATTTAGTGGTGTGAGTTTGTGCATTGCTGTGGCATTGAACAATGCCCCGCCCCCCACTTCTGTCCCATATCCATCTTGTGCCCAGATAGTTCCGTCATGCTTTCAAGTCATGGGATGACACCTTGTGGTTAAAGTTGCGTCATGCATCTCACGTCAGTTTTCATTATCAGACAATTACTCATAGCAGTGCCAAAGCCAGTCATCAAAATTTAATTGCTGCTATTGTCAGGCCAGGGGGAAGTCATGCGATTTTGTTTTGCAAGTGGGTTCCACAAGTGGCTGAAGTGAAATGCTTTGTGTGCCAAAGACAAATGCCAAAGCCCAATGTTGCTCTGTCAGCAAACAAGTAAACAGCTCCAGTGGAATCTAGGAGAGGGGGCAGTAGTATTTAGAATTAGAATGTTGTGTACTGACAATGCCAAAATTTGGAGAACTGCAGAAAATTATAAATATTTCTTTGATAATTATTAAATGCTAAAGGAGTATAAACTCGACGGATTAAATACTAGATGTAGCTACTGGATAGCAGTTGAATAATGGCAAATTGCTTCTCCACATCATCTTGTGTGTGCCATAGAGCTTTAATCCATTGTACAGTACATGTTGTAGTCCTTGTCCATTTTGCCCAGTGTAGAATGAAAGGTTGAAGCATGTTCCAGGAGTCTGCCATTTAAATGAATAGATTTCTTTAGTCAACAATGCAGGAATCGGGCTGCTGGGTCCTATTGAGAGCATCAGTATGGAGGAGATGAAGAAGGTCTTTGAGACAAACTTCTTCGGTGTGGTGCGCATGATCAAAGAGGTGATGCCCGATATGAAGAAGCGCAGGTCTGGCCACATCGTCGTCATGAGCAGCGTCATGGGCCTGCAAGGTACGGCAAGCAGGACCAGACACACAGAGCCATGGATAGAATACATGATCCAGTGATTAAATCAGATGCTTCAGACATTTAGCTATGTTTTGGGTTGTATATGTAGTTTTGATATAAAATACTAGTTTTATTTAGATACCAATGTCAACAGTACCATTTATGGTCTTGGTTGAAGTGCTAATGTTGTTTCCAAAATTACAAACTAGTATCCTGGTAACAAAGAAAGAGCAATGTCAATAGCAACATTTACATCACATGTCATCAATAATGGCCACTCACAGATCAGAGGGCTAGTTCAAGCATTTTATCAATGATGTAAGCCCAGAGGATAATGATGTAATCAATAAGGACACTAGAGGTCTGTTTCTGTCTGTAGAAGCACTTACGTGAGTAAAAATCTATATCTAGTTGAACTGTTGTCTGTAAGAAAATATTTCACCCCAGATAGCTTGTCACCGTACGCTATCTTATGTTCGTGCAGGTGTGGTGTTTAATGACGTCTACACAGCCTCCAAGTTTGCCATGGAGGGATTCTGTGAGAGCCTAGCTGTGCAGCTGCTCAAGTTTAATGTGAAGTAAGCACCACCACCCCCTATACACACACACACACACACACACACACACACACATATACACACTCACACACACAAACACACATGCACACATACACAGAGATACACTCACACTCACACACACATACACACATATACACACTCACACTCTCTCTGACACACACACACACACACATATACACACACACACACACACTCCCTGTCTAACACACCACACACACACACACACACACACACACACACACACACACACACACACACACACATACACACACACACACATACACACACACATACACACATACACACATATACACACTCACACTCTCTCTGACACACACACACACACACATATACACACACACACACACACTCCCTGTCTAACACACCACACACACACACACACACACACACACACACACACACACACACACACACGCACACACACACACACATATACACTCTTGTGCACACATACACATACACACACTTTATCACACACGCACACACACACAGACACACACACGACACACATTTGCACACACACTCACAGACAAACTCACACACACACACACACCACACACACACACACACGCACACACACACACACACACACACACACACACAACGCACATACACACATTTGCACACACACTCACAGACACACTTGCACACACTTGCACACACACACACACACACACACACACACACACACACACACACACACACACACACACACACACACACACACACACACACACACACAGCATTTGCACTCTCAGCTCAGTAGCACTCCCTTGAGAGGCCAGATCTCTTCCCTCTTGGCAGCGTGTCACTGATGGAGCCAGGGCCGGTGCACACCGAGTTCGAGACCAAGATGATGGAGGATGTGGCGAAGATGGATTATCCCGGGGCGGATGCGGACACTGTGCGCTACTTTAAGGACGTCTACATGCCTTCCTCCATGGACATATTTGAGGCCATGGGCCAAACTCCAGAAGACATTGCCAAAGTAGGTTGATCTTCTAGCTGGCAGCCATAAGCTATAAGGTCATTTTGGAATACAAGCTTCATACATAACCCTGGCAGGTTTTTAATATGGACATGTTGCTTTTTTCTAATATATTCTAAATGTTTCCTCTTCTTCAAATCCACTGCAGGGATTTAGCTTAACTAATGTAATAACTGACTTATTCTTGACTCATCTCAACTCAACTCAATTTCAACTCTTCTCTCTCTATCTTTTCTCTCTCTCTCTGTCCCACTCTCTCTCTCCCTCCCTCTCTATGTGTGTGCAACCAGTGCACCAAGAAGGTGATCGAGGCCTCTCGACCCCGCTTCAGGAACTTGACCAACAGTCTGTACACGCCCATCGTGGCCCTGAAATACGCCGACGAGACAGGCGGCCTGTCAGTGAACACCTTCTACAACCTCCTGTTCAACTTCGGCCCGCTCATGCACATCACCATGACTATTCTCAAGTGCCTGACGTGCAGTTGCCTGCGGAGGCGCACTATCTCTCCAAACTGACAGGGGGCAGCAGTGAGTCGTCTTGGCTCAGGCTCGCTCTCGATCACACTGTTCCTGGCTGTCTGTGAGTTCAGTTTAGCGGGTTAAGAAGCATTACAGTAGAGCACACTCAGTCAGATGCATGCAGCTGCATTTCGTGCTAAATTGTAGTAAAATGCTGGGCAGTCCAAAATCCATCCTCTCTCCTACAGTAACTTCCTGGAAGTTTGAAATCCATCCTCTTATGTAAACACATCACTGTATCCGTGTATAGGAGGGGGCTGTTCAGAAAACGTGGGACTTTCCAGTAATCATCAGTGCAGACATTCACTAATCAAGACCAAACAACTCAAATGACTCATGGGTAGCACAAATGTATAAGCTGTATGAAAGATGTGATATAATCAGTTACACAACCTAACACCACACAGCATTGCACACTACTGAATTCAGACACATTGTAGGTACAGGTATCAGTGACACCTACCGTGAGACCCAAACAATCAGCTAGTTGCTCTGACCGGTCAGTGCAAGTTGTTCACGGTTACTTTTATGTGGTGTATGGCTGCTGTTAAATCGTTTCTCCTGTCTTTATTTTGTAAGCTGTTTTTAATTTTCTTTTGTGAAGAAGTAGTTTGAATGTGATATTTGGCAGGCATAATTTTGAAATAAAATAACATTTCAATTTGATGGATTCACCTATCTGAAGTATACTTGGAGGTGTATTATGCTGTCCTGAACATGTGCAAGTCAAGGTGCCAATGCGCAATCAGAAACATGTGTTTCAAAAAATGAAAAACAAATAATGGATTGAATGGGCCAAGTTGTTTCCTGTGAAAAAAAAAACATTTTATTATAGCACATTTCACATTTCTTCAATGTTTGTCAAATCTATTACATCTTAAGTTTTATTTGGAGCCATGTATTTGATCACATAAGAAGCAGAAACATTGACCTTTAAAGTTTTGAGATGTATGACAACACAACATGTGAAAAGTCTATGGACTTGACGACAATGCTTTTCATCAACAGTAGAGGGCAGCAAAGTCCTTTTTGCCACAGCCCTGTCAGAGAGCCATGCGATGCAGCTCTGGGCTGGGAACAGATCCTCGTTGCTGAGAAAAGCATAGGGGGAACCGTTTCAGCCAGACTAGAGTGCACTTGAGATTTCTAGCGGTCAGAGTGTGTCATCA